>NC_045435.1:170432384-170630203 GCF_002776525.5 Piliocolobus tephrosceles | reverse complement strand
TGGATTTGTTTCCCTTTCTGTGGCATCCAAATGTCTCAACAATAAGTCCAGAGTGTTTGCTATTTCTTGCTCCTTGGGTCCAATCAGTATAATGTCACCAATATAATGAACTTGTGTGATATCTTGTGGAGTGGAAAAGCGATCAAGATCTCTGAACAAGATTATGACACAAAGCTGGAGAGTTGATATAATCCTGAGTTAGGGCATTAACAGTATATTGCTGGCCTTGCCAGCTGGAGACAAATTGCATCTGGTGGGTCTTATGGACAGGAATAGAGAAAAAGGCATTTGTCAAGTCAATGGCTGCATACCAGTACCAGGAGATGTGCTAATTTGCTCCAGCAATAAACCACATCTGGTACAGCAGCTGCAATTGGAGTCACCACTTGGTTAAACTTATGATAATCTACTGTTATTCTCTAAGATCCATCTGTCTTCTGCACAGGCCAAACAGGAGAGTTGAATGGGAATGTGGTGAGAATCACCACCCCTGCATCTTTTAGGTCCTTGATGGTGGCACTAATCTCTGCAATCCCTCCAGAAATTGATATTATTTCTGTTTTACCATTTTTTCTAAGTACACGTAGCTCTAATGGCTTCCATTTGGCCTCTTCCACCATAATAGCCCTCACCCTACCAGTCAGGGGGCCAATATGGGGGTTCTGCCAACTGCTAAGTATGTCTATGCCAATCATGCATTCTGGCACAGGGGAAATGACCACAGGATGAGTCCAGGGACCCACTGGACTCACTGTGAGTTAGATCTGAGCGAAAACTCCATGAATTACCTGACTTTCAAAAGCCCCTACTTTAACTGGAGGACCACAATGATGTTTTGTGTCCTCTGGAATCAGTCAGCTCAGAGCCAGTGTCCAGTATCTCTGAAACGTCTGGTCATTTCCCTTTCTCCAGTGTACAGTTACCCTGGTAAAAGGCTGAAAGTCTCCTTGGGGAAGGATGGGAGAAAGAATAACAGTATAAATTTTCGGTAGTGTAGTGGTGTCCTTCTTGAAGGGGACCCTTCATTTAAGGGGTTCTGAGTCTGTAAACTGGTTTAAGTCTGGAAATTGATTGAGGGGCTGTGATTCTCTGTTTTAATAATTCAAATTAGTCTTTTGCCCACTTGACCTTGAAGTTTACTGCTTATACAAATTAAGTAAGAATGCAATAGGCTTCCTATCAATTTCACTTCTAGGAACATGGTGAATAATAAGCCAATGCCAGAGGTCTACACGAGTCAAGATTATTCTGATTGTCACTTTGTCTCTGCTGTCCATTATGATCCCTACGCCCACCTTGCCTTTGATGGTTGAGTGCTGCCACTTGGCCCCTGCCACCTCAGGATCCAATTATTCCTATTACATTTAAATTTTGTAGTTGAGTTATTGTGGTTCCCATTATAAGATCTGGCATACAGAGAAGAGTAATCACAGAGCTCTTCAAGGATGCAGCTGCTCCCCTCACAAATGTATTTCACAAGGGTATGTCTTCTGGACTCTCCAAGCTGAGATGAGTAGGTATAAAGTCACTAATCTACTCTACCATCCCAATCTCCCTGAGTCTTTGAATCCCTTTCTCTACATTAGACCAAGGGAGATCAGACATTTACAGCTCACTCACAGTGGGCCATCTTTTGATCCATATTTCAGCTAACCAAGCAAATAAACTATTAGAACCCTTTTTAACTCCCCAAGCTACAAAATTAAATGCAGCATCCCTACTTAGTGTGCCCAAACCAATACATTAAACCTGATCCAACTTTATGTTCCATCCACCATTATCCCACACCCTTAATGTCTATTCCCATGCCTGTTCTCTGGATTTGTGCTTATATAAATAAGAAAACTCAAGTAGTTGTTTTGCAATCTAGAGTAGCTCCTTATGGGTCATACTCTGAACCCCACCTCTACAGACCTGCTGGGATTTTAGTCTAGTTATAGGTCTAAAGCAAACAGGGGTATTGGGGATGGGTCCTGAGGAGAATTAGCATTGTCTTGCCTGGTAACTGCCTCAGGGGAGGCCATCACTGTTGCCTCAGGCAGTTCATGGTTAATCTCCTCAGACAAAGGTGGAAAGGCTGATGGCAGTGTGTGTGAGGGAGGGGAGGTTGCCCCCAGTGGAAGTAGGGAGGCTGTTTCCTCTGGCAAAAACAGCTCATCAGAGTTTACAAGCTCAGTGTCCCCAGATTCATCATGGTCCTCCCATATATCACCATTCCAAGTTTCAGAGCCCCATTCTTTTCCAATCAATGCCCTCACCTTAGCAGTAGACATCTGGAGAGCCTGAGTATGTACCTTTCCTTACAGATCAGTCACTCACATAAGAGCTTGTGTCTAATTTTCCACAGTTTTAGCACTTTGTCTACAGGAGCTAAAGATTCTCACTCAGGGCAAACTTAGAAGACTTGAGGCTCAGCATACTTCTATTATCAGCAGTTAGAATCCCTGAACTCACCCTTTTATCACTTTGTCCAGCAAACTTAGGAGCAACAGCCAACTTCATTATATTCCTTGGTTCTCCATATATAGTCAAAGGTATTATGCATAGAGTCACTAAACTTGCCTCTCATGAGTGGTGAATCAGGACTATCAAATGCATTTATTTTGCACAACTCTCTAAATAGTTCATGCCAAGGACTATCAGTGTTCTCCATACTATTAGAAGGAGAGTCCACAGCATTTTGGGATATAACCAGATTAAGCAGCCAACTCCAGAAACCCCAAAACCAACTAAAGAAATCCATCCTTAAAATTCTGTTCCTCTAGAACCATTCCTGGTACCAAAATCTTTATTAGTCAGGGTTCTCAAGAGGGACAGAACTAATAAGATATATGTATCTATGAAGGGGAGTTTATTAAGAAGAATTGAGTCACATGATCACAAGGTAAAGTCCCACAATAGGCCATCTGCAAGTTGAGGAGCAAGGAAACCAGTAGTCAGTCTGAGTCCCAAAACCTTAAAAATAGGAAAGCCGACAGTGCAGCCTTCAATCTGTGGCCAAAGGCCTGAGAGCCTCTGGCAAACCACTGGTGTAAGACCAAGAGTCCAAAAGCTGAAGAACTTGGAATCTGATGTTCGAGGGCAGGAAACATCCATCACAGGAGAAAGATGAAAGCTGGAAGACTCAGCAAGTCAAGTACTCCCATGCTCTTCTGCCTGCTTTAATATAGCTGTGCTGACAGCTGATTAGATGGTGCTCACCCACATTGAGGGTGGGTCTGCCTCTCCTAGTTCACTGACTCAAATGTTAATCTCCTTTGGGAACACCCTCACAGAGCACCAAGGAACAGTACTTTGCACCCTTCAGTCCAATCAAGTTGACACTCACTAGTAACCATCATGCCATGTCCACCTTCTAGAGGGCGCTCACATTCTTTGGCTCATTGTCCCTGCATCATGTCACTTTTTCTCCCTCTGCTTTTATGTTTGCATCACTTCATCTCTGACTTCAACATTCTTACCCATTATAAAAACTCTTGTGATTATATTGAGCTTACCAGGATAATCAGGATAATCTTCCCATTGTAAGATTATTAACTTAATCACTCTGCAAAGCTACTTTTCCCATATAAGACAATATATTCACGGATTTTATAATTAGAATACAGATATTGTCAGGGGACTGTTACTCAGTTTACCATAGTTTCCATGGTAATGTTGTTTTAGTTTTAGTTATTTCGTGTTTGTTTTTTCTCCACTAAGAATTACACATTGAAATCATGAAATCATCCACTGACTTAAGCCTATATTACCAAATAAGGATGATACTAACTTTATCAATGAAATAAAGTTATTCAAAGTAACATATGTTTATAATAACATTGACTACAAAACTGAAAATGAAAACTATGTGAGTGATATATGAAATTTAAACGTTCTTGATTCGTGGGGTTATCTAACAAGGAGTGCATCCTTTTTCTTTGTCCCTACATAGGTTTAAAGTACCTACCTATCTTTTTTATTTGTGCATTATTATTTCATAATGTTATATATACTTGTTTTTTTCTATGCGAGCACTGAGGTTTGAGAAGTTTAAGGCTGTTAGACTGGAAAGGGAATAAGGGTTACAATCTTCTCTCTATGACCTTTCGTAATTTATAAGTCCAAATGGACTGAACAACACTGAATAATTAATTCATGCTGTGTTTAAGCCCCTATGCTTGCATGTTTTACACCCTAATTATTATGAATTCCTTCCTTGTGCAAATCTTTGATTCCCTAACCTAAATCAGGTTAATACAGACTCATATGCTCCAATTATGGTGATATCTTTCTCTTAACCTTGGCAGAAGGAACATTATAGTAGGTCAAAAAGTATCTTTGAGTTTCATTGAGAAATTAACCCATAAGGGAATTGTGTTCATGGTTGTAGTGTTAATTAGTTTCGCCATGAACATATTTTGTGGCTTAGTTAACATTCAGATACTCTCTGCATTTAAATAAAAATATATGCCCCAATATGCTAAAGCCAGTCAAATGTGATTTTTATTTAATGATTTTTTCTTATGATTCAAGTAATTAGCACATTGCACATTTTAACTAATTAAGAAAAAGTAACCGTCACCACACCCCACTGAGTCATGCTGGTGGTGTTTCCCCAGTTCTAAAGGTAGAGAAGCTGGAGAGTAAGAATAGCTTTTCTACTAGGTTGTGGAAAGAGAAGGAGGATAAGAGACAACAAGCTCCTAGAATAGAAATCTGAGATATCTAACCCTTCAATATACTTTCTCCAAAATCCACATGCTAAAATGAAAAGAAAAAAGCAGATAATTTGGATTAAAACACACTGAAGCAAATAGTTTGGTAAGTACATTCTCTACATACATTCCCATTGCATATTCATGGTTAAATATTATTATCTAGATAGGACATTACAATGGGTGTGTTCTCCAGAAAAAGTAAATGTTGTGTATACGATCATTGCATCCATTAGTCTGATTCCATATTAGAGAAAAATTCTAAGTGCCTTATGTTTATAGAATGAAAATACAAATTCTCTCAATGCTAGAATTAGTGAGTATATGTTCTTTTTCAACTCCACAGGAAAGTGATATTAAAGTAAGATTTTAGAATAAAGAAAATGGCTGCTTGGACAACTATCAAAACCTTCACAGAAAGTTTTCTCCCTTTTTAGAGATTTTGTACATACTACTCCTAATTTAAAATAATGTCTTCTTGAAAAAGTGTGAGCTGTTTCTATTCTTGAATTTCATCCAAAAAAATAAGATTTGAGTAAAAAATATTAGCTGACCTTCTTGAAAGGTCTCATGCAATTACAGAATGAGGAAGAGAAATGACCATTCTTTACACCTTCTATTTTTGTTTGATTCTGTTTATCTTGCTAAATGAAAGCACTGATTAAATATATCAATTTTCAATATATTCAATATATTTAGATTACTAGTTTTAAAATATACTATCAATAACTCTGATGATAAGATAAAATAACTACATTTCATTTGTAATAATAAGCAAAAAAATTTCAGCCAGGCACGGAGGCTTACGCCTGTAATCCCAGCACTTTGGGAGGCCAAGGTGGGCTGATCACCTGAGGTCACAAGTTCAAGACCAGCCTGGCCAACATGGTGAAATCCCATCTCTACTTAAAAAAATACAAAAATTAGCCGGATGTGGTAACACACACCGGTGATGCCAGCTGGCTGAGGTGGGAGAATCGCTTGAACTCAGGAAACGGAGGTTGCAGTGAGCTGAGATCACACCACCGCACTCCAGCCTGGGTGACAGAGTGAAACTCCATCCCCGTCTCCCATAAAAAAAAGAAAGAAAAAGAAAAGAAAAAGGAAAAACAAATTTCCCACAAAGATACCAAGGATATAGAGTATAGAGACTGTTACAGTATTTAATTATAATGATTTAGAATAACTTAATTGTTATCGGACAAAATTACACATCTTTTCTTTAGTTATGGCCTTTTGGATAAAATATTGACCTAAAATTTTCTTTCTGGAGTGCTAACGACTCAAAAGGTATGGACCAAAGTATGTAAATGTAAGACATCCTTTACATTTTTTTTCCTTTCTTTCTTTGGAGCATTTCTTGGACTCTTAATGTATGGACAGTATGGACTGAAAATATTTTAGTGTTTTTAAGTTAATATGGTATTAGTACTTTCCAAGTACAAAATCCAGACAAACTAAAGAAAATTTTAAAATATACAACTATAAATAATAAAGGAAAATTTATAATCAACTCGAATTATAACAGTTTGATTAATGACAGTATTTTGACATTTTATATTGGATATCTAGATATTTGGAAATAAAATCACATATATAACTCTCAATTTCTAGATTATAGAAAATAATGAGTTAAATCTCCTGTGAATATAGGAGTTCATGCTTTCATGATTATCTCAATCTAGGGTTCATTCTTAGAAATGAGATTATCAAGTCAAAGCAAATGCACAATTTAGGTTCTGATGCACATTAACACACTGCCTTTCAGAGAGGTAAAAGTTAATATCACCATCAGTAGGATGTGAGCATGAGAATGTTTGTCATTCCTCTCTCTAAGTACTAAGAAACATTTTACTCTGCCTATATAAGAGGAAAATTAATTCTATTTTAATTTATATGTAATTGGTAATTAGCAAGCTTGAAGATCTATATTCCTCTTATGTAAATTGCGTATCTTTATACCTTGACCATTTTGCTATTAGTATGATCTCTTTTTCATATTTGCTTTTTAAAGAGTTTTATAAACTCTTTTTATAGTAATGAACTTTTGCGTTTATTATTTTAAAATAATTTTCTTACTTTTCTGTTTGTCTGTTTAAGCATTAAATCTTTCTTGCTCATTTTTATTCAGATGTTTTGAACTTTATATGGTCAAACTTTAAAATCCCTTTATAGTCTTTGATTTGAGGGACACGAGTAGAAATAGAATTTATACTCTAAGGGCATGAAAATATCAACCATACTTTATTTTTCTATTTATACTATTATCTTGTTTACTGTTGAGATTTAATACAGGCAGAATATATTTTAGAGAAAGGAGCTGAGTAAACCTGTTTCTTTATTTTCTTTCAAAATGTCAGCCAGTTATTCCAATAACATATATTCTATGTTTTCTCTATTAATTTAATTTAATTTTAATTTAATTTAAAAATATTTCTTTTTTTTTTTTTTTTTTTTGAGTCAGTGTCTTGCTGTCACCCAGGCTGGAGTGCAGTGATATGATCATGGCTCACTGCAGCCTCAACCTCCTGGGCTCAGGTGATCCTCCCACCTGAGCCTCCTGCGTAGCTGGGGCAACAGGCACTCACTACCATGACCAGCTCATTTTTTGGAATTTTTGTAGGGATAGAGTTTCACTATGTTGCCTAGGCTGGTCTCAAACTCCTGGGTTCAAGCAATCCCCCCACACTGACCTCCCAAAGTGCTAGGATTACAGGTGTGAGCCACTGTACCTGGCCTTCTGCATTGATTTAAATATTACCTTTGTTATATGCAAAATTTTAATGTAAACTTTAGTCTATTTTTGAACTCTCTATTCTGTCCATTGATCTATGTTTCCTCTAACATGCTGTCAAAATAAATATAACTTTATTTTTCCTCTTGTTTAATGGCTTTAACTAGCATATCTAGAGCAAAATTCAATGACAACCATAGTAGTGTGTATTTTTGCCTACTTTCTCAATTTATTATTATGCTTGTAATATTGTACCACTAATCATGATGCTGAATTAGAATATATGTATATATTTATGTATAAATATGCGAACAAAATATTTATAAATCTGTGTATACATTTCTAAGAAAGTTTTTAACTAAGAATAGACAATATTTATTAAGTGTTATTTTAACATCTCTCAAGGTAATCAAAATTTTCTCTTTTGATTTAGTAATATGATCATGAGTTGCATAATGATGTTTCAGTCAGTAATGGACCACATGCAAGACAGTGATTCCATAAGATTATAATGAGCTGAAAACTTCCTATCACCTGGTGATGTAGCCATCAAAATATCATAGTGTAACTATTTTTAAATAAATTTCATGCAGCCTAGTGTGCAGGGCTTTCGAAGTCTACATTAGTGTACAGGCCTTTACATTGTTACTACTTACTCACTGATTCACCTAGAGCAACTTCCGGTCCTGTAAGTTTCATTCATGATAAATGCCCTATACAGATGTACCGCCTTTTATATTATAAGTCATATTTTTATTGTACCTTCCCTATGTTTAGATACACAAATATTACTTTTAATGGCAAAAACCACAATTATTTTTGCATCAACCTAATACCATTCTGTTTCAATTGTCTACAGTAATCAGTACAGTAGCATGCTTTATAGGTTTATAGCCCAAGAGCAATCAGCTACAGCCTAGATGTGCAATATGCTACACCCTTTAGGTTTGTCTAAGTACACTCTATGATGTTCTCACAGCAATAAAATTGCTTAATGACACATTTCTCAGAACATGTATCTTTTTTTAAACAATGTATGACTGTACCTTGATGTATGTTAACACATTTCCTTCCATAATATTTGCCATGAACTTTATTTATTCATATATTTTATTTATTCTTATATTTTACCTTTAAATTACATTTTTAAGATTGTATTATTTTACATCAGTATTCACAAATAATAACAGCCTGTACTTTCCTTTGCTGTTTTAGTTTTAAACCAGTATGTTGTTTTAGTGTTATTCAGAATTCCGGTTTCTTAAAAATAAGTTCAATGTGTTCTCTCTTGAGTTATGATGAGTCAGTTTTAATAACAGAAAAACTATACTTTTCTCAAAGATGTGAAAAGAAAATAATTTGTGAAATTGTATAGATTTGCTCTGTTTAGAAGATGGACAGTAATAGTCATTGATCTATTTCTTTACTTCTTCTTTGATTATGGATTTGACTAGGAGTTTATCTTTTCTTAACATAATTTTGGTAATTTTTTTAAAAAATTCATCAATTTAAATCCAGGTTTGCAAATGCATTCTCAAATGATACTTTTAATGAGTTTTTGCTTCTGGGATTATATGCAATTTATTTTTTCTGTTTTCAGTATAGATATTTTTCAAAGTTTTAATGCTTTATTTTGTGTTTGCATTTTCAACTTATTTTTCTGTTTCTGCATTTATTGCTTTGAAAAAATACATATTCCCAACATTTTGTCATTGTAGCATCTTTACAGGGCAGATATTTTTTTCTCTCTGCTTTGAAAATGGAGAGACTGAAGCACCAGGACATTTAAGAAATTTACATGTACTTACACAGCAGTAAAAGATGGAGCCAGAATTCTATCTCATGCACTTTGTAGCAGAGGACCAACTTATTACCCACTGCATTGTACTGCCTCTGGCACTTCATTAGCAAAGTAACTGTTTACCCAATCCACTATGAAAGATCTTCAGAAATAAATCTTGTAAATTTTTAAATAAAAATAATCATGGTAGCCCAATTACTCTTTTACATAATTATTCACCATAACTGTAGTGGAAACTTGACTCTCTTCTCCCTCCTCGGCATCCAAATACCAACCCCCTCCTCATTCTCTTAGACTTTAATTAATCCTTTTTGTAGTCAGTAGAGAAAATATTCTGACTCCTACTATGGAAAAAGAATGAGCCAGATTCTTCCACTCCCTAGTATAGCACAACTGGTAGAATGAGAGGTCACTTTGATCTTGGCAGGTCCAATAATAAGGTGCTTTCAGGATTCAGAGGCAGTTTGAGGTTAGAGTAACAGTAGAAGTCTCAGAGACGCATGGACTAGATACTCCCTTGGATGGGTCTTGCTGCCCATTCACTCAAGTAAACTTGAGCTAATTTTTTTTCTTTGTCATAGAATTTTATTTCTTTCACTTTAATTTTTAAAAAAATTTTGTAATTAATTAATGTATGCACACAGTTGAAAAAATCAAATAGATCTTCAAGGATTATCAAGAAAAATAGTACTCCCTTGTTTCACCCACTTCCCTACCTCATTTGAGGTGATGCCTTTCAAAAGGCAGTTGTTTTCAACATTTTAGCTGTTTCTCTTGGTACTTTTACTCATATTTCTAAATAACATACTTATACCCTCATTTTCTGAATTTTTGTTTTCATACATTCACTCTTGCCTTCCCATTACAAAAGTTGCCTTAAAAATGTTGCTACCTCCCACCTACATGCATCAACGTACTTGCCAACACGACCATATTTTGCTCCCTGACAACACACATATTCACACATACATACAAATGTTTTTTATCTTCTCAATATATAAATCTAATATAATTTTGTATTAAATCAATACTTTGTGGTTAAATATTACATTGACTATGTAAACATCACAACACTATGCTTCATTTCTTACACAATTTTTGGTCTTCCCTGGATATAATTGTTTTTTTCCATTTGCTTCATTTTCTATGAAATGATAACTCATTTATTCACAAACCCTCCAGTGATATGAAATCTCCTCTCCATACATTTAATCATACTTCTAATGAGTCACTATCATATTTTCTTTGGATACAGATTTCCTGGACATCTAAGTTCCCATGATCCAATGTGAAGTGGTTGCCCTCTGTATTAAATGGCTGTTCAATGACATACCCCTTGGGGTTCTCCAAGCTTTTCTTCTGATTTTTTCTTGAGTTGGAGATCCTGCTTTCTATATCCTTTGTCTTCTTACTTCTTGACTGATTCCCTCCAGGACATTATCAAAAACATGAAGGCGAGAAGCTACTATGTTGACTATCTGAAAGTGTTTTCTTCATCATTGTCATGATTGCCATCATCATCATCATCATCATCTAACACTTGTTTAAAAGTTTGAGTATATAAATTTCCATATTCCTTAGAATTTGGAGGGCTTTAAATTATGTTTTTCAAAAGTTTGACACCATTCTAATTCCTCTTTGCATAAGATCTGATTGTTCCTCTTCAAAAAATTTTAACTCTTTGTTCTGTTTTTGGTGTTCTAAAATTTAATAATTTGCCTTGGTGGGGAGCTTTTCAAATCCATGCTGATGAGGTATTTTCAGAGACTGTTAGCTTGGAAACTTGTGTTTAGATAAGGGAAGTTTTCTTGTATTATTTCTTAAATATTTTTCTCTTTTTATTTTTTCCTTTTTGACTTACCTGGTTGCTTACTATTCAGATGTTTACACTTTATCAACTGATCCTGTAATATTCTTCTATTTTCTGCTGATTTTTTTTATTTGCAGAAGATTTTCTTAAATTTATCTTCTAAACTTTCTATAGGAAGTTTTTTTTTTCTGCTATCATAGTTTTACTTAATAAGAGCTTTTGTTTGCATCTCAATATTTTATTAAGACATATTTGTTGAAAATCTATTGACTGTAAATTTATGGATTTAGTTTTGGGCTCTCTGTTCTGTGCTATTGGTCTATGTATCTGTTTTTATGCCAGAATCATACTGTTTTGATTACTGTAGCTCTACATTAGATTTTAAAATTAGGTAATGTGATGCCTCTGGCTTTGTTCTTTTTGCTCAAGACTGATTTTGCTATTTGTTTTTTTTCTTTTAGCTCCATATGAATTTTAGGATTGTTTATTCTATTTTGATAAAAAAATGACAGCTATTTTGATGAGATTGCACTGACTCTGTAGATTGTTTTGGATGGTGTGGACATTTTAATAATATTAATTATTCCAATTTATGGTTACAGATTATCTTCCCATTTATTTGTTTCTTCAATTTTTTCATCACTGTGTTATGGTTTCCTATGTACAGGTATTTTAACTCCTTGGTTTCCTCCTATTTTATTTTTTGTGTTGCTAAAAAATATGAAGAATTAATGAGATGTACTATTTGATAGCACAGTAGGGTGACTATAGTCAATAATGATTGTATATTTTAAAATAACTTTAAGAATATAGTCAGATTATTTGTAACTCAAAAAATAAATGCTTGAGGGGATGAATACCCATTCTCCATGATGTGCTTTATTTCACTTTGCATGCCTGTATCAAAACATTTCATGTACCCCATGAATATATATATCTAATATGTACCCACAAAAATTTTTTGAAGTAATAATTTTTAAAAAATAAATGGGATTGTTTTGTCTGTTTCTTTCTTGGATAGTTTTTTTGTTAGTGAATAGAAATGCTACTGATTTTTCTATGTTGATTTTGAATTCTGTAATTTTACTGAATTTATTTATTAGATCGAAGAGTTTTTTGGTGGAGTTTTAGAGTTTTCTCTGTATAAGATCGTGTTGTCAGCAAACAGCAGTAATGTTTCTTTTTCCTTTCCTATTTGGATGCCGTTTTTCTTTCTTTTGCCTAATTACCAAATTAAAATTTAGTAGTTACTTACAAATTAAAATTTGCCTAATTACTAAAATAATTTTCTTTGCCTAGGTGTTCTTGTTCAAAAATTTTTAACTCTTTGCTCCATTTTTGGTGTTCTAAGAAAAATTTAGTAATTTGCCTTGGTGAGGAGCTTTTCAAATCCCATTTGATGAGGTCTTTTCAGAGCCTGTCAACTTGGAAACTTGTATTTGGACTTCTAGTATTATGTTGAAAAGAAGTGGCAAAAGTGAGCATCCTCGTTTTGTTTCTTATCTTAGAAAAAAAGCTTTCCACTTCTCATCATTAAGTATGATGTTAGCTATAGGCTCATCATACATGACCTTTATTTTGTTAAGGTACACCCTTTCTGTACTTGTCAAGAGATTTTATTGTTAAATAATGTTGAATTTTGTTGAATGTAGTTTCTACATCTATTGAAATGATCATATGACTTTTATCCTTCATTCTGTTATTGTGGTGTATTGCATTTGCTGATTTATATATGTTGAATCATCCTTACATCAAAGGGATAGATCCCTCTTAATCATGATGAATGATCCTTTCAACGTGCTGTTGAATTCAGTTTGCTAATATTATGTTGAAGATTTTTTGGCCTATATTTATCAGGGGTATTGGCTTTTAATTATCTTTTCTTGTAGTGTCTTTGTCTGGCTTTGGTATCAGGGTAATGCTGGCCTCATAAAATAAGTTTAAAAGTTTTCTCATCTCTTCAGTTTTTTTGGAAGAGTTTGAGAAGAATTCTTTTTTATTGTTTAGTAGAATTCAGCTTTCTTCTTTTTGTGAGATAGGCATGTATTGCTATAAACTTCCCCCTTAGAACTGCTTTTCCTGTTTTTCAAGTGTTCGTATGTTATGTTTCTATTTTTGTTTTTTTCAAGATAGTTTTATGTTCCCCTTTTAATTTCATCTTTTGCCCATTGATTATTTAGAAGCATGTTGTTTAATTTGCACATTTTTATAAGTTTTTTGAGGTTTCTTCTATTATTGATTTCTTGTTTCATTCCATTTAGTGTGGTTGGGAAACATACTTGACATGATTTCAATGTACTAATATTTGTGAAGACTTGTTTTGTGGCCTGCATCGTTATCCTGGAGAATGTTCCATATGCACTTGAGAAGAATGTGTAGTCTTTTGCCGTTTGATATCATGTTTTATACATGTTTGAGAGGTCCATTTATTCCCATTGCAGTTAAAGAACAATGGTTCCTTATCAATTTTACTGGCTGTCTTTCTAAACAATCTGTCCATTGTTGAAAGTGGGGTATTGAGGTACCCTGTTATTATTGCACTTCATTCTATCTCTCTTCTGATGTATTGATATTTGCCTTATATATTTAGGTATTCTGATGTTAGGTACATATGTGTTTATAATTGTTGTGTCTTCTTGATAAATTGTTTCCTCATCATTATATAACCTTCTTTGTCTCATCTTAACAGTTTTTGACTTGGTAGCATTTTTAGAGTTTTGTCTATTTCTTATTTTCATTATCTCTCTATAAGATTTATTTCTCTATATAAATTATATTTTATCTGAAATATGTATAGCTACCCCTTCTCTCTTATCATTCCATTTACATGGAATATCTTCTTTCATCTTCTCATTTTCACATGTGTTTTTAAAGATGAAGTAAGTGTCTCATAGGCAGCATCTATTGGGTCCCTTCAGCCATTCTGTGATTTTTGATAGAAGAATTTAACAATACATTTACTTTCAAGGTACTTATTGATAAAGACTTACTATTGCCATTTTGTTCATTATTTTCCAGTTGCTTTGTAGATTTTATTTCTTTCTACCTCTCTTGTCTTCCTTTTTGATTAGATGATTTTTTCTAGTGGTATGCATTGATTCCTTATTTTTTATCTTTTACATATCTACTATAAGTTTTTGCCTTGTGGTTACCATGAGGCTTACATAAAAATATCTAATATTTGTAACAGACTATTTTAAGTTGATAAAAACTTAACTTTGCACAAAAAACACTATAGACTTTTACTCTACGTGCATCACAATTTCATGTTTTTGATGTCACAATATACTTTTTTAATATTGTATACCTTTAACAAATGAATATGGCTATATTATTTTAAGAGTTTTGTCTTTTAACCTTCATACAAAAGATAGAACTGATTTAGATACTATTATTACAGTTTTAGAGTATTCTGAATTTGATCGTGTGCTTAGTTTTGCCAGCGAGTTTTATACTTTCAAATGTGTTCGTGTTACTAACTGTCATTTTCTCTCAGCTTGAAGAACTCTCTTTAGCCTTTCTTATGAGATAGGTCTGGTGGTCCCACAGCATTTGTGTGTGTGTGTGTGTGTGTGTGTGTGTGTGTGTGTGTGAAAGTATTTCTCCTTCAGTTTTGAAGAACAGCTTTGCCAAGTATTCCTGGTTTCCAAGTGGTTTGGTTTGTTGTTGTTGTTGGTGGTGGTGTTTTTGTTTCCTTTAGCCCTTCGAACACATGATCTCACTCTCTTCTGGTGTGTAAACTTTCTGCTGAGAATTCTGTTGCTAGCCTTGGAATTCCCTAAATATGATTTGATTTTTTTCCTTGCTACTTCCAAGATCTTTGCTTTGTTCTTGATATTTGGCACTTTGGTTATATGTCTTGGTGTCATCTTGTTTGGATTTAATCTTATTTGACCTTCCTGTACCTAAATATTCCCCCAGATTAGAAAGTTTTCTGATTGTTCTTTTAAGTAAGCTTCCTACCCTTTTGTCTCTCTTTTTCTTCGTCTCTTATTACTAGAATATTTGCTCTTTTGATGTTGTCCCATAAATCCTGTAAGTTTTCTTTATTCTTTGGTATTAATTTTTTCTACTCTCACTGTATATTTTCAAATAACTTGTCCTCAAATCCAGAAATTCTTTCCTCTGCTTTATCAATTCTTCTGTTGATGCTCTCTATTGCATTTTTAAATTCCATTTATTTTATTTTTCAATTCCAGAATTTCTGTTTGATATTTATAAAACAATTTTAACTTGTTTGTTAATTTTTCAGGTTGGGTCTTTTATTTTAATTTTTAAATTTTATTAAATTGTTTATTTGTATTTTCTTGAAGTTCATTGAGCTCCTTTAAACAATTATTTGGAATTCTTAGTTGGTTCACATACCTCCATTTCTGTGGGGTCAGCTATTGGAAGGTTATGATGTTCTTCTGATGGTAATTATCTCCTTGATTTTTCATGTTTCTTGTTGCCTTATTTTGATGTCTGAACGTTTGGTAGAGCACTCTTTTCTTGTAGACTTTAAAGACTAGTTTTTTGTGTGGAAATATCCTTGTCTCTGGGTGGGGGATGAAGATCCTTGCTGGATAAGGTACAGCAGTTCTGATACCACTAAGAGTGCCAGCTGTGTAGTCTCTGTACGGCTTTGTCAGTATTAATAAAGATTGCAGAGATCCTCAGCGGTTAACACTGTCTGTGGTGGCAGTGAGACTTTCTCTTCTAGCCTTTCTAAAATTAATGGATATGTGAATCATTTCTATTTAGTGTTATTATAAACACTGCTGTTATAAATATACCTGCCTGTGTTTTTTGTGTGCATATGTGCATAGTCACTTGTTTCTGCTGATTATATACGTACAAGTGAAATGGTTGAGTTAAAGGATAGGTATATGCTTAAATTTTGAGATTGTATTAATTTACATTCTAACCATTAATGTATGCAATTTCCAGTGTGTCACATCCTCATAACATTTGGTGTCATCATACTTTATCTTAGCTATTCTGATAGTTCATTGTACCTTTTGTCTAGTTTTCACATATATTGATTCTTCATCATCTCTAATTTAAGATACATTAAAGCTATTTGCAACACCCATATAGTTTTTGAAGTACATAAAAAGTACTTGCTCATGTAATTTTTCAATCTATAGAAGAGTTTTTTTCTCTTTCCTTGGAAAACCAAGGATTCTGTGAAGCTGTTTCAGGACAAGAGAAAAAGAAGAAGAAAAAAAAAAGAACAAAGAGCTAGATCTGACCTCTCAGCCCTTCTTCAACCAGATGAGCTCTGTTTGTATGCTGACTTTTTAAAATATAATTTTGCAGGAAAAGTTTCTCTGTTAAAAATTTTTAAAGCTACACAACCATTCTTCAAAGAATTAATGGCAATAAAACTGAATAAATATACATTTTCCTCGACACAAGGCCTTTTTGCAGAGGCCATTTGCAATACTGTGAGTTCATAGCTATTATTTTCACTGGCATCTGATCTTGCAAGGGATGGGGGCAGCCAGAAGGGTAAGACAAAGCCTGATAAAGGCTCAATAACCAGCATCTTTAGAAACCTGACTTTTACCCAACAGTCACCCAGCCACACAAACATATTTCACCACAATTTTTAAGTGTGGCTGAACCTAATCAAAAGTAGTAGTAGTATCATATTCAAGTATGACTTCATATACAGCTAAGAGCTCTAATAGGGTTAATATAAATAAAGGTGTTCAAAATCATTTTGGGCCAGCTAATTAACCTCTCAATCTGCTTTCTTCAAAGTAAATGTATACTACTACTTTAGGAGGTAATTGTGAGGACTAAAGGAGATGATGCATATAAAGGACCTGAAATATAATTTGTTCAAAAAATTTTGTGGTTGATTTTATTATGACCATGATTATCTGGCAGAGTGACTACGTATACTGGCCTTTGATCTATCTGATTCCCAGTCCCAGTGATCTATATCCTACGGGACATCAAAAACTTCATATATCTCTTTCCTATTTTTACTAGTTCCTGCAAAAGTGTCAATTCTCTAGCTCCTAATCATCTACAACACCATTTTCTCCTGGATGCTGAATTTAGCCTCAAAGTAAAATATCCCTCCTTCTCCCCAATTCATAAATCCTTCCATGATACCCTCTGTAAATATTGTACCATATTTAGCAAATTTTTTATTATCTTCAATGCCTTATAGAAATATTCTCTTCATTTTCTTGGCTTAACTGAACCTTTGTGACACCTTTTTTTTTTCTAGCCCTCTCAAGTGATGACTTTATCTTATGTACTTGGGGACTGGGAAGAGAAATTAAGGAACTCCTTACTCTCTTTTGTGGGTTCACGAACAATGTTTTGCATCATCTTTTAAAATAACAATAACATAACACAACAAAATAAACAACAACCTACTTCTTTGAGGCACATATTATTAGAAAACCACTCTGTTGCCTTCCTCTTAATTGCCATTTTTGAGCTTCCCAGTCCCATCCCTTTTCTGTGGGCAATATTGGCACCTCTTTTAGTCTTTCTCTCCACTCTTTTCAAGCCTCCATGTGACCCCTCATTACCACCCCCCTCTTGCACAGTAGGTAATCCTGCAAACACCTTACCAAAGAAAGTGAAACCATTATAAGGGAAACTTTGAGCTTTTCTGTATCAAGGTCCATTGTCACTTTTTTCCCCATTAGGTTATATTATAGAAGCGCAAACACTCCAGGCTAAGAGTAAAGGATAATACTCCCTTTTCCTCCCTTAGGAACCTTACACTATTATTTTTTCTTGCTTTTGTTTTTTCAATAACTCTTTCTTAATTGGATAATTCTTATTTGTATTTAAATACGCCCAACTCACTCTCCATTTTGTTTTATTTTATTGACGAATTATAATCATATATAATTATGCAGTACACAGTGATGTTATGATACAGGCACATAAGGTGGGATGACTGAATCAAACTAATTAACATATCAATTTCCTTAAATTGTCACCATTTTTTCCTCTTGTCTAATTGCAACTTTGTACCCTTTGACCACATCTCCCCGTTTCTCTCAGCTTCTAATGAGCACTGTTCTGCTCTCTCCTTCTATTGGTGAAGTCTTTTAGTTTCCACATTTGTCTTTAAAAAATACTTTCGGCAACCTTACATTAGTTACTACTTTCTAACTTGGTACTCACTGCAAAACTCATCATTTTATTAAGCCTCAAAAAGGCCTCTTGAGAATAAATCAAACAAATATCTTTTTCAGTCTTCATCTTACTTGGCATCAACATCACTTGACACTTTTGAGAACTTCATCTTTCTGAATACATTTTTTTTTTTTTTACTTCTGTGATACCACATTCACTGGTTTTCCTCTGGCTGCTTTTTCTTGATCTTTTTTGCAGGATCATTCTCTCTATTTGGCCACACATGTCGAAGTTCCTTATCAAAAACTCTTCATGTCCTCTTTAGAAAGTTTCATCCATCTTCCATGATTTTCTTCTATGCTGATGACATTCAAATGTATATCTCATCAAAGATTTTGGCATTTAACTTCTGCCACATGATGGACTATCACATGTCTTCATTAGAATGTCTTTAAAGTCACCTCAAACTCACTTAAATCTAAATTGATGCTTTTTCTGATTCTAACACATCAGGTTCTCTTATTTTGTTCCATATTTCAGGGCAATACAACTTATATCTCTAATTGAACAAGAGAAAAATCTTGAAAGCCCATCTTTTACAACTCTCTCACCTCCATATCCAGCATATCTTTTATATTTTACCTCTCATTTATTATTCAGTTCTGTTTATTGTCTGTCTCCATAGTCATCACCCTTTTCTAATCTTTCACTGCCTTATTCTTATCTCTTAATCTTATCTTGTTCATGTATCTTCTCATGCCCCATCCTTATCTGCACACTGCATTGTAACCAGAGTGACTTTTCAAAAAGTGGCACTTTTTGTGCCTCCAGTGCCGGAGGCTAAATAAATAATGCTTTTTTATTTATAACACGCTATCATTATTGGTCTCTGTGAAGCCTATTTTTGTAGTTTTATTTTCCCCTCTATCTTTGATTTCTCACTCTCCTCACTGCCTCTGATGTGTTCAATATATTTTAATTATAAAATATAAAATATTGTTTCATATATAAATGTAATTTGCAATATAATTCACTTTTACTTTTTTACTTGACACCATGTTTTTTAAGATCTGACCAATTTCTAACCACTGCATGGCATTTCAGTATATATCCCTCCTACTTTTTCATGGATTCTTCTAGTAATAGACACCTCTGCTACTCCCATTTTCTCAATACTACAAACAATGCTGCAATAAACTTTCTTGAACATCTTTGTTCCTTGGGAGCTGCCATAAATTCTCTAAGATATATGATCCAACTATGTCTGTAGTATATTTAACTTTAGTAAGTATTGCCATATTGCTTTTCTGAATAACTTCACCACTCAACACTGTGTACACATCGCTGCCTTTTCACAAACTTGCAAACACCTGGTATTGTACTATTTTCTATTTTCACCAACATGAGTTTTTATTTTTACTGTGTATTGCTCTGATTTCTGCTGAGTTTAAGTATATTTTCATACACATTTTACCTAGCTTCCTTTTCTGTGAATTGTCCATTTATATATTTTGCTTAATTTTGTACTGAGCATTGATGTTTTTCTTGAAGAAGTTCCCTGTACATTCTACATATAGTCTCTTTTTGGTGGCAGAGATTACACTGTTTTCTCCAGTGAGTTACTTATTTGGTAGCCTCTATGAAAAATACATTGTTGAATACAAATCTTTGATTTTGGTAGGGCCAAAACCATCAAATTTGTCTTTGGTTTGTAATTTCTGAATTTATTAAAGATGTCTTTGTTCACATCTAAGACATGAAAGTATTCAATATTTTTCCCATTAGATTACTAATTGTGCCATTGACATCTGTAAATCACCTTTATACAAATGGTGAGTCAGTTTCATTAGTACTGTCTATTGAACTAGGGGTCAGTTCAGAACTTTTCTAGTAAAATGTCAAAAAGGAAATATTTTAGATTTTGGGGACAATAATTTTTGTTACTACAACTCAACCTCTGATGTGGTAGCACCAAAGCAGCCATAAACAATATGTAAATGAAAGATAGTGACTGTAATTTGAAAAAATGTTATTCAGAAAATCAGTTGAAAAGCTGGATTTGTCTGTGGCTCAGAGTTTGCATGCTGACCCTGACAATACTCTCTTTACTCATTTGATGTGTGCTGCCAAATATATTTATAAAACAAGTTCCTATTTACATACAGTTTTTGAAATACTCCTATTATAGGCTACTTGCATGTAGCTTTCCGTGTCCTTTTTATCTATTCAACATCCACTTCTATCTGCTTCATACCTTATCTGGCTTAAGCATTATTTTCTCAGGAACCTCTCCTATCTAGTACAAAAATCTTTCTTATATATATTTATGGAACCATGTTACTTTACTTTGAATCACTTAACACAAAATGTAATTACACAATCGTCTGTGTGGTAATTTGATGTCTTTCTCCCTAACTAAATTGTGAATTCCCCAAGAGCAGGTGCTATTTCTGTTTTAGTTTATCATTTTATTTCTAGTGTCTATTATAGTACCTGCCCAACAATGTTCACTCAATAGATATTTGTTGAAGGAACGAATCATGTGTTGAAAAAGAGTCTGAGAGAACTGGGTCAATTTTGTGACTAATTCAAGTCTCAAATAATTTCTACTGTATGTTTGAGGTTACTCTGGGGTTTTCATAATAATAAAATCTTATTCTTTCCTTTCAGCACTTTTGATTCCCTGATTCCCTGGCTTCACCATACCTTCTACAATATATTCTCCTTTATATCTTTGTATTAGAGAAGAAATAGGTCTACTTTTTTTTTTTTTTTTTTTTTAAATAGAGGCAGGGTCTCATTTTGTCACCGAGGCTGAAGTGCAGTGGCACGATCATAGCTCACCGTAACCTCGAACTCCTGTGCTCAAGCGACTAGGTCTGCTTTTTTAAAAAATCAAGTACACTATTGCAGAGATGTTCAAAATTATACCCACATGGGTTTATTCAGGAACAGAATGTCATACGCGGTGTAACATTAGACAAAAACATAATTCATGATAATCCTATTTGATATTGGAAGGTTTTAAGTTAAGTGACTGTGTGAAATTATTTTACATTTTAAAACTCTCAGGAGGATTGTTCAGTGACAATGTTTGTATAATTCTTGAAATACTTGCCTTCTAGTACCACAGACATGATACCTAAGTTTACAGGTAAGAAAGTGTTAATTAGCAGTTGTTTATAAATATAGATAGGGAATAGAGTATGAGATGAAGGGGATAGAAGCTTCCCCTCTTCCAGACTAAGACTTAATAAAACAACAACAATAACCAATATTACATCCAATAATGCTAGATGCTTTCTGTATTAACACTTTTGCATGAAAACTCTTGAATGTTTAGTTTCCCATAGTTTCCATTAATCAGTTAATTGGGCATGCCAAATCACACCATTGGGTTCTCCATTCTTCTCTTTAAGCTTTTTATAATGTATGGCCTAGGTATTTTTGTTTACTTCTTTTTTTCCCTTACTTTTATCCTCCTCTTATTATTCTAACTTTATTCATCAATAACATAAAGTGCCATAATATATCTAATATGTCAAATATGTCATACTTCCATGTCAAACATGTTCTGTTTTTCAGCTCATCTGTCACTCTCACCACTCACACTATTGGAGTGTGCATGTATGCCAAATGTTTCATTCCCTTTCATTGGGTGTCTAATATCAAATGAAGCCTTAAAAGAATAATATGACCTAACAACTAAGACAAAATTCTTTGAAGACTTAAAGTAGCCTTCCTGTAAACGTTGTTATAAAACTTTTTGGTCAATTTGCAGCTATAGATTTGAAAAGATTTAAAGTGAGGTGCTTTTTTTTAAGTTGAATTAGTTAAGGGTTTCAAAACAGACAATAATGAAGAACATGAGACACTTAGAAGAAGGAGATACATTTTTAAAATTTCATGTTTCTAAAATTTCTCTGATACCAAAATACATGAGAAATTATAGTAATAGACTAATGAAATAGTGGAAAACAGCTATACACACTGTAATATGGCATTATTCCCTGAAGACAAAAAAAAAAAAAGTGAAAAGCTAACTTTATAAATTTTTTCCTTTTTGTTGTACAACAAATAGTCATTTTCTAATAACTTACAAAGTATGTTATATTAGTTGACAGAAATACATAGTTGATTAAAACATGAACTCTGCCTTCAAGACACTTCTCATCTAATACTTAAGTTAATGAAGAGATAAAATAAAAATATCTCAGTGATAATACTTGTACAAAAGCTAAGTTTAAAAATCATGTTAAGGCCGGGTGTGATGACTCACACTGTAATCTCAGCACTTTGGGAGGCTAAGGAAGGAGGATTGCTTCTGCCCAGGAGTTTGAGACCAGCCTAGGAAACATAGTGAGATCTTGTTTTTATATAAAAAACAAACAAACAAACAAAAATCTCAAGAAAAAATTAACTGGGCCTGGTGGCTCATGACTGTAGTTACACTACTTGGGATGCTGAGGTGGGAGAATTGCTTGAGCCAGGGAGGTTGAGGCTGCAGTTAGCTGTGACTATGCCACTGCTCTCCAACCTGGGTGACAGAGTGAGACCCTGTCTTAAGGAGCAAAAAAAAAAAAAAAAATGTTAATGATAATTTATAGAAATATAATACTTAAATAGAAAGTAAATTGTACTTCAGCTAGACATAGCAAAGCAATAGAAAGGAAAGAAGAAAATGCTATTATACAACTCATTCATACTTAGTATTACATTTACAAATTTCTATTATCTTGAATTATTTTCTTTATCTTCTTTATGTGGATTCTTGAATATAAACCCTCACACTTCTTTCTGCCCAACAATTTACATCTGTATTCTTACCAGTTAACAACCTGATTAAGACTTCATGACTCAAAACAAAATTCTGGTTGTGCCAAAAATTTGACAATAGCAGCTGTAAGGACACTTCATTATCTTAGGAGCCAGAGGATTTTATGTTTGGCACTTATTTTAAACCACTATCAGACTGTTTCATAAATTTAGTAGCACACTCACTTATGATTAATATTTCCAAAAGTCAGTTCTCCTGGCATGTGGTTATTTTGATATATGAGAGAAAAAGGGAAGACAGTCTTGTGTTTTATATGTAATAAGAACCACTGGTTTAAAAAAAAAATCTGTCTCAAAAATGGTGAAGTGGTCTTCTCATGGATCCATTTTTGCTCATCAGTATTTATCACATGATATTCAAATGAGTGTCATTAAACTAAACAGCTTTTGTAGTTAAGAGTCAGCAAATGCAAACCATTCTGTCAATCTTGCCACTGGTTAACACCAAACTAACTACTACTTGAATATCTTGAAAATTGTAGCATTTCATTACCGCTGCCACTCAGGGCTAAGGGACTAAATATCCAGAGAAGACAAAAGTGAATTCACTGACTTTCATAGTCTTATATTTTCCCTACTTGAATTTCCCATCACTGAGCCTGTACCACCAGCATAGCACTGAAAATAATAATAGAGAAAAAATTAATTAAATGACTGTATTTCAGTCGCAAGACTTATTTCTGGCATTATGAACTAAAAGTGTATTGAGCAGTTTGTAACTGACAGCAGTGCCATGAAATTGCAATGCAGCCATGACAATTATCCTCTACATTATTTTTTAATATATATCAAGAGAAATATAGCATTTCTTTTCACTTTTAATGGCATGCAGTATAATAGGAAGATAAGAAGTAGGGTGTTTTTCTTACAGTCTTATAGTTAAAGGCAGTGACAAAGAAAAGGATATAACTTTGATGATGTGTGATCATCAATGCTGAAATAGACATCAATTGTATTATCAGTCTATACAAACTGCATACACACAGTTAAAGTAAAACGAGATGCACTTTATTCACAAAGCTGTAATGGCTGACAACCATCAAGAACAAAAATATAATGCAATGGGGATGGACAAAATGATTCTTTTCTTGACTCAACTGTATCAATTAGCAAACAAAGTTCACAGAAATTTAAAATGTAGTTAATTCATTATTGTTTGAAAATATACTGAGCAATTAGAGAGATTTTGGGATCCTGTATTAGTTCAGCTTCTTAATGTGTTATTTTCACTAGATTTCCAATGCTTTCAAATTGATTTAAATTAAATGTAACATATAGCATGAACTTTTCTTGCTTTAAGATTAATTACTTTTTTAGGATGAACTTCTTTCTGCCTTTTATCTTAAATATACATAATAACCATTGAAAGTTTGGAGACAAAATTACTAAGGCTATGTCTATAGGATCTATTGGCAGAAATCTCAACCCAACTTTTGCTTGAATTTTATCGACCTGCCTTTTATCTCCAGTGACAGATAGGAGCTAAAATATCTAGAAAATAGTGTTAGTGACACCATTTCTTTTGAACTTGAATCAGATTTAGTGACTCAGAGGATGATTGTATTGAACAAAAATGTTGGATTATAACTCATTTCCCAACGGTACAGTAAATTTTTCGTCCATATGACAAGTTTGTGTTTGGTGTTTTCCTAGATTCTTTGGACATATTGAATAAAAAGGACACCTAGTTTTCTAAATATGACCTCATTGTTTGCAGAAAAGACCAAAGTTCAAGGAAGAAAGCATTCTAGTCTTCCTCTGTCAAGAGATTTTGAACATTGTGGAAAAGAAGAGCAGGTGCAGTACTATCTCCTTATTTGCTTCACATGTACACATTTGGGAGTAAAGTCTCTTTTCTATCTAACTTTAATGACACAGTGCAAGGAGGTCCACTGTATGAGACTAGAGGAATAGATAACTTCAAAAATGAAAGGTAATATCCCCTTCTGGGAAAGTGGCATGGATCCTGTGGTGAAACAGTCAAACGTGGAGGGTTGATGTCAGTGGAGAGCCTCTAGCTAGATACACTTTGCTGGAGAGTCTGATGCTGTGAGTCCACCACTGGGCCAGAAGAGCCACAAGGTACCAGTCACGCTGGTGGGAAATTTAGGGGGATTCTATCTATCCCAGTGGAACCTGTTCCAGGTGTAGTGAATAGAATTTACCAGGGAATAAACTGGAGCAGAAGCTGGGCCAGAAAGAAAACCTGAAGCAGAAGGTAAACCAGAAACAAAACTATGGGAGATAAATAATTTGTGGTACCAGAACTTTGTCACACTCAGAACACGAACTCCAAATGACAAGTTTCCTTGCTTGGACTTCCTAAGTCCTCTTCCCATTCAATTGCAGCTCATTGACCTAGTAATGGACACTGATGTTTACCAACCCTGGCAGTTATCATAGAGGAGATATTTAACAACATTTAATTTCTAATTGAAGAATAATGAGGGGAATCTGTTCTAGTGGAGTTTTGTTAAATATCAGACACGGATATCTTTGTTCAAAGACAGATAAAAGAGACCAAACATATTCAAATAAATGATAATGTGACATAAAATTAAACTATTACTTAAGAAGCTAAAAAAAAAAAAAAAGAATATACCTTAAGAAAATATTATGGGAAACAGTAGCTTTACAAAGCAGGTATGTTGCTTTCCCAATCAAAATGTGCTTTTGGGGGGAATGAAAGAAGATCTTAATATAGGCAATTGATACGAAAAGACTCTGATTGCAGTAAAGAAAGAACTAAAGGTTACTAATACTACCTTATCACACTATGAGATCTGTATTCAAAGTAGATTCAAGTAGGAAAAGGCAGAGCTGACGTTTCAAACAACTAAGTCCTGATGTAGAAGGTAAATTTAGGCACTTTTCTGCAAAACAAAGGAAAAAGGACAAAAGACAAAAACAATAACAGGGAACACAATGGATTAAAATCCAGTTTGTGCCCGGGCGCGGTGGCTCAAGCCTGTAATCCCAGCACTTTGGGAGGCCGAGACGGGCGGATCACGAGGTCATGAGATCGAGACCATCCTGGCTAACACCGTCTCTACTAAAAAAAAAAAAAAAAAAAACTAGCCGGGCGAGGTGGCGGGCGCCTGTAGTTCCAGCTACTCGGGAGTCTGAGGCAGGAGAATGGCGTAAACCCAGGAGGCGGAGCTTGCAGTGAGCTGAGATCCGGCCACTGCACTCCAGCCTGGGCGACAGAAAGAGACTCCGTCTCAAAAAAATAAATAAATAAATTCCAGTTTGTATACCCAAGATTATAGATAAATGGAATTCCTAGTAAATATGGAGAAACATAACAGAAAATAATTGAATTCCAAATAAAAGAATTCTTTCATGAGATTAAAAAAACCCACCCTTAATATGTAGATTAAGATTCTTATTTAGTGCCAGATAAAATTAATGAAAGGAGCCTAGAAATGTGCTGCTCAAATTGTTAAATTTTACCAACAAATACTCTTGCATAATAAACAAGGTAGAACATAAGAATATGTTTTTAAAAATCAGGTCTTTAAAATGGCCTGCAGATTCCCTTTTGATTTTCTCCTTCTACCCGCTTCCTTCTCCGGCTTCATCTTCTGTTCTTTGTTTCATTAACACTGGTCTTATTGCAGTTTGTTGATCAGCCAGGCATGATCTGACATTACAGTCTTTGTACTATCAATCCCCCCTGCCTCAAAGTCTTCCCTGAGTTAGAAATATTACTTCATTCCTCAGATTAAGGAATTACAAGATTCCTTAAATCTGTCTTTACGATTTGCTCAAATCTCACTATCTCAAAGATGCTTACCCTGATACCACATTTCCTACTGCAACTGCTGTGCCCCTTCCTAACCAACTCTGTTACCTCATATCCCCCTCTTCTTCCCCTTCATATTTATTTGTTTGAATTCCCTATTTTTGGCTGGACAAGGTGGCTCACGCCTGTAATTCCAGCACTTTGGGAGGCCGAGGCAGGTGGATTACCTGAGGTCAGGAGTTTGAGACCAGCCTGATCAATATGGTGAAATCCCATCTCTACAGAAAATACAAAAATTAGCTAGGTGTAGGGGGTGCGCCTGTAGTCCCAGCTATTCAGGAGGCTGAGACAGGAGAACTGCTTGAACCCGGGAGCAGGAGGTTGCAATGAGCCGAGATCCCACCATTGCACTCCAGCCTGGGCGACTGAGCCAGACTCCATCTTAAAAAAAAAAAAAAAAAAAAAAAAGGAAAAAAGAAATCTCTGTTTTCTCTTCTTTTTTCTCTTTTCTTCTCTCTCTCTCTCTCTCTTTTGAGATGGAGCCTGGCTCTGTCACCCAGGCTGGAGTGCAATGGCACGATCTCGGCTCACTGCGACCTCTGCCTCCCAGGTTCAAGGAATTCTCCTGCCTCAGCCTCCCGCGGAGTTGGGACTACAGGCGCATACCACCACTCCCGGCTAATTTTTGTATTTTTAGTAGACACGGGGTTTCACCGTTTTGACCAGGATGGTTTCGATCTCTTGACCTCGTGATCCGCCCGCCTTAGCCTCCCAACGTGCTAGAATTACAGGCGTGAGCCATCGCGTCTGGCCAGAGTTCTCTATTTTCATGGAGAATATGTGATACTTGCATAATTACATTTTTAAAGAAAGCTTTCTCATTACTAGGAAGCATATTACAAAGTTTAAAATGCGAAAGGGAGTGTATTTATATTAGTTTCTATGTTACATTACAAATTATCTTAAATTCAGAGACTTCAAGAAAGAAGCAGTTATGACATTACTGTTCTGTACGTCATGAATTCATGAGCGGCTTAGCTGAATGGTTTTGGCTCAGAATCTTTCTGAAACTGAAGTGGGCTCGGGTCATCTCACGGCTCAAGATGGGGTCAGAAGACCCATTTCCAAGATAGCTCACACACAAGAGTGTGGGCAGGAGGCTTCAGTTCCTCACCACATGGAGGTCTCCAGATAGCTTGAACGTCCGGTTGACATGGCAGCTGGCTACTTTCAGAGCAAATGATCCAAGAATATTACAAACGTCTTTTATGACTTGGTGTCAAAAGTTACACATGGCTACTTTCTCAGTGTTCTATGCGTTAGAAAAGAGTCACTAAGACCAGGCCACCGGCATATTAAGCTCCACCTACACAAGGTAAGTGCCAAACATTTGTGGACATTTAAAAACCACTAAAATACTAAATGAAAAAGGAGGACTAGGAGGAGGGAAAGGAGAAGAAGGAACAAGAAGAAAGGGAGAAAAGGGGAAAAAAGGAAAGGGAGAAGGGAAGGAAGACTAAAGTAATCCCTCCAGAAAAATGTGATCTACCTGTTTAGAATGTGAGACTACCACATTTTATTAACAACATTTTATATCCTTATAAATTCAAATCTTAAAATGAATGTATTGCTAGACATACATGTGTTTCCATTGTTATTACTAACACTTTAAGTAACTATTTTAATTTTAGTGAAATGATTTAAGTGGATGCTTCAGACCAAGATCCTGTTTTTACATAAATTCTTTCATATGCATCTCCAGATAAAACAGGAAATCTGAGTGCAGCCCATTCTGTTGCAATTTTCTTCATTTTATGCCAAATTCCTATGGCTAGTAGGTAAGCCCTTCCATTTCTCTGCACTCAATTTTCTTTTCTGCAGATCTTTGGAATAAACAGATTTTCAGTTTTCATTCAGTTCTGATATTTTGAAAGTCTGCGGGAAATTTTAAACTTCTATGAGCCTAAAGTTTCCAGATTCCAGTAATGATAAATATAACTTTAGCAATACTCTTATGCAAGTGAAAAGGACATTTTATGTTAATTAGAAATATAAGTAAGTAGAAGCCCAAGAATATTATTGTAAACTATGACACATTTAATAATTTTATCCTGATGGGAGACTCCCTGTACAGGATTCAAGCCCTAAGCAGAGACAATAGGAGACAATACTCTCCCAAGAAGACACCATTTTATTTGCCAGTAATCTAGGAAACGCTTTCAGAGACCCCGAATAGAGGTTTTTCCAGGAAAGCTATGTATTGTGAAAGAGGAATGGGCAAATATAACATTTGATTTTAAATTTCTGGTTTGATTAAATCTTCATTTTCATAATACATTTTTCTTTATCCTATGTTTTCAGTTGTTGAAACTAACATAAGTTAATTTGACTTATTGCCACTCGTTTACTTGATCAATACAAATGCCTCTGCTATTGCAATTTTTCAGTGACATACATCCACTGGTAAGGCATCAGGTTCTGTCATTTCATATTATTTTGCTGCCTTATAGAAATGGCCTCTTTCCCTTTTCTTCTGACACAATCTGTTGTGAGAGGTCATTTCAATCTGCTCCATTTCTGAACAAAGTCTCTAAGATTGGTTTTGAGATTTTGAATTTCTATTTTAGCTCCCCATACGAATGACACTAAGCATTTTGCCATGTGTTCTATGTCATATCTTATATAGAAAGAGAGAGAAGAAGGGGGGGGGGGGAGAGAGAGAGATGCCTTTATTTGAGCACTGTCATTCTGCATTGAAATACTCGATTTATCATACAGTCAGCTGCAGGTTTCTTAATCAAGCTACTAATAATGACACTAATAATCCACACTGTTCAGGTCAAAGTAAGCATCCCACTTTTTCTTCCTCTCCACAGCTTTGTGTTTTCTTTAGTGAGGCATTGCAGCCATACTGCTTCTATGAGCTTAAAAAGCCAATGGTTCACTAAACAGACTTTTCCTTTCAGTTTTATGCTACAGAAGACACTAGTAGCAACTCTTTTATAGAAAATGTGGTCTCTACAGTACCTTTTCCCATCCCCCCTCTCCCTGGCCAGAGCTATAATGTTTCAATTAAGTGTAATCCAATGTTCCTGGCATTTGCGATTCTTATTCTTTCCCTAGTGTTTGGAGTGACACATTGCTTTGATTTGTCATCATCTTGCTTTTAGTAGAATCAAACTTCCCACACACTCCTTACATTTACCACTCTGATTAGTGGCAGGCTGAAGTAGCTAGGGGGTTGTGACTCGGGCATTAAACTAATTTTGTTCCTGGCTCTTACCTCTTCATGCCTGGCCTGTCACGGGCCATCTCTACAAGCTCTTCTCAAGAAAGATCATTAGGAGACATAGAATGGGAAAAAATCTGAAAGTCGTTGACTAAATGATATATCAGGCTTTTGCCATTTTGTCTTTGATGCAGCTTAATATATGTATAATTTTGTGACCAGACTTTAACCCTGATTTGCCATCTTTTACTCCAAATCTTGTGCCAGAGATTCTCCCCAAAACACAAAATATGTATCTTTTCATGCTAATTCCAACTAACTCTTGACTATTTCAGCATTTACCTAACTTACCCAGTTTTTATCCTTACTTAAAATACGGCTGTGGACTTGGTATCTGACTGGTCTCCACTCTAGATTTTTAGCTGTTAACTTTGAGCTAGGACAAATAGCATGACTCTAAGAAGATCATTACTGTAGGTTCATTAACAAGTGAAGTGTTTCAATCATGTTGTAGTATTTTTTTTTTTTCTATGAGAGAAACAAATTCAGGGAAAAGAAACCAAAGAAGCAGAAAATCAGAAGTATCCATTCTTGGAGTGTAAAAAGAGAACAAGAGAGATGCTGTTAGAACAAAGAAGCCACCCAGAATATATCTATTATTTCTCAGTGAGTCTGACCAATGATGCAACTGTCACTGCCCTCATATTGGCAAAGATAGGACCTAGGATTATGCAAAAAGCCATTTGTATGTATGTTTTCTGGTTCTCTTAAGGACTGCCTCAGGAAACTTGAAGAGAGAAAGGCAACCTCTTTTCAAATAGAGGAAACACATCTGTCTTGATTATTGGCCACCAGTATGAGTGGTGGATAATTCATTTATTCTGCCTTTAATTGTTTCTTGTGAAATGATTCAAACTCAGCATCTGAATCTATAATTACCTGGGTGCTAATGATGTTCCACAGGAAGGGTTACATTGCTGGCCAAGTTAAGAAGTTATAGTAAATTTGGGTTCTCATTAAGAAGAAACTCTTCCTGTTAATGTGACTGGAAACCTCTTTCACATTGTTGATGTGCGTTAATATTCACTGAATATATTCTGTATGTGTTCATATAGTAAATTATACATAATAAATATAGCAAATTAAAGTTCATTCTCATTGCAGAAAAGATACATTTGTCCTTAACAAATCCTTTTGTCTTCATGAAGTTTGAATAAAAACAACCATTCAAATAGTCATGTGCCACATAACAATGTTTTAGTCAGTGATGGACCACATGCATGACAGTGGTCTCATAAGATTATAATGAAGCTGAAAAATTCCTATTGCGTAGTGATATCATAGCTGTCATAACATTGTAGCACAACACATCCCTGATGTGTTTGTGGTGGCGCTAATGTTAAAAATCCTACTGCACTGCCATTTATCTAAAAGTACAGCACATACAATTAGGTACAATACATAATACTTGATAATGATAATAAATGACCATGCTACTGGTTTATGTATTTACTGTACTATAATTTGTATTGTTATTTTACAATGTACTTTTTCTACTTATATAAAAAGGAAGTTAATTGTAAAATAGCGGCTTTTAGTAGAATCAAACTTCCCATTATTGTAAAATAGTCCTTCAGGAGGTATTCTAAAGAAGGTGTTGTTATTATAGAGGGTAACAGATCCATGCATGTCAATGTCTCCAAAGACCTTCCAGCAGGACAAAACATGGAGGTAGAAGCCAATGATATTGATCCTGACCCTCCATTGGCCTAGGCTACTGTATGTGTTTACATAGTAGTTTTTAACTAAAAGGTCTGAAAAGTACAAAAAGAAAAGCAAAAAAGAAAAAAATTAAAATTTAAAGATAAAATAAAGCTTATAGAATAAGAATATACAGACAGAAAATATTTTTGTACACTATACAATGTGTTGCTGTTTTAAGTGAAATGTTTTTTACAGAAGAGTCAAAAAGTTGAAAAAAATTTTCAATTCCACAAATAAATGAGAACATCAGTGGATGAATGCTTGAGGGGATGCATACTCCATTTTCATGATGTGCTTATTTCACATTGCATGACTGCTTCAAAGCATCTCATGTATACCATATATATATATATACACCCACAAAAATTAAAAACTAAAAAAAAAATTTTGGAGTTAAAAAATTTAAAAGGATACCGGTCATATGCAGACATTCTGGCCCCTAAGAGGATAAAATTGAAGAAATAAAAGGAGTCATTAGTTCCAAACAAAATAAAATCAGCTAGGTAAATTTTATTTGTATTTTATCTAAATTAGTATTATTGTATTATATAATGATGTGATATTAAATTATATTATAAATAGCTAGATAAAAATAAAAGCATCCATTGCTTTATTAGTTATTTGTTTTTCCAAGGTCTATTTCAATGTCAGTCATTTGAAAATAAAATGTATTTTCCTACAGGCTCATATATTTAGCAGAGTGATTAGGTTTGCAGATCATTTGAAAAACTCAATTTTACTTATAATACACCTGAATGAAAATATGAACAGCTTAAATTCTAAGTTCTGATAGAACACTATGTAGAAAAAATAATAATAATGTTGATGGTTTCAAATAATTGTAAATCATTATTATGGTATTATACAATTGTCATTTTACATTGTATTTGCATTTTACAGGCATGCTCAATGAAGATATAATTTCACTAGAAAATGTCTATCATCTTTCCTAAACACCTACCCCATCTTCTTCTTAACTTTTTTCTCGAGTCCTCAGGAACCCAGTACTCTTTTTCTAATTTGTCTGTCTAGAAGGTTTTAGCAGCAGCATCCATGTTGAAAAAGATTAGCAGCTAGGAAATAACAGTATAGTGGTGAGAAGGAGACATATCTATTTTTGCCTTTACAGCTCTACATCCGGTAGAAGGCTTAAAAAGTCATCCACAATCCACGTTTATATAAGTCTTGAACTATACTTTATTATAATACCCCATCAGCTTATTTTAAAATGTATGTTTTTAATCCATCAGGAATTAATTGTATAATATAGTGTAATATGTTATATCAATACCATTTATTAAAACTTCTATTACTTTCCTTACTGACCTGATATATTTCCTTTATCATATACTTACTACATGTCCTTTAGGCATGTTTCTGACTTTCATATTTTGTTACATTGATACTTGTTTCAACATACTGTTTGAATTATCTTTAGAATGTAAGTTAACATTTTGTACAATGAGGCTGTGTCACTATCCTTCCAAAAATGTTTTTACAATTCTCACATTTTTCTATTGTACTCCAAATTAACTCATTAATCATTTGGTAAAATTCTTAAGAAAAATCACTTACTATACTGAATAATATTTTATTAAATTAATAGATTAACTCTGAAGAAATAAATTTTTATGTTATTAAACCCTCTAATTCAGTACTATAATAAGTCTGTACACACCTTTGTGTCTTCATTTACTATCTTAATTAATCTTTTAAATTTCTCTATTTAGGTTAGTACTACAGTTAAATATTTTTCTCACTGTATGTGATACTTCACTATTTTGAATTCTTTTACTGTTATAGATTCTAAATCTAAGTTGCCTACAGCTGTTAAATAATTATTTTGTGATTGACTCTTTGCCTTATTATATTATTGCTTATCATACTTCAATTGATTCAGGTGATTACCTTGGGCTTTCCAAGTACAGAGCATATAATCTATATGTAGTGTTGTTTTGTCTCTTTTTTTGGTAATAGTTATGCCTATGATATATTTTGTAGCAATTAAATAGAGTATTCCTAAGTGTTGAGAGTAGAAGTGACTCCAGAATTTTACCATTAAAAATTATGTGGTCTGTTTTAAGACAGTCTTTATCATGTGAAGGAGCTATTTTTTGATGGCACATTTCCGAGCAGTCTTACAGAGAATATTAAATTTTATCAATTTAATATACAAAGAAGACTACATTACTTTTCTTCCTCAAATTAACTGTCTTTAAAGTCTTTAAGTAAAATCTCCTTGGTTATGTAATACTGCTCAATTTGATTTGCTAACACTTTGGGAGGCCGAGACGGGTAGATTACGAGGTCAGGAGTTCGAGACCATCCTGGCTAACACTGTGAAACCCCGTCTCTACTAAAAAATACAAAAAACTAGCCGGGCGAGGTGGCGGGCGCCTGTAGTCCCAGCTACTCGGGAGGCTGAGGCAGGAGAATGGCGTAAACCCGGGAGGCGGAGCTTGCAGTGAGCTGAGATCCTGCCACTGCACTACAGCCCGGGCAACAGAGCGAGACTCCGTCTCAAAAAAAAAAAAAAAAAGAGTTTTGTAATCTTATTCAAAAATGTGATTGACATATGTTCTTTGTGTTTTCATGATATCTTGTGTAGTTATTGGCAAGAAGGGTTTAAAAGAACACCAAATATTTCAAAATTTCTATCTTTTTCTATAACCTGGAATAATTTAAATTGTATAAGTTATCAAAATATTAAGATTTGATATAACTATACTCAACAATATGTGCATATTCTCTGATCTCAAGATGTTTATACTCTAATTAGCATTTAAATTATGTAAAAATACAATGGTATTTCAGAAAACTTGTAAAATATTTCCAAGAGAACTAACAAGGAGTATAATGTAAAGAACTTTAGATTGAAAACCAGGATATCTAGGTTTTTATTCAAATTCTGTCACTATCTATATGATTTTTGACTACGTGTCTTTGCTGCTCTGAAGTCAAATATTTTATTTGGAAAGTAAGGTAGAAATTGATGACATCTAAGATCATGTGTTTTGTTGTGATTTATCAGAACAGTTTATTTGCTCCATGTCTTAACTGTATTTTATTCAAATACAGTCCAATTCAAATTTTACTAAACTATGTTGTGAAGATTTGAAAAAATATTGTAGGCTACTGAGGAACAAATGCATGTGGCACAAGCCACATGTGGTATGCCGATACCACTGAAATTTATCTCAGTACAGATGGTCAAATGAAAATATGTGGTGTTCATTGAAAGAAGGTAAATGTGTCCTTAGGTCTCCCCTGCAAAAACAACAACAACAACAACAACAAAAACATGGAACAGTGTTGTGCCCCTCCAGCTGACCTTGCTTTGCTCTTTTATTGTAACATCTTAATTCACCAGATAGTTGATGGTGAAGTATAAAAAGATGTTTTATGAGCCTCATTTTATTCTTATATATTTATAATAGTATCTACAGAATGTGAGCTCTTAATTCACATTTTATCCATCACTTATTTTATCTCCACAGATGTATGCGCAATTGTTCTTTTAGGACTCAGTTCAGCCCACAGATGTCTCCACAGCTGCTCTCTATTCCAAAGGGGAATTTTTTCCTTGGAAGCAGTCATGTAAGTTTTTTGTTGTTTTGTTTTGTTTTTGTTTTATTTTTATTTAAAGTGTGGTAAAGACTTTTTCCTTTCCTCGACTTGGTGGCGGGCCCCGGGGAGGTGGTGGGGATGTGGGGATCTTACCTAAAAGACGGCCTTGAGATTTGCATCAAGAAAATATGACAATAAAGCACTATCTGTATTTATGCTCATTCTTTAAATTCTGCTTAATGTTTTTGCATACTAGAGGCCCAGGAATTATAATCACCCAAAAGTTGAATCCTTTCCTCCTGTTTCCATGACTGAGTTGATATGCTGAGGCAAAGTAAAAACACCACAATTCATTCAGGGCAGGAAGAGAGAAAAAAAAAAAACAGTCAAACAAATGCCTAGTTTAGGCAAAATTCCAATTTGAGAATAGCTTGGGGCTTGTGGGGAGTAAATGATTCAAATTGCTGCCTATATTATCTGCATTTACTGGGCTTATGAACTTTATAATTTTCTTTGTGTGGTAGGGATACTACATAATTTAATAGAATAAACTTGAGGTTATATCAATTATATTTTTGTCTGTGTTACTCCAGAAACCTCTGAATATTTATATGTGTATAAGAAAGGTCTTCCCTTCAAACATCACCTATATTCAGCATCAAGCGTCATTGAATATTCAACTTGTAAGCAGCCTTAGAGAGAACTAAGGTCATTTCTCTCATTTCATAGATTATGAACTGACAATCTGGATGATGACATGACTTACACAAAATCATGCAGTCAGTCAGAAGATTGGTAAGAGTTAGATGCTTAATTTTCTGATGAACAGGTCATCAGTACCACATTCATTGTTCGTTGTTAGCTTAAACTCATCAGAGGTTAAAATTACCAAAGATCTCTGATGTTAGATTCTTTACAAAATTGAGATTTACTGCTTATTTTTTGGCTGTGTTGTTTTTGGTTTTGTTTTTATTTTTGTAGGAGATGGTTAAAACACTTGTGTAGAGCATTTAATCAGTAATGAAACAGTCTATTTCCTTTTGGGAATTAATGTAGCAGTGGAGATCTTTACAATTCAAAATCATAGGTAAAGTTATTTTTTAAATGTAAAGCAAAATTTATATACCAATGTTTTTTAGAGTGATTATTTTGAACATTTTATTTAATTTTTTGGGATAAAAGTAGAAAAACACAAGCCAGGAAAATTAAACTTTATAGAAAAAAACTTAGGCCTTAATGATTAAAAGTAGAATTTATATTGACAATAGAAACTATTGGAATATTGAGGATATTGCAATAGAAACTATTGAAATATTGGGGGATAGATTAGAAATGTACTTTCATTATCATGAATAATAAATAATAGACACATAAGTGTACAAATGCAGAAATTATTGATTTAGACCAGTCTGATGTTATAAAACATAACTATACATCTATATGACTGACAGAGCATGCATTAAACTTATTGAGGATTCATTCAGGAACTATTATTTCTAATATTTAAGCTACAAATTTGTTAGTACACTTGGATCTTTTATAATACAATTTAAAATATTCATTAATTTAGATATTACATGTAGTATCACATGCTAAGCAAGCTGTTGATATTGCTTCTATCTCTTGTTTGTTTTGTTGTTGTTGTTGTTAACAAACCATATTGTTATTTCATTCGGTTGAGTTTCCTCATCTGAAATGACTTGGTTATAAAGACCTGTGTATTTTGATTAGCAATTTTGTATAGTTGATTTTAAGATCTAGAGTTTCACAGCTGTTAATAATTAATCTTATAAACTGATCTTTCCTTAGAATGATATCTATTGTACTAAGAAAAATGAACTGATGTAACATTTTTATGCTCCTGTTTAGATAACAGAATTATATGGTCTCCTTCAAGAAGGGTAGCATAAAACGATATTCGATAGCTATTACTTGGAATTCTCTTTCACCAAGATTATTATTAGAGCAGTTTTATTAGGAGGGATTTGTCAACATACCATATGCTGCAAACTGTTGACTTAAAGTGTAAGGGCTGAGTTTTCAAAAGGGAGATTTTGGTGTGCATAAAGTTATACACACAATTGCGTTTTTGCCACAATTACTACTCATGCTATAGACTATCAACTACATAATTTTTTCTAAAATTTTGCTTTTCTTGCAAAAATGATAACATTTTTTATTTCCCTCATTTTTAATAAATGAAATAAATTTATGACTACATTCCTTTGATTCACATTTTATAAAATATTGGACCTACAAAGATCATTCTTTTCCATGTTACTCTTGAGAAAGTTCCCTACTTCCAAAAAAATTTCTTCCTTTAAGCAACCAACTTACAAAATGAGAGAAATGGCCTTTGAGAAATAGTTTAGAATAATAAATCATCAACTGGTAGTCCTTACACATTTATGTGTTACATTTACATATAATTCATATATAATATATAATTTATAAACATATATAATGTAGATATTAAAGGAAGATTACTCCTCAAAATATGAAAAAAATTATAATAGCTGTCACAACCTGTATCAAATATTATCTTCTAAGATTAAAATATGAAGAAACTGAAGAAATCTATGTGTTGACTCTGTTGGGATGTAAAGTAATTTTATGAATTAGGATTTGATTTTGTCCTTTGGTCTTGTTTGCTGTAGGTTCACTAAAACTTGCAGACAGTTGAGCATTTTCATGTCATTCTTTTTTTTAATGATAAACTCTTATTCTGCCAACAACAACAACAAAAATGTGTAACTTGGATACCAGTTCCTTTTAATGAAGCTTTTGAGTCTTACAAAATATGATTAATCTGATTAGTGATTCAGCCTCCTTTTATGCTTACATTATCTAACACAAAGAGCCCCCCTACAGGTTAAAGTTTAAATGTGGATTACCAGATAAAGCTAGTCCTGACGAGGTTTCTATGGTGCAAGGAAAAATTGGATTTGCTTTTCACCTCATCTCAGGCTCTGTCATCCTGGTTTTTGCCTTGTTCCCTTGTTCACAGCAAGGATATTAATTTTGCAGTAAAATCTTTAAGCAATTATGCAGATAGCGCTGAAAATGCAACATACACACACAATAAGAGAAGCTTAACTGAAAAATGGACCCCAGATATTCATTAAAAACAGATGGCTACATTGCCAACAGCATAACTTTGGATGTTTGGGCTAAGCTGGTATTAATCTGCCACAACATGAAGAGAGGATGAAACTGCTGGTGTACAAACTGTATGTATTGCTTCTTCGTTTTGCTTAAAAAGGAATATAATGATGATTTATGACTGCCCTTTTGATAAATGTCCAAAAAAGCACTCAAAAGTGAAGTAACATTTTAATAGCATTTGCTCTATCAAGTACTGATGCTCATTTTTGAGTCACATACGAGAGTATGATAAATCATACTTAAAATGTTTTATTTTTCAAAAATTACCATGGAAGTAGATGCAAGGATTCCATTTAAAAATCAAATATATACATATGTAAAATATATATATTATATATATATATATATACACACATACATATATATTTAAATCTGTTTAAAAGAAGGACTATTTTGATTAGTAATATTTCAAAGTCACTATAAAACACAGGTTTGAATTTATCTGTGACCTAAGGACATCTTGACAAGAAGATAATTTTATTTTAAATGACAAAAAACAACTATTTTTTGTTTGAGTTATTTGCTCAGTGGAAACAGTAAAATTTTCAATCTAAACAAAGTAAAATAAATCAGAAAAATGTTTGGCAAGTCTTCCAAGTAAGGCATGGATGATAGAAAGGAACTCCATGACATTAAGATAATTGCTACAGTGATAAATACATAAAGTATATGTTTTATCGTTTATAATTATTAAAACAAATAGTTGAACAATAAGTTGTACCTAAAACTATACACATGCAATAAGTGACAGAAGGTTACAGAGGATTTCAATCAATACTTTCTTGTTGGCCAGATTTATCTAACCACAGAAGCAACTTTCTGGACAGAATTGTCCTTATTGTGTTTCATGGACTGAATAATACCTAGTCAGACCACCATAAGGACAACCACATTGAGTGTTGGGTCCAAAGACTAATTTAAACACCTTGACATTATTCTGCTGCTTTATCTACATTTGAAGACTGAACTGGGAATCACTGTTTGAAAATGGTCTTTATTACAACTAGAGAGTTTATTTTATCCTTGAGTGTTAACAACTATTTTTTTTTCTTATATTAAAAAACTTGATTGTAGAAAAAAATTAAACAGATACTCTAAAGACAAGAAAGTTCAGATCATCCCCAATCCTACCACCCTGAGATGACCACTACCAATATATTTTTAATACATATTTCAAGGTGTTTTCTGTATAAATAAATGTATATTTTTTAAAAAATTGAGATCCAGCTGGGCATAGTGGCTCACACCTGTAATCCCAGCACTTTGGGAAGCCGAGGGGGTGGATCACCTGAGGTCAGGAGTTTGAGACCAGCCTGGCCAATATGGTGAAACCTTGTCTCTACTAAAAATACAAAAATTGGCTGGGTGTGGTGGTGTACACCTGTAATCCCAGCTACTCAGGAGGCTGAGGCAGGAGAATTGCTTGAACCCGGGAGGGGAGGAGCTGGCAGCCAGCTGAGGTCGGACCATTACACTCCAGCCTGGGCGACAGAGCAAGACTCTGTCTCAAAAAAAAAAAAAAAAAAAAAAAAAAAAAAAAAAATGTTGTGATCAACTGTTTATTATGGAATCTGCTTTTATTGCTTTTATTCTTCCAACAGTCTGTGTAATAACTATCAATTCTATAGAATCCAGTATTTTTCCAGATCCTTATCTTACTGAATCCATAGTATTCCGTTGTATGAATAATTAAAATTCATTTTACTAACCCTCTATTTATGGTAAACAGGATGGAATTTTTACTAGTATTAAAAACATCACAACATTCATCTATTTAGCTAAAATTTGTATGTAATGTATGTGTTACCAATTAGCTCATCCTCTAGCATTATCCTCTTTCACATGTAAATAAACATTTTCTTGGGCAAAGTATACTTATAGAAAAAACATTCAACAAGCTCTTTTGATTAACACAACCTATTTTTTAAAAAATGTGCATTTATAGTCTGACTAAAATAACTTGTTGCTAATGGAAACTATTACTTTATGTTAATAACCTTAACATAAACCTTTTCAACCTAATCAAATTTCTATCAGCATTCTCTGTGTTGCTTCAGCCATGCTGATCATTTGCTATTCCTCCAGCATGCAGTCTATTCTTAATACCAGCAGACCTTTACAGATGTGATTCATCCTAATGTCCGTGGACTATACTCAAGTCGCTGTACTAAATTATCAACTACTCTGTGAACAAACCCCTCATTTGACCCCATCTGTGATAGAGTCATATGCTGTTCCTGTAGATGACCCCATGTGCTAATGTCTATTTAAGGTTATTTTTTAATCAAAAGTATTTGTTTATATGTTCTTCTTTTTCAGTGGGTTGTGAACAACTTCAGGATGAGGTTTATGTCTCATTCACTTTTTATTCCCAGTACTTGATGAAATGCCTAACATCTACTAAGCATTCTGAAATGTTTATTAAACTAAATAATGACTGGAGGATATCTTGACAAGAAGATAATTTTATATAAACAACACAAAACAGGAGCACAGCTACCTTCAGCAAATCCTGACTGGGGTTGCACCGGGCTCAGACAACTCTGGCCTCAATGTCATTTTAAAGGATAAAATGGGCTTGAAGCTTTGACTTTCCTTCTCCCTTTTACCACTGTGAATAATTCAAATGTATGTATGCACTCACCACCACCTCCCAAAAAAACCCCTAATTTGGCCCCATCTATTGGTGAGCATAAGGAGATATGATTAGATTTTGAAGCAAAGGAAGAAGAAGCAGAATAGTGATTGAATAGGGATTTGACATTCTTAGGGATTGCTATCCTGTCCTTTTGTTAACAGGACTCTTTAGGCAAAGTGAAGGAGGAGAATGACATTATAATTACCTTGAAACAAATAAGCCCTAGGTACAGAACAATCTAATTTATGTATTAATATTCACTTGTAACTATTGAATGTGTGCTAATCTAAAATCACATTAGATTTTTGCAATGGTGGCATGACCAATGGCTCTGACATTTTTTTTGCTCCACCTTCCTTGTATTGAAGCCATATAGTTGTGAAGAGAGACTTAGGAAGCCAGAGAAAGGCAACTTTGGCTCACCCAAAAATCCAACTGAAGCAGTTCAAGGAAACAGACTTCCTTAAAGAAGAGAGAGAGAGAGGAGAGACAGAGAGACAGAGTGAGCTTCCCCTTATTGGAAGGAGCCAGAAAGCAACCCACTGGGGCGGGGGATGACTTAGAGGACTGTCTCCCCCATTGTTTGTGAAGTTGCACTACATGATTTCCAAATGTCTTCCAAATCTAGAGTCTATGAATGCTTATAACTGTTTACGCACAAAAGGTTCCATCTGGAATCATCATCCCACTTACAAAATAATTTTCATGCGTTTTATTTCACATTTTTCTTTCCAAATGAGAAAGTAGACAGACTCCTTTATATTTCCTTTTAAATAACTGTCTAGATTAAATTTGGGAATAGGAATTCTATAGCTAGATGTAAATATAAGCTTTAAAAGCTAGCCTATTGACTGGATATTGAAACCTTTAGAAATCTTTTTCTTACATCAAGACTATTTTTTTTTGTGTTTGCATCTGTCATGACAAGTGTGATTAAATATTCTGGCAATGGTATTCAACAGGCACACTATCACAAAAACAATTTCTGTGGCTTGAAAAATGATGCTTAAAGCCATTTCAGTGATACCAAATGTTTCTTTGAGATTAACATCTTGTGACAGGAAATGAACAAAGCACTAAAAAAAAGTGCAACTAGACATCATATGAAAATTCAGTATATTTTCTTATGAAGAAATTTCCTTAAACAGATACTTACTTTAAACTTATTGGTTGATAGCATTATATACTGTTAAATAAGAATGCTTATTTTTTAAAAAGGCTAGGAAACACATAAAGTTTAAAACACAATTTTAATTAAAAATAAAATCTTGTGTTTTTAAGTTCTGAGTACTCACGTTTGAATATGGTGAAAGTGTGTATATTTAGAGAAGTAAGCTATTTAACATATTGTATAATATGAGCCAGATAATCTGCTTTGATGATGAGGACCCTGTGCAAGTAAGGCAGAGACCATGACCCCAGGTAGAAGGCAAAAAAAAGAAAAAAAAAAAAGTCAATCTATTTCAAGGCCAATAGCAACACTCTAGCACTCCATTCAACCCTACCAAACATACCTGCACGATCTCAGCCACTCATCCCTATAATTTGACAAGATAACCAAAAGTATATTTGGTACTGATGGTAGTTAAGAGTTTCAAATGTCAATTTCTAGCTTCATATTATTATTTTTATTTATGCAGTTGGTTAGTTTGCTGTGTAACTGACTTTGTTGCAAATGAAATACTATGATACAACATATTAAGAATAATTGGAACTCAAATGTGCTTACTTTCTCATAGCCTATTGTCCCTCTTTTTAAAAAATGGGACAAATAATGTGACCAAATAAATGTTAATCAAGGTATTCAGGAAATAATATGAAAAAGTTTAAAAGTATTATTTAAATGATATTATTCTACTTATTTTTACCACAAAAATTGTAACTCAGTCTAACATAATTTTAAATTTATAAATGAAATATATGTGAGTCTATAAATGTACCCATGTATTCTCAACAAGATAATTTTATGTGCCCAACTTTATCCCTCCCAGAGAAGTCATTAGTTGGAGTTTCTAAGAGTCACTAGGCAGACTTCACATAGTGTCGCCTCAGTATTTGCCACAGGTGTCTGATGTGGTGCAGCAGGAGAAACAGAAAAGTCATCATCTTTGTTGTGGTCATGAGTGTGATCCTGGGCGAGTGGTCACAAGTTCCAGGAGATGGATCTATGTATTGTTCATGGGCCACTGCAGCTCCTCATTTGTGACTTAATCATTTCTCTATCCAGCCAGGGGGGAAAAAAAATGAAACAAACAAACAAACAAACAAAAACTATATACAGTGACAGGAAAAAGATCAAGATCCTATGAAGATACTAGAGGAAAAGTAATACAATTACAAAGTGCAGTGGGCCCCGGGTCCTGTAGGTGATGTTGGATTCAGCTAATGGATTCTTCATGATTTCTCATTTGAGTTCTTAAGCTAAAAGTCTGGATGCCTCTGCGTGCTAGGCATGTAGCTTAAATAGGTGAATCCAGATGGATGTACCTCATCGTACGTGTAGAAAGCACTGTTGACAAAGATGAAGTAGAGAATTCAGACCTCATCAAAAAAATCCCACAACCACTCAGCCACTACCCAACACTGCTACAACAGTCTCACTCTTGCCATCCTTCTGATTTTTAAATAGCACCTAGGAATCTGGATTTTAATGGAAAATCTAAAGTTCAGAAGTTGTCAGTCAGTTCAATAATAACAATTTAAAACTCTGTGTAGGACAAACAAAACATATCCATAGGCTACTTTCAGCTCATAAATATGTGCTTCTACTGGAAATTCTGAGAAAACTAAGACTGGGCTTCAAGCTATCAGATTGTGTGCCTACTATTGTCTCTTGCTATTACTGGTACCACATAATAATTGACTGTATAAAATAATTAGACGTAGATGACAAAGCACCTTTGATGTAAAGCTGGAATATCTTAAGTTTTGCCAAGACATGCTACAGTAATGTTCCATTGTATTTCAAGACAATATCTAGTTAAAAACTAATTCAGATAAAATAATCAATATTTTAAAAGCTTACTTATATCTTTCCATTTCTTCTGTTATGGAATGGACTTTGGTAGGTAAGTCTACTTACCAATCTGGAAACAAAGCCTTTAATTTTGGTTTATCATTAAAAAATGTGAGGAGTTAAATTATTTATTTTTAACATCTGAGAAAAATAACATTAACACAAGCATAATTACAATATGAACAACTAGTATTGGTTAATTGATCACCTGCAATTATGAGTAAGTGCTTTTTAATTTCTTTATATGCAATATTTTGGCATAAATTGGCTAATGTCTACTCTTGCCTTAAGATATAGGGAGTATTATTGGCCTCATTTTACAGATGAAGTTACTGATGATCCAAAAAATGCAAGCCATTTGCTCAAGGTCACACAGCCAGTACCAAGGCAGCTTAGTTTGCAAATATGAGTGTTTAAGTAACATGTTCTACCATTCCTATTACTACCTATACTAATATTGAGTCCTTTGATGAACCAGATATTCTCTTCACCCCAATGGCCCACGGAGAATATGTTCTTACACTCATTAGTAGGTGGAAAAAGTGAAGCTCTAGGATGGTACATAATTTGCCTTTGTTTGAAGACAGGAAACATGGGTCCCAATCCCAGATCTGACATCCAAAGCTAGGCATATTTCAATACATCACAGTGCTACCAGAATGTAACAATTTCAAAAAAATTCTTAAATGGAACCTAAACCACTTCTGTTTCAAATAAAAATCACATTCTTTGAGTTTATATTCAGTGTTGATATAGGCTAATTAGACAAAATACAGCTAATGAATTAAGTCTTTTAAAGCTCTTTAAGATTTCTACTTCAAGATAAAATAATCTCTTTTCCTTAACACCAATCATTCTTCTTCATATGCAATGCTTGTTATTCATCTTAAAACTTATATTTATTATGTTTTAACAAGTTTTAGACTATGTCTTTTTTGTCCTACTTAATCATTAGATCCCATTTCAGAATATGATTAATGTTTTAAGAAAACAGACAGTCTCTGAATTCTGGATCATTTTCAGAGTTGAAAGAAAACACTTTCTACTGCCTTTCCGTGATGGTGACATGCAGCTTATTTTTGTTATTATTCTGACCTTTTTAAGCTATCATTTTTAATAAACATTTTGTTAAATGATTATTGAGTTACTGCTTAGAATATTATGTCACAAGAAAATTATAATTAATGCTTATAATTTGTCTTTACCACTCAGATCTTACATTCTTTTGGAGGAAAACATTACTTTTTTCTCATTTACATATATATCAATCACATAAATTGGCAGATTTCTACTAAATGAAGTTTCATTATATTTTTATATAAAATACTAGATATATCAGCACTTTTAGGGAGTATTTAAAATAGTGGATACCTTCCACGTTATTAATTGACTCCCAGTCAATTGGAGCAGAAGTACATTCAAGTGCAGATACAATTTCTCAGTTTGAATAGCCATTTTATATGAATTTTGGGGATTTAAATACTGTGCTTTTGCTATATATATCTCCACATTATGCCTGCAAAGATTTAACATTGGAATTGCACTGGTAGAAACTTGTAGCTTTATTACCAAAAGCAAGAATACAGGGCTGTGGGAAAATCTGATAAACCAAACTCTAAGACTCATGACTTAAAAGCTCAATTTTTCCTCCCCCCACCCCGTAATGTTGACCTTGGTCTGGTCTGTTTCTCTCTGATTGTTTAAACTGCATTCTCCTTCACGGATGGTGGTTTCTTATTAAATTATTTATTGATGTGACTGACACTAGTTGAATAGATTCATTAAATTTCACAAGTTGTTAGAGCCTAGTTCACTGGAAAGAAAAACCCCTCTTTAGACTCTTTAAAGGACAAAAAGCGTCATGTTTTTTGAGCTCTTTTAAAGCATTTAATAAAGCATGAAAAGATATGACATCAATCCTACTAAAACACAAGAGAAAATGAATGATGTTACTGTAAATCTTTACATCAATCACACCCAATACTTTGGAAAACAATATAGTTTTGTTTGCATTTCAGAAGTGACAAACAACTCTTGTGACTGGCTTAACATAGTCACTTTCTATTAGTCAAGACCAGAAGCAAGTCAGAATTAAAATGTGGCCCTGCGTTGCTAGGCAGCTGAGTTGTCTTGACATGGTGGTTAGTTTCCTTTTCACTGACTGACAACAGTGAAATGAAAGAAGTTTTGAAAAACTTGATAATGGTTTTCAAAGGAGGAGGATAATTGGTGGTGCTCGCTTGTGCAGTTCTGTGTGGAAACTTTCAGGCGGCCGTGAGAGAGGACTGTCACTAAAAATTTAAACTCTTGTACACAAACTTGACCTAGAGTCTTCTCCAGGTTTTGGCGGTTCACTTTCAGAACACCCCTCTGAGACCAAGGGGTATAGGATGAAAGCATTAAGACAGATGGGTAAAGTCCCAAAGGAAGAAAAGAATCCATAGTTGTGATTTAATCCATTGATGAAAAGGAGGAATTAAGCAAAATCTTAAAAATTAAGAATATGTAAAAGAACTTTAGATAGCACCTGTGACAATGTTTTAATTGCATAGTGAGTTGCAACTGAGCAGAAACTTGAATCAAATGCAGGAAATAAAGAAAAGTACATTTTTTATTTACTATGCCAGAAATAAAACAATTGCCCTGATGTTATTTTTTAAAATACTCTCTAGTTGATAGATAATTTACCTCAAAATATATCTCCAACATAACTCCCAAAGCATATACAATAATTACAACTTAAGCATTTGTTGTCTGTGGCAGTAATCAAATAGAGCCTATGTTTAACTAAACAAACAAACAAACCAAAAACTCAAGCAAACAAAAAGCACACAGAAAATGCATGTTGTTCACTATTTCATCCAAAACCACCTAATGCAAGAACATTTTAACTACCTTTGCCATTAATTTACCCAGAATTTTAAAAACTGAGCAAAATGGACTCATACTGAAAGAAGGGACCAATTAGTGTTGGATTAACATTCATGGTTATTTACAGTTGTTTTTGTACTTGTTCTTGTGCTCTGACTTCCTAAAATTTCACAACCCAAAGATTTAGAAAAATGGGGTTGTTTAGACGCAAAGTGCAATGAAGTGGCTGTGACCATTGTGTAGACACCACCTCTCTCATTATACCCTCTCAATCAACGCTCAGTACACAGGAAACCGCAATAAAGCCCATCTGCCACGGTTAATCTGCAGGCAAACCCACACCCATGTCTATGCCCGTTGCTCTCCAGCCTTATTATTCTCAGATCCAAAGCTTCATAAGGGATCAGCCAAAGTCCATTAAAGTAAATAATAGCTAGAAATGACAGGCTTAGCAAGGATTGGGAGGAAGTTGAAGACCAATCTGAGCTCTGAGCTCTGATTAATAGAGAAAAGCATTAGGAGAAAAGGGGAGAAAAATGACCTCAGCCTGCTCCAAAGAATTCCTGAACCTTGGTTGTTAGGGCAAGTGCTACCATCTGAGACGTTAGTGATCCTTGAATTTCCTTCACTTTGATGCAGCTCAAATGGGAAAATTTTGAAAGTTCAGCAAGGCCCCAGACCTCAGCTGGAAAGCTGTCTGGAGTCAACCCTGTCAAAATTCTCTTGTGTAAGAGAAAGCCTTTATTAGCTAGATTGCAACAACAACAATAACAACACCCACAAATACCCTACACAGTCTCATAAGGAGGGGCTGCTGCTAGAGATTGCAGATGCAGTTATTATTTCTTTGCATGTAGTCATTTTTTAAGTCTCCAAATGAATGTAGTAAAATAAAACAATAGTGATTCTCAAAATAAATGCCTTTCAGGAACTAGCTGGATTTAGTCTGCTGGTAGGAAAGTACATGTGTATTTGTGTGTGTGTGTGTGTGTGTGTGTGTGTGTGTGTATGGGGGAATGTGCGTGGGAGGGTATTCAAATATTTATTCAGTTTCATCTTGATATTTAATATTTATTTTCATTGTGCAACACAAAAAATCTTTCTTGAGAAGTTCAAAGCTTATTAAGTCAAGATAGAATCATAATGTGTTTTAGTTATTTCAACTGCATGTTTTACATAAATTGACCAGGAAAAAAATTCCAAATTAGTTGCAAAAGAATTTCTCCTTTTAAAATTTTAAAATTAGTTTCCAGCTTCTGTGTAATACATTTCCCAATGAGAGGAGCCAGCTAATGTTATCTCCTTCTGTCTCTCAGCCCCACATTAAGTGTATTTGGTCTTCAAATAAGACAGTTTTCAATTTTGGTGCAGCTCTTAACAGTGCTTTGAAGAAATCTATACCGGGTAGACCTATTTGTAATAAAGAAGAAATTTCAAATCTACTGTATAACTTTTAAACATGATTTTCCTTGTATAAAATACCATCTTCTATGTGAAATGTGGATTGAAATGAGAATAGTAGAGAAAGCTCAAAAACTGTGAAGCTCTTTTAAAGTAAGAGCTGAAGAAAAATAAAGCAGCCCCTGCTTATCCGAAATCCCAGTCTGAAGAGGAGAAAGCATTTGGCAGAGGCAAGCAGGTATTGGGAAAGCCCCATGGATTTCTTAGGAAGATAGTAATGATCCTGATGAGGACTTGATGTCAGGGAGGCTCACCTTTGAATGTATTTCTTGTTCAAGTTTATATTGTAGCATGCAATTTTCATAAATAAAATGAAGAAGCAATGTAAAGAACCATGGTTAAATAATAGTGTTTCACAGATATCGCTGATAACTTGGTTAATGCACTGTTGATGTGCACGTGGTACAATTTTCATATTTTAATCTTAAGTAGAACATGAAATGACAATTATGAAAAGACAAAATAGATACCACCAACAGCTGTAATTGCTATCTAGGCTGCTCAAAGATGGGCAAAAGACACAGTAAATCAATATTAAGTTCTCCAGAAATGCAGGTATCACAACAAGGACATCATATAACATCATTATAAGCAAATTCTAATACAATTTGGACAGTTGTAAAGAACACAGGATGAACACAGGGAATGAGAGGATAACTTGTCTTCTGTAACTTCAGTTGATATCTTATGGAAAAAATAAATCTCTGGAAATCGTGACTATGTAACACTTAGTTAAAGCTGTAAACTGTGCTGGCTTTAATGAGTATGGTTTCTTTTTTCACAATTTAATATGTAAAGATCATAAAGGGTTAAATGGTTCTGCCATGTGTAATTATAATAAGTTGAAATTTAATAGTCTTAATACACTTACTTACATGAAATACTTTTGTATATAATAGTATGTTCTAGGCCTACATTTTGCAGTGTTAAAGAATGCCTGATTAAACTCTTGTGGGTTAATAAACCAACTAAACTTAAAAAAACTATTAAAGATTAAAGGTATGGTATAAATATAATTAAAATAGTGAAAACTGAAACTGTAAACCTTCAGCATTAGAAATGAAATGGGAAAAAGGTAAATAAGGAAATAAACGAGAGCTTCAAAGAAAAGATATAACAAAAGCAACAAATATGTAAAAGTAGTTTGATCATAAAATTAAATTAAATATTTGCATTTCAGGTTCTAGTTTTAGAGTGTAATCACTTAAATGGCCTAGAGAAAGTAGTTCTGATTTTATTCACAGCTTTCTGGGGCTGTTAGTTTCCCTTGTGGGAAATGAAACAACACCTAGCCCAAAAACTTTTTATAAATTCTTACTGATTTTTTGCATTTATTCTTAAATTATTTATGTATTTATAAATATTGGAGACATATTTCACATTTCAATTGAGCATTTTAAATTTTTTAATGAAATAAAATGTTTAGAATCTATTTATTCCCTTATCTTCCTCCTCATTTCCATAATTGAGCCTCATTGAATTGAATTCACAGACTCTTCCACCATTACATAGAGAAGCAATATAAAAGAAACACTTTTCATCATTATTATCTAGTTTACATAAAAATGCTGTAAAAATGGAACTAAATTTTAATCAACTTGAGAATTATTTGGTACCAGAAAATAATCTATTAATCAAAAGATTATCAATTAGAATCAAATTTCTTTGTGTGTGCGATAATGACAAACAGGAAAAATAAACAAAAACATATCAATTGTTTACCATTGGTTTTGCACTTCCACAAAATTTTTATCTCTTTTGAACATTGTATTCATTTTGCATTAGAGGATAAACATTCCTAAGTTACTTTGCTATTTATATAAATTAAAAAATCAAATGTCCATGTAATATATTTTATGCACATGTGAAACATGTTTATAAGTAATCAAGTGCATGTTATTATGCATATTATGGCATATACTGCTCCATGTGCATTATCTCACATAACATGCACAAACAAGCAACTATTAGGTTGGTGCAAAAGTAATTGTGATTTTTGCAGTTAAAAGTAATGGCAGAAAGTGCAACTACTTTTGCATCAATCTAATAGATTTTATGACCTTGAAATACATATTTATTAGTCACTAAAGTCCACTGAAATTTTAATTTTATTCCTGCAAAACGGGAGTTTTAATAATAAATCCACTGTGTACATAAATGGGATTGTTATTCCAAATGCTCTCCATTAAACTGTACAATAGAATTGATATTATAAAATAAAATATAAAAAAATTTCTCTTTGGGTACATTATATTGCCATTGACACTTAAAACTGCATTATTTTCTGTTCTTGGTTTCAGAGCAGAATATTTAAAATGAAGCTACCTTTCCTACCCTTTTACTGAAGTCTCAAAAACAGAAGGCTATTACTTTCTACAATAATAATGATCTTCAAATTCTCTATATAAGAATGAATCAAAACCTTTATATTAACCACAAGGTGTCTCCAATCTTTAATTTGTTAGATTTTCCCTCCCCTCCATCCCCATTTTTTGATGCAGAGTGAATATATACAATCAGATTGCCACATTTGAAAACTTCAAGAACATTCATTCAGATATAAATTGAAAGTATATATTTTAGAAGGGACTTTATCAAACTGAAATATATATAATATACTATACATATGTAACATTACATATGTCATAGTTATATCTATTATATAATGATATATATCACATGCTTATAGTATAGCACATGTTTAATAAGAATTTATCAGTTTTTTTATGAGTATATATTTTAGAAGTTGGCCTCTTAAAAATAGTGACACAATACCAGAAAAGAAAAAGAAAAAAATTTAACATCAAAGCAGAGCATGTTTTAGTTTATTTATTCATAATCAATATTTAATTTTTGAATAATCCTGTCAGTCAGCTATAACCAAATACTCCAAGAAAATAAAAATTTCATAGTGAACTATACACATCTTCAAATAACCACAAATACAATTAAAATCCTGTTTTTTACAGAGCAAAACTATTAGTGAGAAGTAATTACTAAAGCCAATCTCATTATGAAATATGAATATATAACTGAATATATAACTAAATATGAATATATAACTGAATATATAACTAAATATGAATATATAGAATAAATCTGATTTAAAAGAATTCCAACTACAGAAAGTCTAATCCAAATCCATGTATGGCTTCTCTCTCTCTTTACCCAGAAAGATAACTTGTGTGTGTGTGTGTGTGTGTGTGTGTATGTGTGTGTACGTGTCTGTTTAATGGGATGCTGTTTATCCCACTATATCTTACCACTCTGTCTCTTTGGATAACAATCACAGGACCCAGATGCTAAGGGTAAGTGATATTTTCCCACAAGCGGCTTCTGGCTCCTTGGCAGACGTGGTAGGCAGTTGTGTTGGCAGTCGCAGTGCTGCCTCTGGCTCTCTTGTGTGGCTTTGCTGTTGAGAGGATGCTTGGCCTGCCCTGTCCTCCTGGATACCATTTCCCTCTGACAGCCCTTGGGTTTTGTGAGGCTTTATTCTGTACAAATCCCTTGTGCAGTCTCTGGATGAACTCTCTAAAGGCAAAATAGAGCCTCTCTTTCTGGTTGTGTTTAATGATCAGCTGAATTGCTGGTCCAGGTACTCAGGAAAACCAAAACCAAAACCAAAACTTTTCCAATTTTTTTGTGGCTATTTTGTTTTAATTTCTGATCTTGTTTTCACCCTAAGCACATTGTATCCCAACTTAATTGCCAGCAAGTTGACCAAATGATTTTGTGTAAATGTTGTGCTTTCTGATTTTTTATGTTGTAATTTACATGATGTTTAAAAGTCCTTTGTTTTCCCATATTTATTACCATAAACAATTTTGAAGATATATTTTAGGTCATAAATAATAACATATAAAATACCTCTCACAAAAAAATTCAAGAAAGGAATTTCCTGATTTTACAGAGTGTGATCAGCCATTTAATGAAATAAAAGTAATATGCTTCTGAAATTGATACAGAAGTAATACTTCATTCCTTGCATGCTTGTAATCTGGATGACATTTTGAAGCATGTGCTCAAGTTGTACAAACAAAAGCACACAGGAGAGCCAAACATGGTTTCAAAGACACCAATATAACTGTCTGCTGAGTAATTTGTGACATTTTCACACATTTCCTCTCACTGATATCACAAAAGTAGTCATAAATGTGTATCATGAATTAAATGGTTCTCTACCTTACTATACACCTGGACACAATCCCGAAGGTCCAACAATATTTTGGGGTATTGATAGCTGTATTTTCTTTCTAAGTTGAAATATTAGCAAAAACCTAAAGTTTCCTAAAAGAAATATTAGAAGCATTTTGCATAAAAAGGCTCATTCCAATTAAACCTGGGTTGAAATGTATTTCTTTCCAGTCTGCCATTTTTATCTCATATGACTGTAAAAACTCTAAAATTATTAATACTGTGTTTTACCGTTTAACAAGTGAATTACTTAGCAGTCAGAAAAAGACTATACAAGTTTTATGTGGGTCTTCACATAATTATCTAAAACAGTTTCTTATTAAAGACTTCATGTGCTTTATGAAAAACTGGAATGTGTTGTGTCATAATATTATAAATTAAGAACAAATATAATTTAAAGAGGAGCTTCACTGAAGCTTCTAGGAGAAATAAAGATCATACCTCTTCTTGACAGCTGTGATTCTGTTTTTGCAGACATTGTTGTTAATGTTGAACCCTCTCTGATGCAGAGTTGTTCTTATTGTAGCCAATGTTCTGCAAACCATGCGCTTCTAGTTCAGTGGATAAATTATCGCATTCTAATGTGACTTCAATGTTCTATGACATGTGATAAATCCATGTTCTGAAAGAACATTTCTGGTTAAATTAGCATAAATCCTCAAAGATTATTGACAATTGAATTGCTATCAAGCAAATATTCTTCTTTTTGTTCCTGGATTAGTTTTGCTCTTTCTTAAATATAGAATATTTAATAAACATTTGTGGAAACAAAAAAATGTTAAGTACTTTTTTTTTACAGCATTTCGACCTTTTCATCTTCCAGTTCTGACTGGGAAATGTGGCACTTTCAGAAAAACTATTGCTAAAGCTTGGTTTCTCATTTTCTACAATATATAAGAACTCAAAAGATTGTAATTACATATTCTCTACACTATTTGGTGTAATTTGACTATACTCCTCTGCTAGTACATTTTTTTTCTTTTTCATAATTAAATACATGCATTATTCTGTTTAGGTTTTCTCCCTCACTAGTCAGTTTTTGGTAATATAGAGTTGCATTTTAAAGACCTGAAAACAAATCGCAAATAAGGTACATTTATAAAAACAGAGTCCCTCGTAAGATTCTCTAAAACAGTAAGCAGAAAGCTAAAACTATTTTTTGTTCTCTTTCTACCAGTAGGTGTCACTATTGGGACTAAAAGGTAGTGATCTCAAGCCATCTAACAGAATTTAATTTTAAGATCATGAATTATCTGTATGATCCAAAGGTAATTTACTGAGCCATGCTAACCAAACCACCCTATGAAAAGTTACTTGGTAAAATTTATCTCAAAATCTCAACTAAACATTTGAAGTACACATTTGAAATGTGAAATGACCCTACTAAATGACCCTAAAAATGTGCTGGCAAGGGATCCTGAGATATCAGACATTACAGCAAAACATAACTCATGGAATTTTTGAAAGATATCAGAGAATAAAAGTAATTTGAATAGTATTTTGGTATGATCAGATTTCAAAAATATTGGATATAAAAATATAAATATTGTAAAACAAGAGGATTAGGGTTTTTTGACTTTTGAAAAGTTTCAAGGTTACACGTAGTGCCACCATAATATTCCACACTTGAACAAAGACATTTGTGGAGTCAGGTCTTCTTTTTTCAAAAAGAAAAGTCCCTGAGCTTCCTTATGTAAAGACATCATAAATATCTTCATCTTAGGAACTATTAAATTAAATAACTTTCAACTTCTGGTGGAAAAAATTAAATCTTTTCTTTTCTTTTTTTTCCCCCAAAAGTGACTTCACAAAGTAATGAGGCTATTTTCAGCCTAATTTCATGAAAATATAGTACAATGATGTTTTCATGTTAAATATCACTTGAGGAAACTATATTTTGTTCATATGTTCTAGGAAATCTTAGCAGTAAACTTTTGCTTTTTGATTAATCAAAATATTTCTTGGGCACTTTAGTTTCTCCTAAATATTTTATTTCAGCTTTTTGTTGGTTGTGGGAAATATATGGATATGTGTGTGAGCAGTGTGCCTCCCCAGCAAACAATGTCAAGAAATACAATTTCATATAAAAATGATTTTAAATCCAAAACTTGAATGGGAGTGTTATGTACAAAGAAAAAAAAAAAAAAAAGAGTAACTGTTATTTCTTTGTTGAATAATCTTAAAACATCTCGTTGAGTCCAAGCAGCTCATACATCAGAGCTTGAGGGTCCTTTTATTACCTGAGAATAAGCAGTTAGACATGACAACTTCAAAAGTGTGAATGCCATTATTCAATGTTTTATACAGTATATTCATTGGTCATCCATCTGGTGTGCAACTTTCCAATAAAAAAAAGCTGAAAGTCATTCTCCTGCTTGTTTTTCCAGGGCAGTTCCACAAGGACAGCTGCACAGAGAGAGATTGGCCAGTAGAGGCCTCTCTAGATTTGCCTTCTGATTACAAACTCAGAATGTGCCTTGAATCTGCTGCAGTTAACACAACTACTTGAAAAGATTCTTGTTGCATAGGGAAAAAGATCACTCTTTAATGCCCTTTTAAGTTCCATGATGTTGATTAATGTTGCCCTTTACATTAATGATGTTTCAAGCAAAAGAAAACAAATTTAAAATGGATAAATTCTATTGAGGATGCATTAATTAGACAGAGACTTTGCCATATGCTGTTGCTGGAGGGCTTGCTGGCCTTTCTCTTGTAGTTACCTGTGTAAAATCCACCCTATCCTCTACATGAATGCCCAAGCTGAATAGCCATTTGAATGAAGGCTTTAGTTTGATTCGCCATACAAGGGGTACTGTGTCACTGTGTTTTCTTTCTAGGAGTCACTAAGTGATTTCTATATCTGTTGTCATGGTGATATAGCAAAGCAGGGGAAAATGGGGGCAACTTCAGGCTTTCTCCTCACCCTCTGGACTAAGATGTTGTTAGCAAGCCTATAAAACATTGGGCTTTATCTGGGCCTTCTTTTTGTTCTCTGATTGTCAATAAAACTCATTTTAAGGGTAACAAGGACATCTAAATGTCATCTGTCACAGTGTTAGAGAGATTAAGTTTGTTTAGGGACTTGTGCTGGACAAAGGCCACTATTTGTTCCGCAGATACAAAGCAGTGTTGGCTATCACCACTCTTGATTTAGAAGGAGGCCCAGAGACCATCGAGGAAATATCATCTCAGTTGCAGGTGTCTTGACATGACAGCATTAAAAAGACAGAAAAATAGTTATGGTTTTGACTGGGAATCTGCAGTTTTGTTTCTCACACCCCTTTGTAGATTCCTCGAACATAAAGTCTTCTCCTAGACTAGATGGAAGAATTTTGAGTTCAATTTCTGAGGGCCTCAGGCCTGTCTAAAAACATGACATACACATGATGGTCTCTGAATGAATGATAAAAGAGAGAAAAGAGGTTTTGCAAGGAAAGTCCAACAATAATGTATACTGCATTAATTCAACATTTGCTCAATAATGAGGCTAAATGGAACGCACAGATTAATGAAGACATTGGTGTTATTAAAATCAAATCCTGTGGTTCGTATGCTTTTTTTAATAATGAACATTGTGGCTATTGGAGAGGAAGAACAGGATTTTTTCTATTAATTTGGCACACATCCCAGATCTCATTCAACCAGAACCTATCCCCTGCAAAATGCAGCCCATGGTCTTTATGTGCCTTAATCTTTCTATTTTATATGTGTTAATTTGAGTAAAAAACTATTTCCCTCTATAAAAATATTTTTAAAGTGAATCTGGAGCCTAAGTAATAATTCAATAATATTAAACTAAGATGTTTTTTCTAACACAAAGGGGGATTGGAAATATACAAAATTACTGAATATAATGTGGTGCTTACATCACATCTGCCTGCACTATGTAAATTGATGCAGCTTTCGTGGGACTTCTAGAATCTGAGTACATCAATGCATCTCAAATACTATATTATGGAAAATATTCATGGTAGCGAGGGCCACTATGTTAAAACATAGATCAACTATTATAAATGTTGAGCAATGGGAGAATCTTTGTTTACCTTTTATTATGTCTCAATAATTTGGATATTTGTGAAATACAATGAAAACAGTAGTATGGTTCATTTTACAATATCTCTGTGGGCACAATCCTGCATATAACACACATATGTGTACAACAAACACATCACCTGGACCAGAGTTGACATTAGGAATGATAATGATAAACTCCCTCATGATCGTGACTCTATGGAGAAAGAAAATATGCACATACATACGCATATATAGTAAACTTGAGTGTTCTTAATTCAAGCTCTCTCGAAGCAATTTGGAAATTTGATTTTAATCTTACAGAAAGAGATCTGGGTGTACAGCCATAAATGCTTTATATATCAACTATTGGATGGATTCCATATTAGTTGTAAATTTGATAGTTAATGATGAAGAAGCTGAACTCATAAAGACTAACGCCAACACCTAGAACTAGAACTTGTAAAAAATAAAGTAGGAAGTTGCACAATCACATAGTTGTTAATATACCTGTAATGTAATATTGAACATGTGTAACTATGAAAAAGACTTACAGCTGGATTCCCTTTTTATAAATTTTCTGAAGCAATTACCACCAAGCTCGGTTTGATTTCTTTTTTAGATAGAAAGATTTATTCTACATAAACTAATGAAAGCAAATACAGTATTGAGATGCTATTACATCAATATTATGGTCCTAGATGACTTTTGTTTAGTATCTTAATAGCTCGGTCATTTGTTATTCATTCAGCCACACACGGGACACCAGGGTGTTATGAGGGACAATACTCTCGGGGCATTTTGAGTTCAATTTGTGTTTCTCTACTTATGCAGAACATGTGTTGGCATCAGCCATGGTTACAACAGGGGAATCACAATATACAATGAAGTTTTACCACGTTGCTCTGAGATAATTTTTCATTTTTCAAAACACAAACATCAGAACAGCTGAAGTATACAGTTCTGGTGCTTTATTATTAAAGTTACTGGATATATACTTTTTTTCTGCTTTTTAATCTCTTATTTCTTGTAGTTTTTCAGATGAAGCATTATCTGAAAGAATAAAAAGCAAATCCCTAATAAAAAAAAAGGGTGGTAAGCTACAAAATAGGCCAACGACATGAAATATTTGTTATTTATACTTATAGCTAAAACAAGGTGACTGAGAAAATAAATTGGATATGTCCACTGATCCCTAGAGATACACAGCACAAACACACACACACACACACACACACACACACACACACACACACAGATTTATATACATAAAGCCTTACTAGTTTGTCTTCGAGAAGACATCAATGTTTTCTTAGAGCTTTTGTAGCTTCACAGCTCAGAGTAATTCTAATTAGAAAAGTTGAAGGAAATGGATACTACAGGGTATGATTCTTTTTCTAAATTTCTTGAGATGAAAATCCTCTAAGTGCCTTTAAGTAGCTATGCAATTTGAATAAATTATTTAATTCCTCTGGCCTCAGTTGTCTCTCAAGGAAAATATAGGGATGAGATTAGATAACCTCTAAATCTTCTTCCACTTTAAAATGAAATTAACAAATTCATAGTAAGGTTTTCAGTTTTTAAAAAAATGTTTAGTGTTTTGAAAGCAACTATTTTTATTAAGAAAAAACATGGAATTGACAAGAGCTCTATGGTAAGAGTAATATTCAATAAAATAAACAGATCTGTTTAAGATTTACTATGCAAAATTAAGAACCTGGCAATTGTATTCTGTAAGTACTATAGTCTTTTCGTTTTTAACAAATGCATAGCAAAAAAGTTCATCAAATTGGCTCTAAGTTAATTCATTAAAGCTACATATTATTCTGGGTTTTTAACCATTCCTTTGCATTCAGGAAATAGCGAAACAAGAAACGAAAACTTATTAATGAAATGAACTTTTTATACAAAAAACAATATGTTTGATGAATAATATGCTTACTTGATATGTCATTGTTACTTGAACCAAATGAAGCACTTGAGAATATTTCCTTTCCTCCTACTCTCCCATTTTGCTTCCAAAATTTCGAATCATTTTTTGTATTGTTATTTAAAGCAATCATACAACATCTAAATTTATCATAAAATAGCTGACTTTGGTGGATAATTTCTACATGATCAAATTTTCTTTCCACCTTACAGAACACAATATTTGTTTGTCAGTTGTGATCATCTTCAAGTATATCTACAATGATAATATGAGTAAAGAATTCTAATATTGACTTCTCAGGAATGTTTTCAGCCAAAGTACTCTATGTACATAGAGTGGCTTAATTAAAATGTTGGATTGATATTGTTATATATAATTCTTTCTCCTGCTTATCTACCTTATTGATTAAAGACTCTAAATATTTTTATTCCAACTTGTGAATATAAAATTATGTATTTGTCCAAATTTTATTTCATTCAGGTACTAATTAAAATGGAAATATATGCTTCAATAGAATCAGCTTTTGAAAAGTTAATATTAACTCATTTTTATTAACAATAATAACTATGTTATATGGAGAAACATTCTAAAGTGTTTGAGAAAGTATAGAATCAGTCTGATAATGCATGTTTGGAAAGATAGCCCTCATATTTTCTTAGTAGATATTGGTGCATATTATTTTTATCAATGCATTCAAAATATTGAAAAATTAGGTAGCATATTACAAAGTGATTAAAATTCCTAATTATCTAATCTTATTTTTATAATAAAATGTTTTTTATTTTCTATGTTTTAAATTATACTAATAACTTGCCATCATCAAAATTTTTAAAGCCACAATGTAAGAGAAAACATAATGAAATGATTATATAGTTAAACTAAAATGTGTTCTTTGAATCTCCATTATAGCTTGCTATTTTTAATATAACTGAGATATTCAATTTTATAAAAAAACAGTTTTGTACACCAAAAGATACATAAATTTAAAATCTAATGAAAAGATAATATATATTAAGAATTATTTTATCACAATATTGACATTTTAAAAATGTTTTTAGGAAAAGTTTTTAAAACAAATTTATAACTTTGAAATTTTTAATGAAATCAGCTTTCCAATCAAATGAATTTTTCTATTTCTGAATGTATTATCTCCTCCATTTTTGGACTCAATATTCTAAGCTAAAATGCACATAATATACACCAAAAAATTGGTTAAAAATAATCATAATTTAAGTTGTAGTTGAAGGCCACCCTCTTAATAATACTTCACGTTGAAATATTTGAGTCTTTATTAATCTGCCTAAATTTGTTCAATCTGAAAAACAAACAAATAAAACAGTTTAGTGCATGAAGCCTGGGTAAGTGTGTAGTTCTTTCATTATTATCATTGTAGTATCTGAACAATAGGTTTTCAACCTGTGAAAAGAATAAAAATTTTTCAGCTATCTTTTTATAAACTTGCAGTTTCAATACCACTCATTTTTGTGACAAAATTGCAGTACATGCTATAAAAGGGCAGCTTCTCTTTTAATATCAGTACTTAAGTTTTTGAATGTTTTAAGGATTTTATATCTTTGCAGATACAATTTTTAGTATAGTTTTGGCTAAAGTGAAATATTCATAGATTTTTTCAGTTCATTTTTAAGGTTTATCCTGTCAGTTCTGATGAAAAAAAAGCAGATTAAAAAATGCTTTCTGACACCTAATAATAAAACGATTATTTGATTATTGGAATAAAAAGAGTTCCACTATTGGAAGTTCAGCTGAAAAAATTGCATGGAGTTAGTAATATCGGAGATATTCAATAAGCAAAATGTAGTTCCCATAATATAATTATTCTATTGTTTTCAAATACTGGCTGTCATTAGGTGAAAAATTGTTAATTCTGGTATTAAGTTATCTTCAAATAAAAATGTTATTGCTGATGCAACTCAGTATTAGAGTAAAATAAAATACACAAAGAATGTGGTAACAGCAAAGGAAGAAATATCTGTTTTCACAAAATATTTCAATATAGTTCATCTGTATGTGAACTTATATGTGATTTAGAAATTAACATGCTAATCTGAAACGGCAACATCTTCATTGGGTAGTAGCCATTTTGGAAACTCTAAAGACATATCTTTACTTGTTTGCATTACCAGACTGAGTTTCTTTTCTTTGATTTCCCTTTTTCTTCTTCCCCATCCATATGTAGTTTGTGACAATTACTACTCCTTTCTTCGTTGCATTTTATTACTCTTAGTTCCCTCTTTTATCAAAATCTTGACAGTTTGTTAAGAATTTTACTTCTTTAATAGTAACCTTTAGTAATATTATCAGTCATTTCATATTTTAGTCTCTCATTATTTAGATTTGATATTTAATAGTACTTTAAATAGCTTAGAAAAGTTAGTTTTAAAACAAATAATATTTTTTATTTAAATAATATTTTACTTCCTGTAACTGCTTCCTGAAACAGGACTCAAGTCTCTTTATTAAAATGACTGAAGTCATATTATAATTTGGCTTCCTCTTCTTCAAAGCATTTCTTAAAGTTAGAAAATACTTGCCTTTGCAGTTACAGAGTGAAAGGTGAGGGGAAGCCATTTTTTAACGACACTAAAAAGCAGGAAAAGGGATACAAGAATTTATAGGAACTTTATAGTATTTAAACATAGGTAAGAATTGAAATCAAAATAAAAGTAGACTCCCAAGTCTGATGCTAATATTAGAAAATTTATTTGTGTGTGTTATTTCTCCACCTACTTTTTTATTATAAATCACCCTTTGAAAGTTATTTGAGTGAGTAGTATGAGTAGAGTTCTGGCTTCAGCGTCAGAGAGGTCTGAGTTCAAATCCTAACTCTGGAAAAAGAAAGAAAATTTTTAAAGGCATATTTCATTCATATGTAAAATGAGGATGAAGGTTACAGTTATTCTGTAATGAGATAAGGCACATGAAGTATTTGTCAGAGAACATGACACTCAGGAATAGCTCAATAAAGTTGGCCATTGTGATGTTGTTTGTATTTCTAGCCAAAAAAGTGTCACAGAAAAAAATATTGACATAGAGTCAGGGGAACATGTTGGTTGTAACCCTTATGAGATAAGTAGCATTGGACAATTCAATGAATTTCTCTGAGCTTAAATTTCTATTTCTATAATATATTTTATATCTTTGAGTTGACTGTGAGATCCATATTATGCTAGTAAATGCCTGCAACTCTCTGATTTGTAGTATTTTCTGACATTTGTTGTAAATCCTCTTACCGTGGTCAATTTCAAGCTGCCAAAACAACTGGGCAGAGATGCACAATTGCACGTATTTATCATGTATATGATACAAATAAAATCTATTTTATTAAGATAAACCGTAGTAGAAACGTAAAAAATATAAGTGAAAACTCTTTTATAAAGTTTTCTGGGAAGGTACAAAGTTTTAAATAGCCAAGATAAAATAAGAAGCAGCAGCAGCTGAGAACAAATGTTATATTCAACATCACCTAGTATAACTCTCTGGAATATAATAGGTACTCAATGAAGTTTGTACATCAATTGAAAGAATACACATTAGTAATTATAAAAAATATATTTCTATGTTTTTTAAATATAGAGTAAGTTGGTATAGTTTTAATATATTTGCATTTTGAGAGTTTCAAGGGAAATGATTGATTTCATTTAATTTACTTTATCATATTATATCATATTATTTTATATATTATTTCTACCATACAGATTTGGTAATTGTAAAAAACTTCAAAAGCATAGATATTATTGAGATATAGCATAATAATTAAGAATTAGTGAATTTTGAGTATTATCTTTGTTTTTAGTAAAATTTATTTCATAAGTATAATTTCTTTGATTTTTTTAAAAAACAATAGTTGTGTTCAGTAACTCATCTTGCAACTTTCTTGAAAATTTAAAAATCATCTTTTCTGGGCCAAGAGGTGCCAGCTCTAATTCACCAGTGCATATGAGACAAATCAAGTAATGTTTGTGAAAGACCCTATACCTTTTGTTTTTAAAGAAAATTCTTTAAACTATAAACATAATTATTTGTTATCACTATTATTTTACCCAAGTTTCTTTGTACGCAGTATGATGAATTATTGCTTTTGCCTGAGCCAAATGGAGAAAGTAGATAAGACTACCAACACAAACAAACAAGAAATCCATTATTAAATACAACCCAAACTGGACAACATTACGTTTTAGTCGGTGTAATCTGTCAGAACATGTTTCAATGTCAATAAACTGTGCTCAGTGTTGTCTTAATTAATATTTGAAACTATACCTTTAATGATTTTATGAGATAAAAAGGCTATCAGCAGTATACTACAACTATTTTTTAAGTGTCTAGTTTTAAATCTGCAATAAAAAGTCTTACAGCATCTAGATTCTCTTCTGAAGGAAATATTTAGATATTTTTCTTCCTAGAGTTAGGCATTTGCCTAAGCTAGTTGATTTTTAAAAAATTAAGCATAGCATGATTCAAAATTGGCACCCTGGGGAATCATTGCCACCATAAGGAATTCTTTGTAAAATCAATTAAACCAAAGTTAAGTAAATTAAATGAAGTAAATCTCCTTCATTTAAACTCTCAAAATGCAAACATGTTAAAACTATACCTACTTACTCTATATTCAAAATACATATGAATACTTTTTTCTACTTACCAATGTGTATTCCTTCAATTGTTTTACAAACTTTATTGAGTACTTACTATATTCCAGATATTTATGCTAGATGATTTTGAATGCTATATTAGTTCTCAGCTTCTCCTTGCTGATATTTTATCTTGGCTATTTAAAACTTTGTACCTCCCCAAACAAACTTTGTAAAAGAGATTTCACTTATATTTTTACATTTCTGCTATGGTTTATGTTAATTTGGAATATTTTATAAACCTGTCCCTTTACTCACTACCTAGCGTTTGATTTTTCTAATATGTTTGTGCAAATACTACATGAAAAATGGTATACATTTAGTCAGCAGTAGTCATGCTTGGTTGTATTATGCAACATAAAAAGAGAAATGATTATTTAAACTTGTTGAGCTGAAAATTCTATTTACAAATAACTTTGAATAAATTACTTTTGATATTCCCCAAATTAAAAAGAATAGAAATTAATTTTCTTGTTAAAATAAAAACAGTGTATTATACTATTCATATCTTAAATGCAGACATATATATATATATATATATATATATATATATATATATATTGTTATGTCTATTTGACTCACACTTGAGAGAGAAATTAGGTCTATGATTTTCTTTCTAAATTCTGAAAATAAAATTCAAGCTTCCAGATAAATGGCAGTATTCTGGATCATTTAAGAAGCCAACTCGATTGAAAAATAATTATATTTAGGCTTAGGTCAAAAGACAGGTTATTTTTCAAGGTCATTATCATGTACAATAAAAATTGTTAGTTTCTCTGACTGATATAAATACAGCAATACTTAACTAGATACTAGATATAAAAGAAAATGTGTATTATTGTAATTTCCCATAAATATTTTCAAGTTTCAAGTGTATAATAGTAAAGCTATTAAGTGTTACATTTTTACTTTGATGAAATAATCTTTGGAAACTCTCTTGATAAACAAGTACTGTGTTTGTACTCTTAATACTATATCAACATTGCTCCATAGAGCAGATCCTTTATTTGTAGATTTTATTATGATAGAACAGAGTGGCTTACAGAGAGGGAATGTGTAAATAAATCACAGATTCTTAAAAAAATACAGACACCTTTAGAAAAATTCTACTGGCAATGGAACTTGTTTTGAACTATATTTTTATTTCAAAATAAATGTAACTTACTGAGATTCACATTCCTTAAAGTAACTGAGGAACAGGAAAGCAAAACAGAGAAGTGAGGTGAAGTCATAAATTGTAGTAGACCAAAAATGTAAAATCATTCCTTAACCTGGAAGATTTAGTTTCACTTTAAAGTGGCAGAAACGAAAACAAAGCATATTTTAACCACTTTCCCAATAATTTGCAGTATATTTTAAACATATAACATTTATCACTAAAAAAACAGCATGTATCACACAACATTCGGTGATATCTATGCCTGCAACCAAAAAATGATGAATTATTTGAAATTCCAAAACAAGAAATAATTAAATGACCTATTTCTATTAAAAGAGTATTAGAATCGGGAATGTAATATAGACTTCATTCACATAGGGAGTATTGTTTATGAATTCAGTATTTAGCCTATCATTTTAAATTTTAAAACAGAAAAAATAACTATTTTATTTATTTGTTTTCTTGTTTCCTTTCTTTATGAGATGGAATTTCACTCTTGTCCCCCAGGCTGGAGTGCAGTGGTACAATCTTGGCTCACTGCAACCTCTGCCTCCCGGGTTCAAGTGATTCTCCTGCTTCAGCCTCCCAAGTAGAAGTAGCTGGGATTACAAATGCTCACTACCACACCCAGCTAATTTTGTATTTTTAGTAGAGACGGGGTTTCACTATGTTGGCCAAGCTGGTCTCAAACTTCTAACCTCAAGTGATCCACCCACCTCGGCCTCCAAAGTGCTGGCATTACAGGCATGAGCCACCTCACCCGGCCAAAAAAATGAACTATTTTAAATTCAGTATTTGGTAAGTTTCAGGAAACACTCATTTTCTATCAAATATAGGAAATATAAAATATATTTTACTCTAGTTTGTAACCATGGGGTTCACCGAGCTTCAAATACAAACCCTCCTGTTTGTCTTTAGAGGGTCTGTCATTAATGAAATTGAAAAGTTAAAAACTGATGATTAGAATTTGATGGGTAGAAAAGATTACTTATGGAATAATTTGCATTGTGATTTCAGATCTACAGTGTAATGCATGACTTTATTGTATTTGAAGCTCGGTGAACCCCATGGTTAGTTGTGTTCTCAAAAGGAAACCATACATTTTCATTTCAAAGTACACACAGATACCAGGTTACCAAATATGACAAAATCAAGTTACTTAAAATTGCAATCCATGGAAAATTTAAATAATTTAATTCTTGAGTAAAGCATCAAAATCTGAATGTGATGACAACTTTTCTTCAGGGATATTGTGCAACTTTGGAAAATGCTACTAGTTATAAGAGTGAGAAAAGCATGTATTTAGAAGCTTAGTAACCTAAATTTGAATCCTGTTTCTATTGTTTATTAGCTTTATATCTCCAGTTAAAGTGATTAACCAGTTTCAATTTCCTTACTTGAAACAAAATAGGGATAATGCAATTTATCTAAAAAAGGATTTGTGAAGATTACACTGGAAAACACATGGAGTACCTGGCACAATATCTGCCATAAATTAGGAGCTCAATATCACTGTGTTCATATTCCCTTGAATTTACAAAATTCCACCTCTTTTTGAACTTTGCTCTTATCATCACATGATTGAAAATCTGAAGGAAAGTTTTTCCTAAATCAGTGGTTCTAATTTGTAGATTATCTTGGTCTATTAGAATGTTCTGGGCCTTTTCAAAGTTGGACTCTGGCACTAATATTTTTATAAGAACAACTGACGTTCTACAATTTCTTCTGTAAATTATTTACTAATGAGAAATACAATTAAAAAAATGTGTTTCCTGCGGGGTAAAATAAGAACTTCCAGAATGTTTCACAGAACATTATCAGTGTCAAATTGGCTGCCCTGCCACTTACGCATGCCCCTCCTGCAGTGACAGTATTCCTATAAGCAGTTTTCATGGTCTGAAAGGTATCCTCACAAATACAAAGCAAAATTGAAAAAGAGACAAGTGGAAGAGGGAACCAAATGGAGAAGCAAACACTAGGTGGGAACCTGAAAAGAACCCAGGGAGGAAGAGTAGGAAGTGAGCTGTGGCACTAAAGAGAAATAATAACCAAGGAAGGAAGTGTAATCAACATCATCAACAGAGTTCGAGGAGAAATAAGACTAAAGATAGCAACAGTCGGTCATTGTTGACCCATATGAATATAACTTTTGTATAGTGATTTAAGTCCATCTACAGGAATTAAAGAAAAAGTGGATGTTCGGAAATATTCGATTACTCTACCAAAATAATTATGGCTGAGATCCACAGGGACCTTCATGTTCCTAAATTCGATGGACATTTTTTACTTTACTTGAACTCTCAGCCAGATTTGGCACTGTTAACCACTTTTTCTTTAGAAAATTATTTTTCCTTGGCTTCATTTACAATACGGTTTTATTTTCCTGTTTGGCTATTTATAAGTTTCTGTTACAGATTTACTCTCCCATATTGCCCTTCACTGTAAAATTATTCCACGCTTGGTCTTAGGCCTTATTCTCATATTTTATAATATCTTACCATGCAATCTTACCCATGTCTATGGTTTAATTGATTAATCCCAAATAAATCTCAAATGTTTGTTTCAATCCCATGCTTTATCTTTTAGTGTCAGGCCCATAAACTCAGCTACCTACTTGGCAGCTCCATCTAGCTGTCTCCAAAGTGCTTCTAACTCACGACATCTTCCAGAATCCTTCCTCCAAAATACTTCGAGTACCCATTTCAGAAACAGATAATCTTCTATGCAGTTTCCTGAGCCAGAAACCTGAGTCACCTTAATCCATCACTAAGTCCTGTCACTTTTAGTTTATAAATATTTCTCAAACCACTATTCCTGCCACCAATTTCATTCTCTATACTATAGGAGGGAAGATTTGTTCAAAATTCAAGACTCATCATACAACTTCTTCCACTCTCCATACCTCCTCATTCTTAATTTAAGTGCTTTAATTATTCTAATAATAATGACTAAAATATTTAATATAGCATACAAGACTCAGAATGATTTATCTATTGCCTATCCATCTATAATCCCAAAGGAGACTAGGGCAATGGCATACAGGGTAGTGAGTCAAGTGAAAACTATAACTATATATAGGGTATAGCTATACATGCCTAAATATAGAAAAACAAGAGCCAGTGGAGAGAAACAGTTAAAAGGATCTTTAAATTAAAGGTAGTAATGGAAGAATCAAGATCTCAGTAGCAGGAGTTAGTAGGTACAGCATAATTGTTTAGAATAGAAAATGTATAACTTCGAATAAACCAATCGCAAAAGTAAAAAGGAGTTAAATTTAAACACGAATATGTATTCTTCATAATTGTTTTTAGTTAAATTATATATTAAATGTGGCTGATGATAGTTACATGTTCAAAAGATATTAAAACTCACTATTATGCAAAATACAGGTAAATATTCATTTGTTATTTTTTATTATTGGGCATCAATTTAAAATATTGTATCATGCTTTGGAAATCTAAACACAAACAATTATTCATTCTATATTCTAACATATCTGCAGTTTCTTAATTTTCATTTTTAATAATGACATAAAGTCACCAAGTACACTTTGCTACAAAATCAATTTACTTTTGGTTACTAGAAGACTTTCTGTTAGTTTTAAAATGCATAAAATACCATTGGACAATTCTTCTTAGTTAATTAGACCAAAAGCGTCTCTACCCTAAAAACATGATTTGCCACTATTGAAGGGATTCAAAAGAAGTTGCTGCTGGCTCTTAGGGCAATTCCAGTTATTAGCAGATGTATGCTCTTGTAGGTATGTAAGTACCTCTTCATATCACTTTATCACTCATAAAGTGTCACTATGTAAACTACTTTCTGGGAGGAAGCCAAGCACTTTTAGAAGCTGAATAACTCTTTTGGGCAACTAGAGTTCTATTCATTTCGCTGAAACAGTGAATAGTGTATGAACTGGAATAATCTAATTCAGTAAGTATTAAATAATTAATTCTCTGTATAATTTTACCTGAGGTGTGACTATAAAGTATAGAGGTTGGTTTTATCTACACATTTGAACATAAAACCTCCCATAACTGCTGTTTGTAAAGATAATCTTGAGCTAGTATATGTTTACTCCAATAATAATTCCAGCAATTTAAAAAACTCGGGAATCATTTTTTGGAATGAACTTCAGAATAAGATTATTGGTCAAATAAGAAATTCTCTAGACATTTTAATCATAAACCCCTTTGTCTAAGCTAAAATGTGATTTCCTGGGTTCTGCACCAATTTTTTTGGTTTCTTATTAAAATTGGATGACTTAGAGTTGTTCAGAAAAAACTTACTTGCATGTGTCAACTGTCATAACAGAAGGTTACTCTAAATTAGAAGTTACATAAATGTCTTGAGGTTTAGCAGCCTCATTTGAATAAATTTATAGATATCAGGTAGGATGACATTATCAACACAGACGTTTAACTGCTTCTTGCTCACTTTACCACCAATATAAACAATAGACTCTAAAGATAGTGTTAAATCAGCACAAGTTTTGGGGACTGGTGAAGAAATTTTGATAAAACTTTCATGAATTGAGCACTAATTGAATCAAACTTCCATGAATTCAGCCCTAATAGAATCATATTAACTGAACTTACCATAAAATAGTAATGCCACCAGGGAAAAAAATTAAGCTACATACAAATAAAGAAACTGAGTCTAAGACATTTCTTTCATTATTTTGAATGTAAGAAGTTAACAGTTCTATCTTTTGAGAAGAAATTTTTGTTGCCCAAGAAATCCATAGCAAGCCAAGTTGTTAGTAAAACCCATGTACAACACATTGCTAAGGATGCAAGGTCTGAGACAGCATGCATCTTCCTGAAGATATATTAACCAAATGGTGACCTGGCTGCCTGAGATTAACCTTGGCTAGAGAAGATTAGTGGTGAGTATTAAAGCTTACTCAATATTTTTTAAAGTCAGTTCTTTTTACATTAGCATATTAGTTTATTTCAATTCCAATAATGATCTCAAGTCAATTTTGAAAATCTGAAAATGTGACTTTGAAAAGAAAAAAGGAAAGTTTCTCTATGATAGATTTTAAATGTTTCATAAACCTAAATAATTAATATTCTGTCACATAGGTAACAAAATAGGTTAAAAAAGTAAGTTAAGTAAGTAAATTTACCCAATTACATACAAAAATTTAATATTTGATGAACAGGACATTTCTATTGTTGAAATAGCAAATTATTTATTGAAGTTTGCTGGCACCACTAGGTAGCTGTTTGTAAAAAAATGTTACATCTTGTTTCACATAAATACTTGATGAATTAAAAATTTATATCAAAAAGTGATTCTAAAGATGTACCAGAAGAAAATACAGCTGAGTGTAACAGGAAGGTATAAAAATGTTTTCTAAACTTCTATATCCTAAGAATGAAAGCGCAAATGAATCAACTAACAGATTTAACCTCATTTTTTTTTTTCTAATTGTGCAGCTCACCATAAGGACTTTTTCTTACACTTATCCAAAAGCAACAGGGATAATGAAAGATTGAAACTCAAAAGTTGTAGAATATGGATGCAAACATAGTCTAAATCCTCCAAAGTATGCATATGACTGGCCAGAACCCTATAAAAGAGCTTCATGGGAAGAAGAAGGAGAAAGAGAATGAAAAGGAGAAGGACATGGAGAAGGAGAAGAAGGAGGAAGAGAAGGAGGAGAAGAAGAAGGAGGAAGAGAAGGAGAAGAAAAAGAAGAAGGAGGGGAAGGAGAAAAGCAGCAGAGAAAGCACTTGGCAAGAAGGTTCAGTCACAGCAGATTTCAGAAACAGTAGCAAATGCACCTTTGATGCATTTGATGAGAGGTACAACCAAAGGTGAAATACCCATATATTTTCTTGAACAGCAGGCACAGGAACAGAGGTGAACTGCTAGCAGCAGGAATCCTGGACTGGGTTGTTTTATAGAAACAGAGAAAGTGGGGTTATATGAAGAATCACAGAGACATTGAATTTGAGGCAATCAAGAAAAATGTAGATTTGCAGTATGAAAATCAAGTAGCTGAAATACTACTAAAATGCCTTTCTGACCAAAGGAAACTCTTGCAAATAACTGGTCCAGGAAAACCCAACTAATTTAACAATGGATTTTAAAAAAATCCGTATTAGAGCTTGGATTTAAAAAACACCATAAAAAAAAAGTGGCATAAGTTTCCAATAGATGAAGGATACTCATCAGAAAATGTTGCAACTCTGCTTTAAAAAAAATTAAAAAATAATTGTCCAGTTTTATTTTTGTAATGAAGGAAGACCTCTAAGCAGATGCAAAAATTCAGGGACAAAATGGAAATAAAATAAAATAAAATAAAATAAAATAAGATCTGCTAAAACCCTCAAAAGAAAAAAAGAAAAATAATGAATTCATAAAGAACATTTTTTAAGTATGGAAAATTGAGAATGAAAATCATTTTAAAAAGTAAAGTAATAGAGAAATTTTACAAAGCAACCAAATTTAAGGCAAAATTGAAAAAGAGCTAAAAAGAAAAAAAAAATAGTAGTAGAAGAGAAGCAAAGGGAATTAACCTATACAGAAAGATTGAAAAAAATGTACACAATAATGGAAGAGAATCTTTAAATATATAATTTTTAAAAATTCCCTGGCTGGGCACAGTGGCTCACAGCTGTAATCCCAGCACTTTGGGAGACTGAGGCGGGTGGATCACGAGTTCAGGAGATTGAGACCATCCTGAATCTACTAAAAATACTAAAAATTAGCCAGGAATGGTGGCACACACCTGTAGTCCCAGCTACTAGAGAGACTGAGTCAGGAGAATCGCTTGAACCCAAGAGGCAGAGGTTGCAGTGAGCCAAGATAGTGCCACTGCACTCCAGCCTAAGCAACAGAGCAAGACTCCATCTCAAACAAAATAAATAAAAAATTTCCTGAAATAGAAAAGACTTGAATTAACATTAAAGTGTCAAAAAATTTAATTTTTAGCATTAGAACTAGTTATGAAAGCACCCAATTTTTCTATATAAATAAATGTTTATATGATTATAAAATTATTTTTAAAAACTTAAAATATAAACAACAGCCCACAAACAAAAGAATTCGTATAAAACTCCACCAAAGATTTTAATCATCATTAATAGTTTGTGTGTCTGTCTCAAATTTTCTATACTTAAATAAGCATATAATATGATATATTATGAAATACAATATGTAACAAAATAATATTTAATATACAGCTTAAGAAAAGAGGACTATACTTAAACATGGCTTAATAAATAAGCAAAGTATATTTTGTCATGTATATATGAATTATTGATAATAATATAGAAGTTTATGTTGAAAATACATTCATGCTCATAGTAGAAAAAATTACACAGAACAAAATTATATAGAATGAAGAGTTCATCATCTTTCCATCTCAGGGTCTTTTTTGGTGTATCTTCCAGAGGCTTCATGTCTTAAGACAAATGTGAGCATACTATAAACAAGGTTTTGGACTTTTTTTTCATTAATAATGCACTTACTTGCCCAGGTTCAGTGGCTCACGTCTGTAATCCCAGCACTTGGGGAGGCCAAGGAGGGAGGATCACGAGGTCAAGAGATCGAGACCGTCCTGTCCAACATGGTGAAACCCCATCTCTATTAAAAATACGAAAAGTTAGCTCGGTGTAGTGGCGTGTGCCTGTAATCCCAGCTACACGGGAGACTGAAGCAGAAGAATCGCTTGAACCCGGGAGTTGGAGGTTGCAGTGAACCAAGATTGCACCACTGCACTCCAGCCTGGTGACAGAGTGAGACTCTGTCTCAAAATAATAATAATGATAATGCACTTATTTAGATATCCTTCAACATAAACAATATAGATCTACCTCATTCATTTTGATGACCGTATAGTGTCCTATTGAAAGAAAGTACTACAATTTACCTAAGTATACCATGTGCTTATTTTCAATCTTTAGCTTTACCAACTATGTTGCAGTGCATACTTGTATACACTTGTATACAAATGTCAAATATGTCCTAGTATACCTGAAATATAAATATCAGAAGTGCAATTGTGAGGTGAAAATATAAATGCATTTGAATTTTTTACAGCTATTTTTCCATAGATCTCCATATATGATACCATTTTCCATACTCAGAAAGATAGAATGTGACTATATTCTTTCACCCTCAGCACACTGTATACTACCACTTAAAAAAAAAACTCCACCAATGATAAGTGAACAAGATGTACTTCATTGTTGTTTTAACTGGAATTTAAACACCATGATTAATACCATGATTAAGATTGAGAATCCTTACTGTCCACTGGCATTTCTTTGAAAATTGCCTGTTGAGAACTTACATCATTTTGCTGTTGGTTATTTATTGTTTTCTTGTTGATTTAAAAGAGCTCTTCACATAGTAATTAAAATAATCTTTTGTATGTCATGTGTGTTACAATTAGTCTTTCCCAGATTGCCATACTGTTCTTAACGTTCCTTTCTATTTCTGCAGGCAAAACTTTTACATTTTAATGGAATGAAAATCACTTTGTGATGTAATTAGAAAGTTTTTCCCACACTATAATCTTATTTTTACTTTTTATAATTTTCTCTGTATTTAAAAAACTTTTGTTAAATATAATTCACAGCATCCCTTTGTATCAATGCACATAATTTCTTTTATTTATCTTGCATTATTGGTTTAGTTTGGTTCTTTTTTAAAAATTTGTAGGCAGTGTTATTTTAAAAAATCTATACATTATACATACATTATTTTACTCATGTCTGTTTCTTTGTGGAAGATTGTTTTGTGCTGTAATTATAGAGCCAATGAGCATTCTCATCTTTAACATTTTACATTTCTAGCCCTGACAAATGGCCCTTCATGAACATAACAATTTACATGCTTACAAGCAGTACATGAGATATATCATTTCTTGACACCATTACCAATGCTCAATGTTAGTTTTACATATATTTTCAATTGTAAAATTTTATGTTCACATTTACCTCAGAACCAATATTAATTACATTATTTATTCCCAGTCTTTTGTATTTTTTCTTTCAACTTCATTTCCAGAACTTTCTCTAAAATTATTTTGTTTTCTGTTCCACTCAGAGAAACAATTGACTGTAAGGAGAAAAGTGACCTCTGGGCAAATAGTAGACAAATTGCACAAAGAGAAACTCATGTTGCTACTCCTAGAAAGAGGAAGAATACAGTTTTTGACCAACATTTCTAGAACTTCCCTTCTTCAACCTAACAGTCCCATTTTTTTTCTAGTGAGATAACAACATCTTGATTACATTATGCCAACTTCTGCATCCCATTGAAGCTTTTATGGTTTTCTGTTCTCACTTGTCTTGGGAAAAGATGGACTATGTCTAGGTTGAATGAAGCTCAGACTTCATATCATTTCCTTCCATATCCATCATCATGGGGTAGCAGCAAGAGGAGGGCAATTCAACCTTTCTCCACTGAAACCCTTCTATCACATTGTATGCAAAGCCCCAGGCAGACAGCCTGAGGACTTGCATGTGTTCTCCAAAGACTGCAGTCATAAAACTGCGCCTGCACGATAAGACCCTTGCTAATTACAATATTAACATTAACTTTTTCATTCATCGTCAATTTTCATTCATTTCTTAAGGCTAATACTAATTGCAACTTAAAAACAAATAATGCTAAATAGGGCAAGCAATCTGGGAATCCAAATGGTATATTCCCCTCCTGATACACATTCTCTCATTAGTCACATACACAGAGGAGGGAAAAAAATCCCTTCAAAGAGCTGGCACTGCAAATTATTTTTTTATAAATTATATTTGTTCTAGGATTATTGAATATACTATTTTTTTTATTTATAAAATGAGAGTTTAGGGATAATCGACTTGGTAAGCAGTCTCAATGGAGAATTTAAAATGAGGGAAAACATGGTGAAGAGGAAATAATAAGGATAGCAAAGTAGTAGATCTTGAAAAGTAATCTGGGATAAACCAAAGGGACATTTAATAAACATGATCTTTGTTAAATTTGCTTTGGATCTAGCTAGCAAAAATTCCAGAAATATTTTGTTAGTTAAGAAAATAACTGCTTTTCTGAAATGATTCCCTTGCTTGGTCTGTTATTTATCTTCTAGCTGTAACTATCATATCAAAATGTTAGCTAAAATAAAATAAATTTATCTTAATTGGCTATAAAGAGGGATGTACTTTTATTTCTTTATTTATTAATTTGGCAAGAATGTGTTGACCTGTCCCTCTATATAAGCAGTCATTTCTTAAGAAAATCAGAATCCTCACTTGCCTGTATTAACCCCTGGGATTTCTTGCCACAGGATATGTTTAAATTATAATTCAAAATTGAATTTTGGGCTTCTCCTTCCTAGCAATATTTTTCTGTCATTATCAGAAGCCACATTAGCAGTGCATTTTATCATAGAATGAACTAAGTTTGAAGGGAGTAAATAGAGTAGTATAGGTGTTAAATACTGCTTGTATTCAAGTAAATGTTAACTAAATTGAGATGGTAAGCATGTGTACTGCCCTTAACCCAAGGCCCAGTGGCATATGCTGCTGTGTATGGCACCCATATGTGTTACTTTGTCTTTTCTGGTTAACCAGTGTATTCATATTTTGAGGACAGTATTTGGGGGCTGACAGAACCCACAGTTTTCATATACTCAGAGATGGGTTTCCTTAGCACTTACACTCACCTAGGGTAACCTCAGCCCTTACGACTTGATTCAAAACGTTTCTTTCCATTCAATATCTAGTCACTTTCAGGTTTTCCATACCTGGAGAAAAGCCTATTATGCGCTCAGTCTGATGATTACTCAAGGCTCAGATAGTCAGAGATACTGATGTGGCAACTCTTAAAAGGCCTTGTGCTCCAAGTTGTCAGGTTTCTTTTACCAGTGATTAAAAAAAAGTCCATCAACAGAAAGGAGAGGGAAATAGAAGCAATAGTACTCACTCTTACTGTTAATACAGATCTTACAAGAATTGCAAACATAATTAAATCACTGCTTTTATTATATAATAAAATAAACACCATGATTAAACCTACTCAGAAGTAAGTTGCTTGTCAAATTATAGATTCCGAAATATGACCAAATGCAGCAGAAGCCCTTAAAGACAAGCACTTATTTCGTGCCTAAGTGCTAGGATTGTGGAATGTCAAGTAAATTAAAGGAAAATAGACCTCAGAAGAATAAATATGTCAGTTAAAACATGAATGTTCTTTTGCAATCTATCAACTTCAAGTCTAGCCTATCAATGCTACCTTTTACCACTAGTCCCAATTTTGGTTATAAGGCCCGCCTCTGGGGTGCTAACTGTTTTTTTGTATTTTGTGCAATATTACTTTCTTTTTTTCTTGCTGCCTCCAGCTATTGCTATCAAATGAAAATACATGAACAGTAGTGAGACAACCTTCCCAAGAAAAGGACGGCAGATGGGACCTTCTTTTTGTGTTCTAGGGAAGAAGCACTTACTCATCCCTGTAGTGTCCTCATTCCTCGGGAAGAATGCCATGTACACACTAAATACATGTGAGGATTGTGGTAAAGTGGACCGTATTTCTAGCAAAATATAGGCACTCTAAATCTAATAAGAGATTAACAACAACAAGAACAACAAACAAGGCTTAATGGGAAAAATTTACTCGAAAAACCACTCCATAAGGCACTGGACTCAGATTTACAAGTTTGTTCTTCCAAATCTTCAAGAAACAGATGTTTTCATCTAGTTAAACTCCTTGAGATGTTATTTTATGAATTAAATCATCACTTCAAAGCTAAACTGATAAAATATAAGGAGTATAGTTCAAAAACACTGTGGCACAATCTTACATATGAATTCTCGTAAAAATTAAATAAAATATTAATGAGCGTGAAGGCATTTCTAAATGCCTTTGTCATTCTTAAAGTGAATGACAAAGAAACAAACAGTATTATAGCTACTATTTTGTAACATTTCTGAAGGGTCACACTAATGACATTATTTATGAAAATAAAGAATATAAAGAATGAAGAGCAATACTTTTTATTGATTGATAATTGTTTTTTCTGTCTAGGAAAACAAAGTTAATTTACTAAAAAACTATTATTCAGTTCTCGATCTGGTACTAAAGAAATAATCTGAATTCATCAACGTATTAAAGTACCATTGCTTCAATATAATTAAGCTGAGTTTACTTAAAATATGCAAGAGTGATTCAATATTAAGAAATTGATATTATTGATAATTTTTTCAATATATTGTAACCTTGAAAAATGCACAAAAACACTTTATGTAAGTGTTTTAGACTAGATTTTTCAAAGAGAATTTTATTTGTTAAAGCAGTTTTAGTTTTACCACAAAATTGAACAGAAGATAGAAAGAATTCCCATATATCTCCTACCTCCCAACCCCATGCAAACCTCCTCATTATCAACATCTCCCACCAGAAGGGTACGTTTGTTGCAGTTGATGAACCTACATTGACACATCATTATCATCCAGAGCTCATGAATTACGTTAGGGTTCTTTCTTGGTGATGTACGCTCTATGTGTTCAGACAAATTTATAATAACATGTATCCACCATTATGGTATCATACAGAGTAGTATTACTGCCCTAAAAATCCTCTGTGCTTGCTTATTCATCTCCCTCCATTAAGCTTTGGCAACTGCTGTATTTTCACTATTTCCATAGATTTACCTTTTCCAGAATGTCATGTAGTTTTTATTATACATTACGAAGGCTTTTCAGATTGAGTCTTTTCACTTAGAATTATGCATTTAAGTTTCCTCTATTTATTTTCATCGCTTGATAACTCATTTTTTTTTAACAGTGAATAATATTTCATTGTCTAGATGTACTGCGGTTTATTTATCCACCTACTGAAGGACATCCTGTTGCTTCTAAGTTTTGACAATTATGAATAAAGCTGCTATAAACATCCACGTGCAGATTTTTGTGTGGACATAAATTTTCCATCTTTTTGGGTAAATAGTAAACAGTGCAATTGCTGGATTGTATTATAAGAATGTTTAGTTTGGTAGGAAACTGCCAAACTATCTTCCAAAGTGGTTACACTATTTGCATTCTCACCAGGAGTGAATGACAGTTCTCCTTTCTGTGGCTCCACTTCCTCTTAGCATTTGGTGGTGTTAGCGTTTGGATTTTGGCCATTTTAATAGATGTGTAGTGATATCTATTTGTTGTTTTAATTTGTATTTCCCTGATGACAGAAAATGTGGAGCATTTCTTTGTATTCTCTTTGCCATCTGTATGATTTTTTTCAGGTGAGGCATTCGTTAAGGTCTATGGTTCATTTTTCTTTTTTTTCTTTTAACTGGCTTGTTTGTTTTCTTATTGTTGAGTCTTGAGTTGTTTGCATATTTTGAATAACAATCCTTAACAGATACGTCTTTCACAAATATTTTCTCCCAGCATTGGGGTTTTCTTTTTACTTTCTTAGCAGTGCTTTTCACAGAGCAGAAATTTTTAATTTTAATAAAACCCAGCTTATCAATTCTTTATTACATGGATTGTGCCTTGAGTTTTGTCTAAACAGTAATCACTAAACTCAAGGTCATCTACATTTCTCTTGTTATGTTCTAGGAATTTTATAATCTTGTATTTTACATTCAGGTCTATAGTCCATTTTGAGCTAAATTTTGTGAAGGGTATGAAGTCTGTGTTTAGATTTTTTTTTTTTTTTTTGCATTATGAATGTCCAGTTGTGGTGGTTCCATTTGTTGGAAAGACTACCTTTTTAAACCAGATTACTTTTACTCCTCTGTGAAAGATCAGTTGACTATATTTATGCAGGTTTGTTTCTGGGCTCTCTCTTCTGTTCCATCAATCTATTTGCCTATTCTATCACCAATGCCACACTGTCTTTATTATTGTTCCTCTACAGTATGTCTTGAAGTTGTGTAGTATCAGTATATAGTCCTTTGTTCTTTGTCAATATTGTATTAGTTATCTTGGATCTTTTACCCCTTCAATACTCACAAACATAACTTGCTAGGATTTTGATTGGGATTGCAAATAAGAAAGACCTGGCATCTTGACAATATTGAGCCACCCTATCCATAAACATAAAAAAACTTTCCATTTATTTAACTCTACTTTGTTTTTGTTTTTTGTTTTTTGTTTTTTTAAATCAGAGTTTTGTAGTTTTCCTCAAACAGATTGTGGACATATTTTATTATATTTATAGCAAAGTATTTCATCTTTTGTATGCTAATGCAAATAGTATGGCATCTTTTTTTTTTTTTCAAATTTCATTTATTAATTCTTGTTATGTAGGAAAGTGATTGACTTTTGTATATTAACCTTCTAAACTTTAACCTTACAATAATAGCTTATTAGTTCCAGGAGGTTTGTTTTGTCAATTCTTTGGATTTTCTATATACATGATGATGTCATCCGGGAAAAAGGACAGTTTTATTTCTTCCTTCTTGAGCTGTATTCCTTTTCTTTCTTTTCTTATTGCGTTAGGTAAGACTTTCAGTGTGATGTTAAAAAAGCATTGATCGGAAGAGACATTGTTGCCTTATTCCTGATCTTAGTGGGAAAGCTTCAAGTTCCTCTGATTTTTTTTAAATCAGCCACACATATAAAACAAACCTGAAAAAGCATTACATATAAATGTTTAAAAATTTTTTTGAAAGATATCTGGAAAAGACTAACAAAGGCTAAAATATCAACATTAACAGTTTACAAAATAGACTATGCAAAAAACATTATATAGACACGAAGTATATGTGATAAAGATTCATCCTAACAAAAAAATGCAATTATCCTGAATCTTTAGGTAAACTACTTTACTGAATATTTCAAATACTATATTAAGCATTATTCATAGAGGAAGCACTCTTTACAATTAAATTAACAGTAAAAGAATAACAATAAAATGAAATATCTGTACTTGGAATGATAATAGAATGATAACATGGCCTTGTAACTGTGACATATGATAAATAATTGAAGGAATTATGACTGTTGAGAAGACCTAAAGGTCACATTGTAACAGTTTAAAAATATATGCCTACTGTATAGTTATTACTATCCAAAGGAAGACTACCTATAGAAGGAAATACAGACAATAAGTAGTAAGATGTTAATATTGGGGAAAACATGTTAAAGGGTATACAGGATCTCTCTGTCTCTCCATATTATTTCTTATAATTATATGTAAATATACAATTATCTCAAAATTTGGAAGGTTTTAAAAAGAACTATATAATGTCTAATTCCAAAAACCAAGTTTTTTTTCTATACCATGACTTTTTCTCAGAAAAAAAGTACTAAGGGTAGATTTGAATTAATAAAAGTGATATCTTTGAACTGTTAATGTCTAAAACACAGAATACGTGTACTGAAATAAATTGTAACACCAATAAAGTCCAAACAGAATGTGTCTTAGCACTGGTACATTTTTGGACATCCAAATTTGCTGAACTAGCTATATTCAGAAAGTTCAGGTTGGAAGAAACAAAGCAAAAATATAAAATTACTGAAAATGGCATTAATTTATCCTTAATTTTCCCTATAGTTATGGTTGTTGTGGTAGAGGTTGACAGGTGTTGCAATTCAGTATGTTGACTGCTCATTTTCAAGTCTTTCTACTTTTGTAGCAATAAAATCAAGATTGACAGAATTGATGTAGTATAGTATAAAACACTGGAAAGATATATTTATGACTTTTGCAATCTTGGGGGAAACAAACCATTTAATTTCTTACTGTTTTATTTATTAAAGATTAGAAATATTACCTTTTACCTACAAATTACAGAATACCTAGATAGTGCAGAAGATCAAAGAGAAAAAAATAATCTAGAAAGGAAGAAACTGAAGACTCATTATTCTCAGATGATACAGTGGTTTGCATTTTTAAAAATTCAAAATGAGCTACACACAGATGGTTTTAAATTAATTTAAAAACTTAGCAATATTACTAGAAACCATACATACAGATGACATACATATAATAACAACAGATAGAAACTATTGAAACCAGATAGTTCCCTTGACCCCTTCACAGGACTTGCAAGGAGGTTGGCTCATTTACTCAGCCTTCAGCTCTCAACCCCCCTCATGGGAGGGGGAGCACACAGGTGAGTGAGTGCAGGGACAGAGACAAGTGCTTCTGGGTGCTGGCAGGAACAGAACACTGTACGGCCCCATGGCAGCATCTGGGAGTTACCTGTGACCCCTGGAGCCCCAGAAGGCATGTGTTACAAGTGTGTTCCTTTAGCATTGCAGTCCATGGACAGCTTAAGTGTTTAACAGCTCAGTGAGGGTTAGGGTGGCAGTCTTTTGCACCCACCTTCTTGGTACCCGAGTTCTTGTCCGACATCCAGTAAGAATCAGGTCACGTGAATTAACTGAAGAGTGTTGAATGTGGAGGATTTTATTGAGTATTGGAAGTGGCTCTTAGCAGGATGGGGAGCTGGAAAGGGGATGGAATGGGAAGATGGTCTTGCCCTGGAGTTCGGCCATCAAGCTCTCCCTCCAAAGTCAAGCTACTGCTCTCTGATGGCTGGCTGCTTCTTCTCTTCTCTCCTTCTTTGCCACTCTGCTCTGCTACTCAGCTGCTCTGCCACTCTGAGGCCCTTCTGCAAGTGGGGTCTGGGTTTTTATGGGTCCAGGATTGGGGGATAGGGTAGGCCAAAAAGCAACATTCGAACCAGCAAACTGGAATGCATGTACTCACTTTGGGCTGTGGTTCAAGGCTTGAGGGTGTGGCCTTTCCAAGGAACACCTTCTTCTACCCACTATTTTTCTGCTTCCTGTCCATATCTCTATTTTTAAAAAAGGCTATTTTTCTCCAATTATCAGTAACATAGAAAATATGAAAAATTTACCAGAAATTTACAAAATAAGTCTCAGTGGATGGGATCAGTAACAGAATGAAGGAAACATAGGAAAGAATAGTGACTGAAACATGTAAAAAAAAAAAAATAGAAATTACCCAATCAGCAAAATATATAAAAATAGATTGCAAAAGTGAGGCAGAGTCTCAAGGACCTATAGAACAATAACTAAAGATCTAGCATTCTTGTCACAGAACTCCTACAGGACAGGAAATAAAGAACAGGGCTGAAAAAATACTCAAAGAAATAGTGGCAGAAAATTCCCCAAATTTGGCAAGAGACATAAAGCTACAGATTGAAAAAGCTGAGCAAATCCAGAACAAGATAAACTAAAGAAATTCACGTCACAATACATTGGAATTAAGCTTCTGAAAACTTAAGAAAAAGGTAAAAATATTTAAAATATCAAGTCAGAAACTATACTTTATCTATAGGGGGGAAACAATTCAAATGACAGTGGATTATTCATTAGAAACCATGGGGGCTACAAGGAAGTAGCACATTTTGAATGTGAGAAAAATGAAATACCAAAATCAAGACATTTTCAGACAAAGGAAAATGAAACGAATTTGTCACTAAGATACCTATATTAGAGGAATAGCTAGGGGAAGTTCTCTAAACAAAAAGAAAATAAGAGAAACAACTATAGAACATTACAAAGGAAGAAAAATAGGGTAAGGAAAAATATAGGTAAATACAAGAGTCTTTTCTTTACCTTTTGAATTTTCTGTATTAGGTTTCATGGTTGCAGCAAAAATGTTAACAGTCTCACATAGTTCTACACATATGTAGAGCAATCATGAAGAGACACAAGGTAAGGTTTCTACGCTTCACACGAACCAATGACTTGACATCAGTAGACCATGATAAGTTACTGGAAAAGAAAACAGGAAAGCAAAAATCAGAGAGAGAGGAAACAGAACACAAAAAATAAAATGACAAACTTAAGCCCTAGCTTACAAATAATTGCATTAAATGTGAATGAGCTAAACACACCAATTAAAATAGAGAAATTTGCAATTGGATTAAAAATGTGACCCAACTATGTACTGTCTACAAAATACTTACTGTAGACAGTCAGCTAAAAAGTAAAAAGTTGAAGGATAAAAGGTGGAAAAAGATATTATGCAAAGAATACTCAAATGAAAGCAGAAATAGCTATATTTATGTCAAATAAAGTAAACTTCAGAGCAAGAAAAATTATCAGAGATAATTAGGGACATTATATGATGATAAAAGCATTCCCCTATCACTGCATAGCAGTGCTAAATGTGTTTGCATCACAGTGCTGAAAACAGCACTGCAAAATATGTGAAGCAAAATCTGATAGCACCAACAGGAGAATTCGACAAATACAGATGAAAGTTAAAACACCTCTTTCTCAACAATTAATAGAATAACTTTTAACACAAAGTTAAAAAGGATATAAAAGAACTCAGCAACATTATCAGCTAACAGGATTGAACATTTATAACATTTCATCCAATGACCACATAGTATACATTCTTTCCAAGTTCCCAGGCACAATATTCCAAGATAGACCTTACACTGGGTTACAAATTTAAAAGAATTAAAATCATACAGATTATGTTCTTTAACCAAAATGGGATTAAAATAAAAATCAATCACACAGAGATAAAAGAAAAAACCCTCCAAATACTTCAAAACTAGACAACACATTTCTACATAGTCCATAGATTAAAGAAAATGTTTCAAGGGAAATTTTAAAAGTACATTGAATTGAATAAAACTTAAAATACAACATATCAAAATTTGTGAGACACAAATCAGTGTGGAGAGGGTAATTTATACAAACATAACAAAAAAAGAAAAGACATTTTAATAATCTAAGTTTCACCTCAAGAACCTAGAAACATTACAGTAAAATATACCAAGTCATGCAAAAACAAAGAAATAATAAAACGTAGACCCTATGAAATTGAAGACAGAAAAACAATAATGAATTTCAATGAACCAAAGCTGTTTTTTTAATTAAAAAAAATAAAGATATTGATAACATTCAAAAACTTCTGGCAAGACTGACAAAAACGAGAGCGAGGACACAAATTACTAATATCAGGAATGGAACATACATAAATTTGGCAGCTGAGACTACTGGACCACTTCCTCAAAAAAATACCAGTGGTCACAATTACCCATATGAAATAGATAATATGACTAGCTCCATGAAGAGCTTCTTTTAAGGAAATTGAATTCATGATTTTAGACCCCTCAAAAAAAGAAAATCTCCAGGCCCATATTGTTTCACTGAAGAAATCTACCAAATGTTAAAGAACTGATTCTATGCCATCTCTTCTGGAACATAGGAGAGGAGGAAACACTTCCCAAATAATTTTATGAAGCTAATATTACTCTGATACAAAACAAGCCCAAAATGAAAACTACAGATCAATATCTCAATAATATAGGCATAAAAATTTTAACAGAATATTAGCAAATAGAATTCAACAGTGTCTGTAAAGAATAATGTGCTATGATCAAGTGGGGTTGATTCCAGGAATGTCTATGCCAGGGATTCTAGACTGGTTTATTATTGAAAGAAAAAAAAAGAAAAAATGAAAGAAAAATAAGCAGTGCAACCTACCATATTAAAGATGAATGAAGAATATTCATGTAATCATATCAATTAATATAGAAAGAGCATTTGATACAATACTAGCACCCATTCTTGGTAAAACTCTTGGAAATACAGGAGTAATGGGGGACTTATTCAACCTGATAAGGAAAATCTATCAAAAATACCTTACAGCTAAAATTCTACTTAATGGTGAAAGATTGAATTCCTCCCCACCAATCAAGAATTAGTCAATGATGTCTGCTTTCACCAAACACTGTATTGGAAATTATAAACCTACTGATTGCCTGACCTTATGATCCACCCATCTCCCACCTCGGCCTCCCAAAGTGCTGGGATTACAGGTCTGAGTCACAGCTTGGGACCATCCTGCATAACACAGTGAAATCCTGCTCTACTAAAAATGCAAAAATGAGCAGGGCATGGTGGCACGCGCCTGAAGTCCCAGGTACTAGGGAGGCTGAGGCAGGAGACTTGCTAGAACCCAGGAGGCAGAGTTTGCAGTGAGCTAATATCATGCCACTGCACTCCAGCCTGAGCAACGGAGCAAGACTCCGTTGCGAAAAACAAAACACAACCAAACAAACAAAAAAAAAAACCTACTGATTGAAAAGGAAAAATATAAAATAAATAAAATAAACCTGTCGCAATTTTTATATGACATGATTGTTTATGTAGAACATTCTAAGGACTCTACAAAAAATTTCTAAGTCTTATAAGTGAACTTAGTAAGTTTGCAGAAAATAGATAAAAATGTGAAAATCACATGTATTTCTATGTATCAACAGTGAACACATGAAGGTCAAAATGAGCAATGAAATACCATGTACAGTAACTCAAAAATACCGAATATGAAATACTTCAGTATTAATCTATCAAAACATGTATAGAACTTTCATGCTGAAATTACACAATGCTGATGAAAGAAGTGAAATGATGATCTATAAATGAAAAGACACACCGTTTCACCAATTGGAAGACTCAATATAGGAAAGATGTTAATTCTCCCAAACAGATACAAAGGTTTAACATGATTCCTATTAGAATTTCATAAAAATATTTTTACACGATTATTGTAAAACTTACATGGAAAGGCAAAAGAACTAAAATAGTAAAAACAATTCTGAAAAACAATAATTAAGTCAGAGGAATTAGCCTACTGAATTGCAAGGATATTGAAAATGTGATACTGGTGGATAGATAGAGACATAGATTGATAGAACAGATTATACACAGAAATAGAACCACAAAATTAACTGATTTCTTATTGATACAGGTAACTGGTTTCTGACAAAGGTGAAAAAGCAATTATAGAAAATATAACTTTTGAACAATTCATACTGGACATCCATAGGCAAAATAATGAATGTAAACATCATACCTTGTGTAAAAATTAACTCAAAATGGATCACAAAAGTAAATGTTAAAGGTAAAATTATAAATGTTTTAGGAAAAAATGTAGGAGAAATCTTCAGAATCTAGGGTTAAGCAGAGTTTTTACACTTGACACCAAAAGCATAATCAATAAAAGGAAAAATGGATAAACTGAACTTCATCAAAACTAAAAACTTTTGCTCTCTAACAACTTAAGAGAATAAAAAGAGAAGTTACAAGCAGAAAAAAATATTTGCAAACCAAATATCCAACTAAAGATTAATATCTAGGATATATTAAGAACTCTCAAAACTCAACAGTAAATACATAAGCATTTCAATTTCTGAAATGAGCAATCAACATGAAGGACCATTTCACCGAGGATATATGGATGGCACAAAAGCACATGAAATGATGTTTAAATTCACAGACATTAGGGAAATGCAATTTAAAACCACAGTGAGATATTTCTGCAGACTTAGCAGAATGGATAAAATTTTTAAAAAAATGTCAACACGAAATGCTGGTGAAGGTGCAGAGAAACTGGATCACTGGATTTCTGGAAAGACTGTAAAATCATGCAGCCACTTTAAAAAACAATATAGCAATTTAAAAAAACTGAACACTATTAAATACGTAACTACATTTCTGTAATTCAGTAAATGCATTTCTGGGCATTTATCCCAGACAAAGAAAAAACATATGTTTACACAAATACTTCTACATGTATATTTGTAGCCCCAAAATGTAAGAAGCCCAGATGTCGTTCAATAGATGAATGGCTAAACAAATTGCAGTGCATCTCTACCATGGAATATTAATCAGCAATATAAAGAGCAAACTTTAAATAAACACATTAACCTGAATGAATCTCTGGAGAATTATGCTGAATGGAAAAAGCCAATCTTAGAAGATTACATGATCACATTACATCATTCCATTTACATAAAATTCTTGATATGACAAAACTATAAAAATAGAGAACATATTAGGTATATCAAGGTTTAGGGAAGGGGTGGGAATATGAGGAAAGTTGATGTGACTCTAAAGGGGCAACACAAGCGATCCTAGTGGTGAGAAAAACGTTTTGTGTCTTGACTCTATCAATCCACAATCAAGCCACTATCTTGACTGTAATGTTGTACTACAGTTTTGCAAGACATTACCTGTGAGGCAAACTGGGTAAAAAGTATGAGGACTCTGTATTATTTCCTACACTGAATGTCAATCTACAGTTACTGCAAAAGGAAAAGTTTAAGTAAAAAGTATTGCAGACTTCAAAAAAGTGGATGGAGCAAATGCAAAACAAATACTAAGATGGTGGAACTAATGCTAAATTATTAATCATTATATTTTATATATAATATTCCATTTAAAAAACAAAGACTACAAAGCTGGATAAAATAAAGAGCAAAACTAATTTATATACTGCTTACAATAGACATCTTTAAATAGAGAAAAAAACATAATTTTTGAAAGAAATAGCGTGGTAGAAAAGCTATACCATGAAACACTAACTAAAAGAAAATTAATTTCGTTTCCTTAAGTCAATTTTAAGGCAAGACATATTAGAACTAGACACAGGCATTTTATATGATAAAAGTGTTAATCTACTGAGAAGCATAACCATCCTAAATATGCGTGTACCTACTAACATAGTCTCAAAGTATAAAAACAAAAACTGACAGTTTTGATTGAAGAAATTGATAAATCCACAATTGCTGGATATTTCAGCACTCCACTCTCAGTATGTGGCAGAACTGTTCCTGGGGGAAAAAAAGTAAATTGCAAACTATGTGCATGAACAGTCTTATTTTTTCTTTACATACACATATGAAACCATATATGTTAAAAAGGACAGAGAAATAAAATGCAGTCAAGGAGGATTAACGTTCTCTCTGTATCCTCCAAATTGCTGAAATGTTTGAGTAACATGTTTTAATTTCATCAAAAGGTTAAATACGATTTTCTATTTTTTCCTATTTAATGCTTTCAGAATTTCAACATTTATAGTACAAATGATAAAGAAAAAAAAGAGCAACGAAAACACTCATTTACTTTTGTTCATTGTTACTCACCTCCTCCTAATGTTTGTTTGCATCATGCCTTTGTCCAATTTGACAATATTCCAGCTGAGTCAGGACCACGTCTAAGTCTGTAATTGGAGGGCTGTGCATACCATTATTGCTGCCTAGCAAATGTTGCGATATAATCAGAGTGATAAGATGGGTCAGGTTTCCACATCTGTTAAACAGATACAAGGGGATGTTGTGGATATGTCTTCTTGATACTATTTAGCTTTAATCTACTATTGGATTAATAACTACTAGCCTGGACATGAGATGAAAACAATTTTTCTAAACTGTGTACAGATCTGGTAAGAAACTGAATTTGTAAAGAGTCCAGCACTGATGGATTGGGAAAGTGTAAAACAGTTGGGCTGGAAAAATTATGCAAGAAGAAACTCCTTTGTAGATATGAAGCCCAAACATTTCTCAAAGCAAAGATGGATGTTATGTCTATTATTACAAGGTTTCCTTTCTTTGTTTTTCTTACTGCTGTGTCCTCAGCACCTTGAATAGGGCCTGTAATACAATAGATGCCAATTATGAGTTCAACTGTGTCCCTGAAAAACATACGTTGAACATATTCCAGTAACTGTGAGTGTGACCTTATTTGAAAATAAAGTTTTTGCAGTTGTAACCAAGTTCAGATGAGATTTATTATCGTGGGCCTTGAACCAAGATGATGAAGTCCTCTTAAGGAAAGAAGACAGAAACACACTGACGAAGCGTCATGTGACAACGACAGAAATGCAAGAAGTGCAGCTTGATGCCAAGGAATGCCAAGGATTGATGGCCATCACTAGAAATAGGAATAGGTAAGAAAGGATTCTACCCAGGGTCTAGGAGATAAATGGCCCTGCTGATCCCTTGATTTCAGACTTCTAGTCCTCAGAACTAAGAGAATAAATTTCCATTATTTTAAGCTCCCCAGTTTGTGTTACAGTAGTTCTTCAGTATCTGTGGGGATTGGTTCCAGGACACACCACAGGTATGAAAATCCACAGATGCTTAAGTCCTTCATATAAAATGGTGTATATAATATTTGCATACAACCTATGCTCATCCTACCACACACTTTAAATCATCTCTACATTACTTGTAATACCTAACACAATGTAAATACTATGTGAACAGTTATTACACCATATTGTTTGGAGAATAATGACAAGAAAAAAAACTATTCATGTTTAGTACTGATGCAACTATCCATTTTTCTTTCAAATGTTTTCAATTTACAGTTGATTGAATCCATGGATTTGGAATCCACATACTCAGAAGGAAAAGCAGTTGTACTTTGCTATGACAGTCCTAGGAAACTAACACATCTCCCAATAAATAGTTGTTTTGCAAAGTATGAGGTAAATTACATTTTCATGTTAAGCCTTCATTTAAAATTTATTAGAATAGTGTTATCAATAAACACAGAATAAATTTACTTTGTTTGAAATGAAAGGATCTAAGAAAACATACTATCTCATTTCATTTATGTCTAGAGGAATTTTCATTTTCCTATAATGCTTCAGTAAATAATCTCAAATTATTTGTATTCAGCTTCATAAATGAAATAACTTCATGGATACATATTTTGTAAGGGAGTCATAAAAATCTGAAGAGCAAAATAAAATAATTCTGAGTCGTATTTGTGTATGTGTGCCCATTTAAAGGCAGTGTCATTAAAACTTTCTTGAGTGTCATTCATTTACCAAGCACTATGAGATGGTCTTTTCACGTAAGGCATTTCATTTGGGGGAAAGTATAAAGTTTTTCCCCCATAATTGTTGTAAAGGGCAGCACCTGCATCCAAAATTAGGTGTTCTCGGCTCTAATCTAAGCCTTTTATTTTATTACATAAACAGTTTTTTCATTAATTCAAAAATTCATTAATATTCCATTAAATAAATATTGATTAGGCCTTATGATAAGTACATGTATTTTTCTTTAAGTCATATTGTAAACATTTTTCATGAGTCATCTCCAAATCATTTTGAAAAGAGTTAGATTATTTAAAAATTCAATAAATTGCCAAATAAATCTTCATTGGAAGATAATTTTAAAGGCAATGTGGTGGTACAAAAAAGAAATAGATGCAGATCAAACCTGAAACAAAAACTTGATAGAAACAATAGCTAAATGCAAAAATAATCACAATCCAATGTAGATGTTGATACGCCACTGGCAAATTACTATAGGAATGTTGAGATGAAATAACAACAATTCGTCTGTAGTGATATCTTGTTATACTCAAGGCACTGAGATGATCCACTGAACAGTCACTATGCATTGATATGGCAGGTAATAATATTGTTTCCATTGCACAGATGAGGCTATCTACAGAAGCAAAGCAACTTGACCAAGAAAACATTTCTAATGAAGGTAGAGTTAGAATTTGAACCCAGATCTGCATGACTATAACATTCATGCTTTGAGCCACATCTTTACTGCTCCTTTTTGAATAAAGCCTTCTCTAATTTCTCTGATTTTAGGATATGATTTTATGCACTCTGATATTTTTATACATGGGTACAACTTGAAACTCTTAAATTAATAGATAGTACAGGTTGAGTAACATGAAATCTGAAATGCTTTGCAATTTGAAACTTTTTGAGTGCCACCATGACCCCACAGTGGATTATGCCATACATGACCTCATGCAACAAGTCACAGTCAAAACACAGTCAAAACATTGATTCATGCATAAAAGTACTAAAAACATTATATAATATTAACTTAAGGTCATGCATATAAGATGTATATGAAACATAAATGGATTTTATGTTTAGATTTGGATCCCATCCTAAAGATTTCTCATTATGTATATGCAAATATTGCAAAATTAAAAAAAAAAATTCCCAAATCCAAAATACCTCTGATCCTAAGCATTTAGGATGAGGGATACTCAACCTGTGCTTCAGATATAATTCTTTCATTTAGTTTCCAAGTGTACAGTGAATGCAATGAAACATTTTCACAATCTGGAATGATTTCTTTCCACCAAAAGATCTTAATGTATTTGGAAAACTGCCTTATTTCTCCTAAGATGCAATAAATAATTTCCCCACAAATTTATTCTCATGTTGCTATTGGCCCTGAGATTTCCCTTAAGAAGACTGACCTCCAACATTTATATAGTCTCAAAACCCCTTTTTGATGAAATATCCCTTAGGTCACATTTTCTACAGTCTGCCTGAGCATCCAAAAAATACAACTGGTACCAAGCAAAGTGGGCCATTAGGGACAATGATGGCGAGAATGTCCTGTTAGTGGTAACCTGAAAGATTCGCAGCATTTTTCTTTCTAGTATTCAACTTTCCGACTCTAGTTTTCTTCCTTACTCTTAAAGCCATCACAGTTTTGATCATGACTGACTAGAGGAACTGTAACCTGTTTCTCTCATGCTGTCTGTTGCTAGGATGTACAGTAATGGATAGAAGGGTAAGGCATTTTAGTTTAGAAAACCTGCATGGGCAACAGCTTTGAGTTGGAAAATCTTAGAGAATAAGAGTTGTTTTCATTTCTGTTTTCTTAGAATACAGAGGCTTTATGTAATAAAGTATTTGCAAACATATTCAAGAGGATAAAAAAGATATTTTTAAAAGAATTGTACAGCGAGTATCCAGGTGACTATACTTTTACTATTGATCAATTTTTTTTTAACACTGAAGGACTTCGTAACACTTGTGATATATAAAAAAACTTCCAACACAATGCCTTATATATAAAAGATGGTTAACAAATCTTTGAGGAGAGAATGAGACAGTAATATAAAGAGGAAATTAATCAATACAATACAAGGTTGTTTTCTATCAGCATGACTCATCAGATCATTATCTATCTATCTATCAATCATCTATCTGTCTATCTATCATCTATATATCTATCTATCTGTCTATATCTGTTTTGGAATTTCTCATTAGAATTTGTTTTATTTTTTATATACAACACAGGTCCTTGAGGCTACTTTATATTTTTAGAGTATTTCAAGTGTCTTCTTGAATATTGTTGGTAGCATAAGAAAATAAGCAGTTGTAAAAAGTTCAAAAAATTTAAAGAAGAAACACATTTTAATTCCAAAACAAACACCTGTGTTATATCTGGGTATAACCAAAAGGCCTTCAGGTTTATCCCAATCTTTTATATGTCTAAAGATTAGAAAACTGTCAGATGTCTTATTATGTAAAACTAATACATGCTGTATGGATAAAAGCTAAAACCTATGGAGAAAGTATTATATTCCTAGTAACAGAGATCATCCATGAAAGCAAATGAGCATTAATCAGGGATTAATTTGTAGCTGAATGCTATAAAAGTTAGAGAATTTCTCCAAAACATGAGATGAGTAATTAAATTTATCCAAAAGATGAGTGAGTAAATCTTAATTTTTTTTTAACCAAAAGTTAATTTACATTTGAACTGGTAGAACTTTGCTTCTCTACTGTGTTACCCATTTGCAAAACCTAGTTGAACAGTTGTGTTGAAATTTTCTGGTATGTAATCATGACTCTAAAATATCTCTCAATGCCATGAAATATACAATACACATTTTTTTTTTTTTTTAAAAAAAGCTAGTTTCAGACTTCAGGTGGTTACTTTTAAAGCCATCTATTGCTGAAGTCTTATGTAGGATTTACAAACAATGAGTCTCTAAATCTCCTAATATTTCTCAACTCTTGGAAGATTTTCTTTAAATTCAGATAGAGATAATTAAAATTCTCTAACAAAAGTAACTTTACATTTTTGGCAGGCATTTCTGTGACACTAAAAATACATTTTTGGAATGAATGAATACTAGCAGATGCAATATTTAAAACTTCCCAATTCCTAATACAACCAAGGCTAAAAAAGTAATTATCTTACTGACACAATAATTTAGACTTAACCCCCTTCTGGGGAAATAGACTTTAAATGTAGATGTATGAGACAATTGTACTGCCTTTTAAATTTTTTCTGAAGTCTTTAATTGGCTGAAAATATTTCTAAGTAGGGCAAATCATTAGACCTTTTTTAACCATTCCAGCATTTTAGTGTGTATGGGAGGGAAGAATGCCTAAAGAGTCTCCGGAGACATGCCCCTTGAGGGATGAAGCACAGATTGGGTTTGGAAGCTGGAGCCTCCTCGACAACACATGACATGCTAGGAAGACAGATATGGAGAACTGACAGCAAAGAGACACTGGGTGCTGAAAGGTGACAGTTAATGGACTAAAACAAACAACAAACAAATAAACAAAAACCATCTGTATGAGGAAGAGTGACTTGCGCACCACAAACTCTCTATTTGCGTAATTGCTATCAGATATCTCATCTTATTTTTTCATACTATTAGTCAACAAAGAGTTGCTATTATCTGTGATTACACTTTTCTGTAAAGTTCCGTTATACCACCTGTAGGAGACATGTATTAATCAATAAACTTTCTTTAATAATATTTTTACCATCTTAAAGTATCTTGTTTGAGTTGAAGTAATTAGAGATTCTAAATGAGGAATTAAATAACCAGAGAAACCTGAAATTTGGGCTCCCAATTCAGATTCCTGTTAAATAGTCAACACCATAGCCAATTTCAGGTGCAGGCAACATCCCTCTCTTTAGTAAATATAAACTCCAGCCTAATCTCTCGTGTTGATATGCAACCTGCGAGATTTTGCCAGCAGACTGTGGGGACTCCCTCGTATCAAAGCCTGATGCCATGCTAAGGTTTTTTTCCAAACAGAATGGAGAGAAAACAACTATAAATCAAGCTGTTCTTTGTAAATCCAATTCAAGATCCCCTTGTGTGGTGAGAAAATGAGGATGTTTATATCTAAAGGAGGTTATAATGGTGACTGTACCAGATGTAGACTAGCAGGAATTGTGGATATACTGTCTGTGGAAAAAATGCTAATATTTTGCTTCTTAAATTTGTAAAAACAAAAACAAACAAACAAACAAAAAACTACTCCAAATCAAAACCAATAAACAAAACACTCCAGCAGAAATAATTAAATTATTGTAAGTAACAATGAAAATACTTACTTTTTAAAATCTAAATTATTTTGTTTGTTAAGAACTATTGAGATAAATATATGTATCATGTGTCTGCATAGAAATACAAATAGGTCAGCAGATTTGGAGTCTCTTCAAAGCATAAAATGCAAAATAATTCTTTTCTCTATCTCCTTATAACTCACAGCTCTTACCAGACTTAAAGAGAATTGAACTTGAGTAATAGCTCCATTAGAGCTCTTTTCCGGGAGCCAGTTCCCGTGGTCTCTCTGGGTCCAGCTGCTGATGACTCAGAGGAAGTGATAGAGATTAGGGTGTATGGGGGAAAAATCAGAACAGCACAGAAATAAAGCAAATCAACCAACCATTACCTTTGTGCCAAACAGAACAATGGTTTAACTACTGTGGTTCAGAATGATCCTTCTGATTCCACTCATTTATGCTATACCCGTTGGAAGGACCACCAGGAAACCTGTGAACCACTGTGGAACACACACCGGAATCTATGGCACATCTCAATTAATATTCCCTCCTGACTCAACTAGAACAATGAAGAACATCAAGCAGTTTAATCTCCGGCAATAATTCCTTTTGTTAGGTTGAGAGGTTTTCCCCTTGAATTAGGTTCAAGATTGGATTTTCAAAATTAGTTAGTTATTTTATGTATTGTAAAGCAGAGAGCCCAGATTTTATAAACACATGCATATGTCTCGGTGGAACATAATGAAGTCTGTGTGTTAGTTTGGGCTTTGCTACTATCGGTAATTTTTACTTTCTCTGAAATAAAATTAGTATTTTATTAGCAAACAATTGTAACTAAACTGCACAGTTGTTAAAACTCTTTTTACAATTTTCCTTAATGATTTGGGAATGTAAATAGATCCTTTATATCACCCAGTAAAATTAAATTTGATCAGGAAGATTTTAAACAACTACGTTGCAGATTCTTAGCTTTGTTACTGATGAACTGAAATATTTCATTAAGTTAAAAAACCTGTATGTTCTCAAATTTGTATTATATATAATATATTTTATGTTCTCAATGTTTATAAGATATACATTTCTCTCTCCCTCTCTCTCTATATATATATAGAGAGAATGAGCATCCAGTTTGTTATATATATATATACACACACATATACATATATACACATATACATATATACACATATACATATATACACATATACATATATACACTTATGAAGAGAGACAGAGAGAGTAAGAGAGAGAGGAATGTGTTTTTCAAAGAGAGTATTTATTGTCTTATCTTTTCTGTGTAACCACAATAGCCTACAAACACTGACTAATGCGGAGGCAACTTACTTCTTATGAGCAATTAAAAACAAACAAATAAAATAAGATAAGAATCACTAGTCTGTTCTGAACACCAGCAAATTATTTATAATTTTGATAAAATTTAGAATACTAATTAAGAGATAAGTGTTTTTTACATGATCATGTCCAGAAAGGGGAGTCGCTGAGAAATTAACTTTAAATTATACACATATTAGAAACTTTGGTTTTAGTTTTTGATGGATGTTATTTCTCTGAGAAAAGTAATAGCAATTTCCCTATAATATCATGTGTTTGGATTATTAGAAATAAACTTTGTAGGATTTTTTTAAAAATTAGTTTTAAAATAAACTTTCTTGTTTTATAATAATATGAAAAACATACTCTATTGAGGCCCCTATCAGATAAAACCCATCTAAATGTATGAAATGATGTATAGATAAAGCATTCATGTTTACAGACATGTAGATAAAATGTTTGTTATATTGACATAAATATACTTAAAATAATACTTTATTTTGCCAATTCTGAAAATAAAATAACATTTTCAAAATAAAAATTCCTTGATCTGATTGCTTTCAAAAGATTATTTTACCAAATTCACAAAATTTTAACATTAGTTATTTTAAATAACATTGATATGTAAGGAAATCTGCATAAGTGATATCATCCACATGGATCATTATTTTTTATTATTTTGCCAACATGATTTGTTAATTAATCTTTCTAAGACTACCTCTAAGTACATTGTAGAATCAGAAAACACTGAAAAAATAGATTTATCTAATATTGAACACAGTGTTTATTCACATTTCTTTAGGAAGTAAAAATCATTTTAGAAAATTTCTGAAACTAGAAAAACAACTCAATCAAATTTCTAGGTATTGTCTGATTTGGTTAGCCATGTAGAAATGTGTCCTTAGAGTAGAACATCATTCACTGAAATTTAAAAATCAAATAGTCAGATTTATAATGTCTGTTAGGCTCTATCTCTGGACTTGCAGTTGTCCAATGCAAACAGGAACCTAATGTCTGTGTGAATTGGTTTGCCCAGGTAACTATTCTTCAGAATGCTAAGTGACATTTACAGAAGCATATTTAGTCATCCTGATGCTCTGTATTTACCAAGTGCCTTACACCTTTGGCCTGTTGTGAGTCCCAAGAAACCTTAACAACTTACTTAGATGTTCTGCCTCTGCCTACTCTGGATTTCCAGTTTCTCATTTTGGGGAGAGAGAACTAGATTGGCTCAACATATTATTTGTTCATTAGCTGTGGACAGCAAGGAATAGATTCTTTGAGAAAGAGGTTGAGAGTGGGGAGATAGTTATTATCATGAGTGGGCAATAATGTGTGAGAAATGCTGTGCTAATAATAGTGTTTATTCAACAAGTATTTACTGCACATCTACCATCGACCAGGCATTGCTTTAGGCATCTGCAGATTTAGAAAGTAATGGGAACTGCATAAAATCAAGATTATTTTTTTCTGTGATGTTTGGTGGAGATAAATCTCCAATATACGGCATCTTTTGACCCCAAAATCTTTTATGTTTATGACATAAAAGTATTTTATACTTATAAATAATTACTTATAATTTACACAGAAAAATAAGTGTTTAGTTCTTACCATAGGATAATTAGCAGGCTTTTTTCTAACACATAATTTTACCATGTGTTCTACTGATCTCTCCATTATATGCTCCTTTTAAATAATTTTAGGGCAAATATATGGGAATTTTACACTATGATCCTTTGAAGGCAAAAATCCCCACATATATTTTATCCTGTACTTAGCATGCTATCTTAATGTTTAATTAAGTTGTTGCTTTGTATGGTTACAATAAGGAGATGATCAAATATGATTTCATAAATCACACAGTTTATTGTCATACAAATAATTTTTTCTTGCATTCACAATGCTTACACAGGGGGAAAATAATGAGAACAAACCTCACAAGGAATACATTAGATAAATGAGGTACATTAACCACAAAGTGAGTGAGTTCCAAAATTATTAAAGTCTAGCTGCTCAGTTAGGATGGAAGCAGGCCTCTGTGGGAAGTAAAGTCTGATTAAAGTTTGAAGTGTACCTTTGTAGAGCAGTTCTCCAACACAGTGAAGATCTGTGATACATAAGGTCTCTCCATGCTAGAAACCAGTGCCTGGGTCAACCAGCAAGATTTCTGAGAATGGCTCAAAGGCTGACAGAGTGTAGCCTGCCATAGTTTAAAATCTCAAAGTGTCTGTCAAGTTCTTGAATCTATATGCGTTTTGAAATCCAGTGGGTCGAGGCTAGTAACTAACATATGGGATCTGACAAAGTGTGATGTAACATTCCTGAGGAAAGAGGGAGTTCACTCTAAGTTCTCACACATGGAATCTAATGTCACCCTCTCGAAAAAAGGAAAAATAAACTCCAAAGTTTTATTACAACAAAGCATGTATCATTCATGTAGCAAAATATAGAAGTGTTTGGAATCATTTCAAAGCTATACAACAGGAGTATTGAATGAACATATGTGTCTACACGTGCTTATATGTTAGGAGCATACATTTTTACACCCACGTGTGTGTTTCAGCTTATAGTCACACTTACATACACTTCCTAAACTTCAGTATATTGGATGCCAAAGAACTCATTGTCTACCACAGAGGTCTCAGCATTTTTTGATCAGGTGATAACTTTGCTTGAGTTAGCCAAATGCTTACAAAAAATGACAATTTTTAGTTTTAATGCATATCTTTCTAATTACACTAATATATTCTATTGGTATGTATGTATATTATTTCTGTTAATATATATAGTACACCCCAAAAGTTAGAATAAAATGAGTCTAGAATAAACAAAATGTTAAAGTATCTACTTTACTTATTAATGTTACCAACTCTATCACTCAAACAATATTTGTTGGAAGCAATGCCATTTGTTATTATTTGCGATTTAAATGTGCTACTTTCAAAATTTGAAATGTAGACATTTATTCAAAGTTCTAGTTTTAAGTTCAATTTGTACTGATACCTGCTTACTGTCACCACTGAAAGAGATACTTCTCAAAGACAAGTAGTCCCGAATGGAAGAAGTGTATTATTGGTCTCTCTTACTCAATCAGAATGCTAATTTTTCAATCTCTTCTCCAATTATGCAAAGATTTTTGTTGAAATTCACTTGAATTTGCACGATGAGTATGTTCAGCTGCATTTTCTTTGCAGGAAATCTGTAAAGTCACTTGTCAATTTTATGATGGTTAGTTTAATTAAAACTAAGTAACATAGTTAACAAAGCCACTTAACTATACACTATATGAAAATACATCCAAAGTAAACAAATGCCTTCATGATTCTTCCATTGATACTTTCATGCTGTGAACTTACTCTCTTGCCCTAGGACACATTGCACATTGTATATAACATATGTCCTCTGTGTAGGCTCTTGACACAGGACAGTGTGAGGACAGGGATGTCAGTTACATATTAAATATTAGTAAAGTATAATATACTTCTTTTTCAGGAAAAATGTCAATATGTAACTTAAAGTCCAAATATTTTGTTTTCATACTTGAAGCAATTGTCTAGTTTACCTAGGTGCGTATGACCCACTTGAAAGGCCATGGGCCACAATCACTGATAATGGCAAACTCACAAAGTCTACCAAGCAAATAAAGTTAATTCTTCCTTTATAAATACTAATTTTTCTCAAAGCATTTACTTTCTTCATTTTAGTGAATTTGGATAGGCTTAAAAAATTCATTCAGTTTTAAAGTAAGTGTCTATTCAGGGAGGGGAACATTACACATGGGGGCCTGGTGGGGAGGCAAGGGGAGGGAGAGCATTAGGACAAATACCTAATACATGCCAGGCTTAAAACCTGGATGACCGGTTGATGTGTGCAGCAAACCATCATGGCACACAAAAACTATGTAGCAAACCTTCACGTTCTGCACATGTATCCCAGAACTTAAAGTATAATAAAAATAAGAAAATAAAATAAAATAAGTGTTTATTTACTATGTCCAATAAATGTATGTATAAATCCACCATGGCATAAAACATATTGATTTCCCCATGAACTGTTAACTTCTTAAATTACACTTGTTTACAGTTTGTAAAAATAGGATTTTAATTGCTAAATTGATTATAAATTGAAGTGCTTAATAATTCTCAAATTTGGGGCATTTCTATACATCTTGGTTATAAAGAAATAGTAAGCTTGTTCTAATTTTATCACTATTATATAGCATATACATCACTGCTATAGTTATTATTAGGAATATTATTCTTAATTTCCAAATAGTGAAGTTGAGATAAAATGATAGCTTTCCCCAGGTCTTTTAGTTAAAAGTTAAATATTTTACTCTTAACTTATTCATTTACACATTTTCTTTGTGAAAAAAAGTACCCCACAGATTAAATATTTTATTTCCCTAAGTTATCTTCAATAGCTGCTGTGCTTATTCATGATTATTTCTAATTAATTTTAGATGCCATTTAATAGCCATTGTTCCAGCAAGTACAGATGAATTAGGAGACATAATGATTTTATTGTACAGAGAGTGGCCTGTGTAAACTCTCAAATTAAACCCACACTGTAGTCAAAACTCATTTGATGTTTGCATTTCCTACTTTATAGATGAGATGGTCTCAAAAGGCAGAATAGGCTAAAGATGTGTTGGACAACTCTATAAGTACAGTCTCAAGACTCTTGTCATCTTAGCTGTCTAAATTACTTCAACAGGACTCAAGGGAATTTAAAGGGGAGAAATGACATGACAAACAATTATATTCTAACACTCTATTTATAACAATGCCCTTTCAGATTATTGTTCCTCTAGACTGACACATCACTGTAATCCCAGGGATGAATCAAGGGACTTAGAGTTAGATCACGCACAGCTTGTAGGCAAAGAAAAAAAAAATACGAATGAAGAGCTGACATTCAGGAAATATAGAGTGACTCAAGGATAAATTCAGCTGGGATGAGCTTAATTTATCAATGTCAATAACAACGGTGAACACATCACTAGCATACATGCATATTAATTGAAAATAATTCAGATTAAATCACTGCAGTTTGACATTTTGAGATAGGCACTTTATCTTTTCAAGAAAAAGAGCACTATAAAATCTTTAATCTGAAAACACATCTTAATTGCATGTTATCACCTCCTAATTGCTTCTATATTATATTAAACATTTTGCTAATTACTAGCCTGATCATGGTGTAAATAGCTTGAGGCAAGAGCTCACATCCTGCTAAAGACTACCAGGCTCAGTAGGGCCAGGAGGAAGTTCAGCACTCAGTGGATTCAGTGGACTTGTATCTTCTTCAGTGGCCACTAACCTTTAATTCAGGTCTCTGAGATAAAGAGATAAAGAGGCAATGGAGAAGATTAGAGATGTTTTATTCAGCTGTCAGATTCTAATATTATTCTTGGAAAAAGGTGGTCATCTTTCTGGTATTACTGATATGCCCTTTCAGATGTGGCATATGAGTTCCTGCCTTTATGATAAAAATAGGCTCAGCGAAAGGCAAAGTTACGACTTTGTAACTTTTATGTTTGAGATTTTTGTCAGGATAAGGTCTTGCTAAACATCAATTCCTTATATGGAATTTTTGGCCAGTATGTGTGTAAAATATTTTACATGTAATTAGAATTTAGTGTCCTTTTACAAAGTAATAAATAATTTAGGATAGGTAAAATGTCTATTACTGAATGACAAATGTTTCTCTGAGAAAAAAATTAACCAAATAGTTACTAAATTTAAATAGTGACTAAATTTTTCATATCATCAAAAATATATGCAAACAAAAAGATAAAAATAATATTGTATAGTAATAACATTTTTAAAGTTTATTAAAGCAATTAAATGGTGTTTTTGACACTATGCTTGGCAAAGGCTTTCTCCTTTCTTCCTGTCCTCCTCCTCTTCTTAAGTAATAATGCCTAATTTTTGCAAGAAGTTAAGACATTAGGATGATTCCACGATATTTTTGGGGAGCAAAATTGTCAAGACGTAGTAAAAGGCTCAAAATGTTCCAAATAGTTTAATATATCTATTCCATGTCTAACAATTTTTGTGTGGAATTCATAATGGGAAAATAATAATCAGGGCATTAATGATTAGTTATAAAAAACAATAATTCAATAGAACATTATACATATTGTAATAGGCATTTGAGATATTGATCAATATTCCAGTTTTTCTCTTTTCAGGATCATGATAGACAGGATTGCAGCTCTCTTTTGAAGGATCATGAAAGGATAGATAGGATCATGATATATAGGATTGTATCTCTCCTTTGAAGTTACTTATGGTCATGTGACTTTCAAAGCAACTATAATGAACTGAATTATGTCTCCCCAAAATTCATACGTTGACATCCTAGTCCCCAAAGTGACTATATTTGGATATTAGGCATATAGAGAGGTAATAATAATTAAATGAGATCTTCAAGGTGCTTCTTTATCTTATTAGAAGTTTAGAAGAGGAAGAGACACTAGATCTCTCTCTCTCTCTCTCTGTCTCTCTGTGCAGAAGAAAGGCGGTGCATGTGAAGACAGGATGCAAAGTCAGCTGTTTATAAATTCAAATGAGAGATCTTCCCAGAAACCAACACCGAAAGCATCCTGGATTTTGAGCTCCCAGAACTATGGGAAAATAAGTATCTGTTGCTTAAGCCACTCAACGAGTGGTGTTTTGCTCTGGTAGTCCAAGCAGGCTAATGCAACAACTCACAATTGGTAATATTGCACGAGTGAGAAAAATAAACCTTTTTGGTTTATTTTAAGCCCCTGAGATTTAGGGATTTTTTTGTTGCCATGGCACAATCTAGCCTAGTCTGATTAAAACGTAGCCATTTTGCTTATCTGTTTTACAGAATATTTGCCATAAAAAAGCAAAAATCAATTTTATAATATAAAAAAGAAAACAATAATTTTACTATCAGTACAGAAATATTAAGAATAAACTAGATTGTTACTCTAATATAGTGTAACAAAATAAATGATCTAATTATCAGAAAAACTTTTGAGTTAAATTAAACCACTTCTTATTTTCTCCTCTACTTTTTTCTTTGTGTGTGCATATGTGTGTGTGTGTGTAATATAAACACTACGTTCCATGTAAACTGACTACATGTTTCTGTTTCCACTGTTATTGATATAATTGCCTCTAAACATTTGCTGCATTAATATTGTTTAAAGATTTTTGAAGCAGTTCTTCAAATTTCTGATTTCTTTTTTAATTTCATGACACTGCATCTGGTTTATTGGCTTCCACATTGGCATTGATTTTCCTTTAATTATCCAGAGAAGAAAAGATTATGTTTAATAAAGAAAGAGAAAATAATAAAAGAGAATATGAAACATTAAGAGGAAATTAATCCACCTCTTTTCTCTGAATGATATTTGCATGATCTTTTTCCAGATATTTTATTATATTCTCTCTTTAGTAATAGCTTAGTACTGTTTCAAAAAATGTTTTTTAACATTGTCCTCTTTCGCTTGCTTTTAGTTGTCTATAAATACTTCTTAATATTATGGGAGAAAAAATATCTTACCTAAGATTTTAATTTTTTTCAACGATCTATAAGCAATTTGCTCTTGACTTATGTCCACATGTTTGTGTCTCTCTCTGGTCCTAAGGTGTGGTTCTCTAGAATTTTTATCCCATGTAATTTTCTATTGTGTTTCATTTTAAATGCAAATATAATGCCGATGGCATTAGGTGATTGTGAAGGTTAAATAAACAGAGCCAAGTCCTTAGTGGATTTCATTAAATACCAGCACTCTTTTGCTTCCTTTTCTCCTTTATCTTAAAATGATAGGAAATCACTTTAAAATTATTTTCTTCATTTAATAAATGCTATCACCTTTTTAAGCTGTTTTGTCTCTTTTATATCACCACTCTGGGACGTTTCTTTGTAGCCACATCTTTCATAATTGCTCATCTTTTTTTCTTTCCTTTTCCCTTTTCTCTCTTTCTTTCTTATTAAAAAAAAAATATGCTCTGAGATTCTGTGCAATCCTCTGCTGTTTAGGTTTGATCTTTTTGTATTTGATGAAAGAATAATTATACATAAATATTTCAAATTAGTATTTCTGTGTTCTGAATTTTTCACTGGTATGTGTAAATTAAGAATGAAAGTCTTGTCAATATTTTAAAAACACAAATACTACTCTTGGATGAAATTTAGACTAATCTTTCAACTTTGTACTGAAAGTAGAACTTTGCAGAAGGTTCTATTCAACATGTTTGTTTCATATGCCCAGTACTACAGTACAGATACTATTGGCTGGAATATTTTATCTCATTTGTATTCAAATGTAATATACAATAGCTGTCTCCATTATCTCTGATAGAAATGATACTAAGTAGTAAAATATAGTCCATTAGCTGTGTTCTACATATATAAATATAATGTTATGTACATATATTTATATAGTAATTTTCATAATATAAATTATGTTATATATGTGTAGCAGCAGAGGCTCTGCCCTTCTGAACAGATGAATTTTCCTATTTTATTTTTTTATTTTATTTTTCTTGGTGAAGCTTTCATTTAAGTGGAAGTTACTCCTCCTCATCCCCTTCCTGCTCCCTTTTCTAAGAGCTAAGGCTAGTGTCTGCCAATTTGACAGAAGTGTGTAATTTTGCTTAGATTAAATTAAAATCTGAATCTTTTCAATCTTGACCAAGAGAAATGTCAATACAGGTTTAGTCAACATGAGAAGATAAAGCTATTTCTGAGCAACTATAGAGTTGAGAAAATGAGAGCATTAGTAACTTATCTGTGATAGTTTTACAGAAGTATTGAGGCCTGGTAAATAATTTAGTCACCATTCGTTATATTTGTCCTGTACTATCCAAACAGAGGGGGCTAGTCCAATGATTTTTTATTCTCTACTCACATAGCCCATAGAGAAGCCTCTTAAGTTTTATGTAAACAGCTTCAGAATCAACTCAGGGACCATGATGTTGAAAATCTACCTGAAAATAAGATGTTAACAATTATTCAAAGGTGTTAGGCAGCCCGGACTAAAAATCAAGTGATGTTAGCTTTGTTTCAAGCTAAAGACATTTTGAGGATCATACGTAATTAGCAGTAGTTTTTGTAGACCTCTGTGAGTTATTCCAAAGTTTGAGGCATTTTTTTCTTTGAGGTATGTATGTAAATCATCATGTTAAATGGGATAGTTTTGTTTAAAACCTACAGTGAAATTTTCTCAATTTTTAAAGCAATGAAACTAATGTTTTCCTACTGCTAAAGTCATTTCTCTTTCCCTATAAATTTGAATTTAATCTTTCTAAAACATTACTTTCATTATGTCACTCCTCTTTTAAAAGTCAGTAGAAGCTCCCCATTACACACAATAGAATCAAAATTTCCCCAGGCCACACCAGCCTATGGAAGCAAATGAAATCACATTAACATTAATAACTGGAATCTCACCGCCTTGTGCCCTCACAAGCACTACACAGGACTAACCCTCTTGCAAAGCATACACCCCACCCAGGTAGTTTCAGGAGTTCCCAGAGAGTGTTTCACTCTTGCTCAAAACAAGAAAACTCCCACTGAGCATGGTTGCTCTCCTGCTTGGATTTGTATTTCTCCCATTCTACTACTCTTGCTTCCCCCAGGCTCTACAGGCAGGGCCAGCTCATGCTTCCTCTAGGCACCGCATGAAGCCAGATGCTGTGACTGTAAACCACAGTCCCATTCTCAAATTAGCCCTGCTCTCTCATCTCTGCCCTGTCATCTTATTCTCATGCTGGGGCCACTTCTGCTTTGAAGGACATGGACATATCTGCTATGGAGGAAGACACTGCTGATGTTCATATGCCACCATTACTCTGCTAGACGCTGCCTTTTTTGGGTACCTCCACCAATGTCCTACATCTGCCATTAGCCCAAGGCTGTGGAGGGGTTTACAGTAAAGAACAGCACGTAGTATTTAGCCCTGTATGGGCTATTGGCAATACTGCCTTTTTGCCAATGTTGTACAAAGTTTTCTTTCTTTCTTTTTTCAGTTTCTTTTTACTTTTTAGGACAGGAAAGCTGGGAAGAGGGGAAAACATTTGTTTTACATTAATCAACTGCTATTTCCCAATGATACTAGCCTATGAGTTCTGAGACCTGCTCTAGGAGTGGCATCCCACGGCCTCTGTTAACTAAGATGCCCCCACTAGCAAGATTCACGCTGCAAAATGAGTTCTTTGCAGAAGTTCTTCAGTTTACGTTGTCAACATCTAAAGCCAGAGTCCGAATCTCATCTAGAGAGCCCAAGTCTGAATCTTACCTCACTACACAGTGAAGTCTACTTTTCAACTGACATCCACAATTCTGGTCAATCCCATCTGTTCAACCCAATGCTTCATTAAACTCCTATATAATCCCTTTCTCCTTCCCAGGTAATCCTGACTGTGGAGGTTCAGTTGTAAGCCATTCCCTAAAGAACTCTGTTTTTGCCTGCATCAAACTTTCCAACTGGTTCAATACTTCTCTGTAGTCTCAAAAATAAACCCACTCACCTCAAGGCAAGTATGTAAATGTCTTAGGACAAACACTACGGGCAGTGTCAACTGCAAATCCTAGCCGTTGCCTCCCACCTCTCTTCCTCTCCTCTCACCAGTGGGTCTTCTCTTTCTCACCCTCCTCCCTTTGGCCTATCTCTCCCAAGATGTCTGGCTCTCTCCATTAAAATTTGTCTTCTGGCCTCTCATAGCTCATTTCTTTGTTATATAAAGCAATTTAGCTTCCACCTCACTTTTGCCTCCAAAGTTGTATATCTGCTACTCGTTATACACCTAATATTAGAAGACACTAGAACTTATCCTTCTTAAAAGGCAGTGTTTGCCCTTAGAAAATTATCTGCCACTGTTCCACAAAAATCTTTCAGTAAATGTAGCTCGACAAAATCACTCCTGGGGGGCACCTGGCCTTATTAATCATGGATCAACCAATCTCCTTTTCTCCTAATGGGTTTAGTGAAGCTCTATTCTAAGGCCTTTTTTGGGTTCCTACTGAATTAGTTTGCTTGAATTGCCATAACAAAGTACAATCGACTAGGAATCTTAACAACAGAAATGTGTTTTCCCCCAGTTCTAAAGGCTAGAAGTCCAAGATCAAAGTGTTAATAGGGCTAATTTCTTATGAGGCCTCTTTCCTTGGCTTATCGATGGATGGCTATCTTCTCTCTCTGTCTGCATATAGTCTTCCCTCTGTCTGTATGTTAGTCCAATTTTCTCTTCTTATAAGGATACCAGTCATATTGGGTTAGGGTCCACCCTAATGACCTCATTTTAACTTGATTACCTCTTTAAATACCCTATTTTCGAATCCATTTATATTCTGAGCTACTAGGGGTTAGGACTTCAAAATATAGATTCCGTGGGACACAATTCATCCAACAACACTGGCTTTCTTGCTTGCCTGTGATATGGTTTGGATGTTTGTCCTCTCCAAATCTTATGATGAAATGTGATCCCCAGTGTTGAAGGTGGGGCCGGATATGAGGTATTTGGGTCTTAGGGGCAGGTCCCTCAAGAACGACTTGGTTCTTTCCCTGAAGGAACGAGTGAGCTCTCACTCTTAGTTTATGTGAAAGTTGATTGTTTAAAGAGCCTGGCATCTCCCCGCCTTCTCTCTTGCCCCCTCTCTCATTGTGTGACATGTTTGCTACTGCCTTGCCTTCCACTATGAGTAATAGCTTCCTGAGATCCTGACCAAATGCAGATGCTGGTGTCATGCTTCTTGTGCAGCCTGCAATATCATGAGCTAAATAAAACTCTTTATGAATTACTCATCCTCTAGTATTCCTTTATAGCAATGCAAAATGGACTAACACAGACTGGTTGTTTAGACAGTTTGTGTCCTCCCTCCAGGACACTTCTCTCTCCTCACTACACCCCAAGCATCAGCTGGAACCATCACTGATTCTTTGGGGCCGTAAAGAAAGAGTGTCCATCACTGGGGTGAGCCATTTTTGTGGGCCCAACCCCTCCTCCCTAACCCACACTCACTGTGGAAAGATTTCCATGAAGAGGACAACTTGCCTTCTTCATTCAATCACTATAGTAAGTTCTCTTCCCACAAGGAAAAAGATTGAGGAAGCTGTCCTTTATTTTCCCCATTGGTCTGAATTGACTAGTCACTCATTTCTCAACAAGGAAGGTCAGGGTAAGGTCTCATCCTATGCACAAACTCTTGATACATCCATTTTTATCATAATGAAATCAAACAAGTGGATGTTTCTAAATTATAGACTTCTGAGGAATCCTTTATTTGTTCTGTTATGTCCTATTTTCTGAGCATACATTATATATATTACCTCTTCAGAACTTTTGCTCATTCACTCACCTAGAATGCTCTGCCAATTCTGCAGTTTTATGTTATACATACCAATATTTTAAGCCTCAGGTGTTCTCTTTGAAGTATCCCTGTAACTCTAATTTCCCTTCTTGTACTTCCAATAACTATTAACTAACTACACACTTAAATCATATTACATAACAACTAAAATAGTGCCCCTTCACTTTTGAACTTTACTTATATTCTACAATGGCCTCATGCAATATTTTTCAGCATTGGCCCAGTTTGTGTTTTAATGCATTAAGCCATGGCAGCAATGAAAATGAAATTGTATCTCTTTATTTAGCTGTATTGTTTAAAAGAATTTCCTTAAAGAAAGAGAAAATGTGACTTTGAAATACAGCATCAATTGAACATTTCGTTCAGTATGCACAGGAGAACTTCCCCAACCTAGTAAGTCAGGCCAACATTCAAATTCAGGAAATACAGAGAACGCCACAAAGATACTCCTCCAGAAGAGCAACTCCAAGACACATAATTGTCAGATTCACCAAAGTTGAAATGAAGGAAAAAATGTTAAGGGTAGCCAGAGAGAAAGGTCGGGTTACCCACAAAGGGAAGCCCATCAGACTAACAGCAGATCTCTCAGCAGAAACTCTCCAAGCCAGAAGAGAGTGGAGGACAATATTCAACATTGTTAAAGAAAAGAATTTTCAACCCAGAATTTCATATCCAGCCAAACTAAGTTTCATAAGTGAAGGAGAAATAAAATCATTTACAGACAAGAAAATACTTAGAGATTTTGACACCACCAGGCCTGCCCTACAAGAGATCCTGAAGGAAGCTCTAAACATGGAAAGGAACAACAGGTACCAGCCATTGCAAAAACATGTCAAAATGTAAAGTTCATCGATGCTAGGAAGAAACTGCATCAACTAGCAAGCAAAATAACCAGCTAATATCATAATGACAGGATCAAGTTCACACATAACAATATTAACCTTAAATGTAAATAGACTAAATGGTCCAATTAAAAGACACAGACTGGCAAATTGGTTAAAGAGTCAAGACCCATCAGTTTACTGTATTCAGGAGACCCGTCTCATATGCAGAGACACACATAGGCTCAAAATAAAGGAATGGAGGAAGATCTACCAAGCAAATGGAAAACAAAACAAAACAAAACAAAACAAAAAAAAAAAAGCAGGGGTTGCAAACCTAGTCTCTGATAAAACAGACTTTAAACTATCAATGATCAAAAGAGACAAAGAAGGCCATTACCTAATGGTAAAGGGATCAATTCATCAGGAAGAGCTAACTATCCTAAATATATATACACCCAATACAGGAGCACCCAGATTCATAAAGCAAGTCCTTAGAGACTTACAAAGAGACTTAGACTCCCATACAATAATAGCGGGAGACATTAACACCCCGCTGTCAACATTAGACAGATCAACAAGACAGGCAGTTAACAAGGATATCCAGGAATTCAACTCAACTCTGCACCAAATGGACCTAATAGTTATCTACAGAACTTGCCACCCCAAATCAACAGAATATACATTCTTCTCAGCATCACATTGCACTTATTCCAAAATTGACCACATAGTTGGAAGTAAAGCACTCCTCAGCAAATATAAAAGAACAGAAATTATAACAAACTGTCTCTCAGACCACAGTGCAATCAAACTAGAACTCAGGACTCAGAAAATCAATCAAAACCGCTCAACTACATGGAAACTGAACAACCTGCTCCTGAATGACTACTGGGTACATAATGAAATGAAGGCAGAAATAAAGATGTTCTTTGAAACCAAGGAGAACAAAGATACAACATACCAGAATCTCTGGGACACATTTAAAGCAGTGTGTGAGGGAAATTTTAGCACTAAATGCCCACAAGAGAAAGCAGGAAAGATATAAAATTGACACTCTAACATCACAATTAAAAGAACTAGAGAAGCAAGAGCAAACACATTCCAAAGCTAGCAGAAGGCAAGAAATAACTAAGATCAGAGCAGAACTGAAGGAGATAGAGACACAAAAAACCCTCCAAAAAATCAATGAATCCAGGAGCTGATTTTTTGAAAAGATCAACAAAATTGATAGATCACTAGCAAGGCTAGTAAAGAAGAAAAGAGAGAAGAATTAAATAGATGCAATAAAAAATGATAAAGGGGATATTGCCACCGACCCCACAGAAATACAAACTACCATCAGAAAATACTATAAACACCTCTATGCAAATAAACTAGAAAATCTAGAAGAAATGGATAAATTCTTGTACACATACACCCTCCTAAGACTAAACCAGGAAGAAGTTGAACCCCTGGATAGACCAATAACAGGTTCTGAAATTGAGGCAATAATTAATAGCCTACCAACCAAAAAAGTCCAGGACCAGATGGATTCATAGCTGAATTATACTAGAGGTATAAGGAGGAGTTGGTACCATTTCTTCTGAAACTATTCCAATCAATAGAAAAAGAGGGAATCCTCCCTAACTCATTTTACGAGTCCAACATCATCCTGATACCAAAACCTGACAGAGATACAACAACAAAAAAAGAGAATTTTAGACCAATATCTCTGATGAACATCGATGCAAAAATCCTCTATAAAATACTGGCAAATCGAATCCAGTGGCACATCAAAAAGCTTATCCACTATGATCAAGTGGACTTCATCCCTGGGATGCAAGGCTGGTTCAACATATGCAAATTAATAAATGTAATCCAGCATATAAACAGAAACAAAGAAAAAAACCACATGATTATCTCAATAGATGTAGAAAAGGCCTTTGGCAAAATTCAACAGTCCTTCATGCTAAAAACTCTCAATAAGTTTGGTATTGATGGAACATATCTCAAAATAATAAGAGCTATTTATGACAAACCCACAGCCAATATCATACTGAATGGGCAAAAACTGTAAGCATTCCCTTTGAAAACTGGCACAAGACAGGGATGCCCTCTCTCACCACTCCTATTTAACATAATGTTGGAAGTTCTGGCTAGGGCAATCAGGCAAGAGAAAGAGATAAAGAGTATTTGGTTAGGAAAAGAAGAAGTCAAATTGTACCTGTTTGCAGATGACATGATTGTATATTTAGAAAACCCCATCATCTCAGCCCAAAATCTTCTTAAGCTGATAAGCAACTTCAGCAAAGTCTCAGGATACAAAATCAATGTGCAAAAATTGCAAGCACTCTTATACACCAGTAGCAGACAGAGAGCCAAATCATGACTGAACTCCCATTCACAATAGCTTCAAAGAGAATAAAATATCTAGGAATCCAACTTACAAGGGATATAAAGGACCTCTTCAAGGAGAACTACACAACACTGCTCAGTGAAATAAAAGAGGACACAAACAAATGGAAGAACATACCATGCTCATGGATAGGAAGAATCAATATTGTGAAAATGGCCATACTGCCCAAGGTAATTTACAGATTCAATGCCATTCCCATTAAGCTACCAGTGACTTCCTTCACAGAATTGGAAAAAAACTGCTTTAAAGTTCATATGGAACTGAAAAAGACCCCGCATTGCCAAGACAGTCCTAAGCCAAAAGAAAAAGCTGGAGGCATCATGCTACCTGACTTCAAACTATACTACAAGGCTACAGTAACCAAAACAGCATGGTACTGGTACCAAAACAGAGATATAGACCAATGGAATAGAACAGAGTCCTCAGAAATAATACCACACATCTACAGCCATCTGATCTTTGACAAACCTGACAAAAACAAGAAATAGGGAAAAGATTCCCTATTTAATCAATGGTGCTGGGAAAATTGGCTAGCCATAAGTAGAAAGCTGAAACTGGATCCTTTCCTTACTCCTTATATGAAAATTAATTCAAGATGGATTAGAGACTTAATGTTAGACCTAAAACCATAAAAACCCTAGAAGAAAACCTAGGTAATACCATTCAGGATATAGGCATGGGCAAGGACTTCATGTCTAAAACACCAAAAGCAACGGCAACAAAAGCCAAAATTGACAAATGGGATCTAATTAAACTGAAGAGCTTCTGCACAGCAAAAGAAACTACCATCAGAGTGAACAGGCAACCTATAGAACAGGAGAAAATATTTGCAATCTACTCATCTAACAGAGGGCTAATATCCAGAACCTATAAAGAACTCAAACAAATTTACAAGAAAAAAGCAAACAACCCCATCAAAAAGTGGGCAAAGGATATGAACAGACACTTCTCAAGAGAAGACATTCATACAGCCAGCAGACACATGAAAAAGTGCTCGTCATCACTCACCATCAGAGAAATGCAAATCAAAACCACAATGAGATATAATCTCACACCAGTTAGAATGGCAATCATTAAAAAATCAGGAAATAACAGGTGCTGGAGAGGATGTGGAGAAATAGGAACACTTTTACACTGTTGGTGGGACTGTAAACTAGTTCAACCATTTTGGAAGACAGTGTGGCGATTCCTCAAGGATCTAGAACTAGAAATACCATTTGATCCAACCATCCCATTACTGGGTATATATCCAACAGATTATAAATCATGCTGCTATAAAGACACATGCACACGTATGTTTATTGCGGCACTATTCACAATAGCAAAGACTTGGAACCAATCCAAATATCCATCAATAATAGACTGGATAAAGAAAATGTGGCAGATATTCTCCATAGAATACTACATAGCCATAGAAAAGGATGAGTTCGTGTCCTTTGTAGGGACATGGATGCAGCTGGAAATCATCATTCTCAGCAAACTATCGCAAGAACAGAAAACCAAATACTGCATGCTCTCACTCATAGGTGGGAATTGAACAATGAGATCACTTGGACACAGGAAGGGGATCATCACACACTGGGTCCTATGCAGGGAGGGGAGGGGGAGGGATAGCATTAGGAGATATACCTAATGTAAATGATGAGTTAATGGGTGCAGCACACCAATATGGCACATGTATACATATGTAACAAACCTGCATGTTTTGCACATGTACCCTAGAACTTAAAGTATAATAATACATAAAATAAAATAAAATAATAATAATAATAAATAAAGCAATATAAACGAGAGTAACAGTGGAAATATAGAGACTTTGTAACACAGAATTTCTCATGATTCCTCGATCATTAGTCCATATCCTGGGAGGTCAGTTTAACTTACACCTCCTGGGAATTACAAAATGACATCCTGTCTCTAGAAGCACCCTCCCCACAGAACCCTGTAAGCTCTACCCACAGGCTCTGGTAACTCTGCACTCCTCTTTGTGCCTTACTCTAAACCATATTATTGCCACCCACACACAGCAGGCTATTTCACACTGAATATAGGGACCTCAGTCTTCCCCAGAACTTTGTGGTAAATCTTTCTGTTGGTAGAGCTCATAATATTTTGCTTTATCTCTTTTGACAATGCAGCTATCACTAGCCTTTAAAAAGGATGATATACTAGGCATGCTTTGTGCGGTGCCTTTCTCCAAGGACATCCAGATTCTTTACAAACACAAATATTAGGTTGGTTCAAAAGTAACTGTGGTTTTTGCCATTATTTTCAACTTAATGTAATGACATAAGTAACAAGTGAAATAGGACAAGATTTTCTCCTGAATCCTCTCCTCAAGGAAACATAAACAAAGTAAAAAATAACAGCAAACACATTGAAAGGTTCTAGAATGTCTAGGTGATGAAATGACAAGAAAATAAAGAAGGAAAGGAGAAGAAAGCAATAAGAAGCATGTGGTAAAAAGACTAAAGACATCTCTTGACAAACTGGTAGGATTTTTACTGGGATTCTTGAAAGTCTGAAAATACTCCAACAGCCTACAAGCACATACACACAGTTAATATCTGAGGATAATTCCTTGATCAACTTTTACAAATGTCAAAATTGCATTTAACCAATACTAGAAAGATGAAAATTTAAAGACATACTGTTGAGTATCTGCCAAAGAAGTACTGCCAAAATTGTCAATCATAAACCAATGTATTTTAAACATTGGTTTATGTTTGCAGTTGCACACCTATTATTCAAATTTTAATAATCTATAGCTCAGATTTTGCTCCATTTGGGAGTGGACCTACCAAGATAAGTTCTGTTTGTTCTCATTCTCTGAAGGAAAAGACCTTGAACAGAATAATTCAAAGCATGCAAATAATCTATTAACCAGTAAAAATGAGAGCTGGCTGCTACTGTTGACAGAATAATTTGATATTCTTTCAATTCTCTGAATGTGTCATCAGTTCTGATAGTCTTAGATAACATCTGATCATCATTATATGCCAGATTGAAATAACAGTAGCTGGCCGGGTGCAGTGGCTGACGCTTGCAATCCTAGCTCTTTGGGAAGCCAAGGCAGGCAGATCACCTGACGTCAGGGGTTCGAGACCAGCCTGGCCAACAAGGCAAAACCCTGTCTCTACTAAAAGATACAAAAATTAGCCAAGCTTGGTGGCACATTCCTGTAATCCTAGCTACTTGGGAGGCTGAGGCGGGAGAATCACTTGAACCCAGGAGGTGGAGTTTGCAGTGAGTCGAGATCGTGCCACTGTAGTCCAGCCTGGGTGACAGAGTGAGACTGTGTCTCAAAAAAAAAAAAAAAAAAAGAAAGAAAAAAGAAAAAAGAAATAACAGTAGCTAATATAGCCTGAGTATTATTATGTCCAGCACAAGACTCTTTTTTATAGGTGCTTTAAAAGTTACCAGGCATTACTATTACTAACTTTACAGTGGCGGGGTGGGGGGGGGGAAGGATGCTTAAAGGGGTATGTAAATATGTAAATGAGCCAAAGTCACAAAGTCACACAGATTAAGTTAGTATGTTTGGACCTGGCTGGCTCCAAAGTTCTATGCTAAATGATTATGTCATTCCCAATGGGTATTTTACAACCACTGCAGGATTATTTGCAGATATAAGACATTCCTGTTGCATAAGATACCAGATGTAAAGGCAATAATGAAATTCAGCTATTTTTATTTTCATATTAATTATATATTTCTTATTTGTTATTTTCACCAGTTTCTTTTTAAAAAATTGATGTAAATACTTGTACATATATTTGGGGTACGTGTGATATATTGTTACATGCATACACTGTGCAATGAACAGATAAGGATATTTAAGGTATCCATTACCTCAAGTACTTATCATTGTCATGTTTTGGATCATTTTAAGTCTTCTTTTCCAGCTGTTTTGAAATATGCAATACATTGCTCTTTAGTTGTCCTACTGTGCTATTGAACATTAGAACTTATACCTTCTATCTAACTGTATGTTTGTACTCATTAACCAATCTCTCTTTATCCCAACCTTCAACTCACACACTCTTCCCAACCTCTGGTATTTATAATCTCTACCTCTATGGGATCAACTATTTTAGCTTCCACATATGAGTGAAATATCCACATATATGATATCTACATACATAATATTTGTCTTTCTATGCCTAGCTTATTTTAGTTAACATGATGACCTCCCATTCTCTCCATGTTGCTGCAAATGACATGACTTTATTCTTTTTCGTGGTTGAATAGTATTCCCTTGTGTATATATAACATAGTTTCTTTATCCATTTATTTGCTGATGGACATTTGGCTGATTTGACATCTTTGCTACTCTAAATAGTGCTGTAATAAAACATGGGAATGCATTTTGTTGATACACTTATTTCCTTTCCTTTGGATAAATATCAGTAGTGGGAGTGCTGGATCATATGATGGTTCTATTTTTAAGTTTGTGAAGAAATCTTGGTATTGTTCTTCATAGTGACTGTACTAATTTACATTCCCATCGACAGTGTATAAGAGTTGCTATTTCTCCATATCCTTGCCAGTATCTGTTATTTTTTATCTTTTTAATATAGCTATTCTAACTGGAGTAAAATGATACCTAGTTGTGATTTTGATTTGCATTGCCCTGGTGATTAGTAACATTGAGCATTTTTTTCATATACTTGTTGGCTATTCATACATATTCTTTTAAGAAATGTCTGTTTATGTTCTTTCCCCACTTTTCAACGGAATTTTAAAAATTTTTTATTTAGTGTTGAATCCTTGGATATTCTGAATTATGAGTCCCTTCCTGGATGTATACTTTTCAAATATTTTCTTCCATCCAGCAGGTTGTCTCTTCACTATGTTGATAGTTTCCTTTGCTGTACACAAGCTTTTTACAATAGTTTAATATATGCTCATGTGTCTACACTTGTTTTTGTTGCCTATGCTTTTGAGGTCTTAGCCATAAAATCTTTGCCATGAGTCATGTCTCAAAGTGTTTCCTCTATGTTTTGTTCTAGCAATTTTTTAGTATTGGTCCCTATGTTTGTCTTTAATCCATTTGGAGTTGATTTTTGTATATGGTGAGAGGTAGGGGCCCAGTTTCATCCTTCTGCATATGGATATCCAATTTTTCCAGAACCATTTGTTGAAGAGACTGGCTTTTCCCCAATGAGTGTTCTTTGCATTTTTGTCAGAAAAACAGTCGACTGTAGATACACGAATGAATTTCTGAGTTTGTGGATATGTGAATTAATTTATTGGTTTTCTATTCTGTTCCACTGGTCTATGTGCCTGTTTTTCTGCCAGTACCATGCTGTTTTGGTTACTATAGCTTAGTATTGTTTTTTGAGATCTAGTAATGTGATACCTCCAGTTCTGTTACTTTTGTTCAAGATTTCTCTGGATCTTCAGGGCTTTTTGTCATTCCACAAATATTTTAGGATATTTTCTTATTACTACGAAAAATTGTATTTTTTTCTTTTGTGGCAGAGTCTTGCTCTGTTATCCAGGCTGGAGTGCAGTGGTACAATTTTGGCTCACCACAACCTCCACCTCCCAGGTTCAAGAGATTCTCATGCCTCAGCCTCCCAAGCAGTTGGGATTACAGGCACATGCTGCCACACACAGCTAATGTTTATATTTTAACAGAGATGGAGTTTTACCATGTTTGCCAGGCTGGTCTCAAACTCCTGACCTCAGGTGATCCACTTGCCTCAGCCTCCCAAAGTGCTGGGATTACAGGAGTGAGTCACTGCACCAGGCTGAAAAAATGGTGTTTTGATAGGAATTGCATTCAATCTGTAGATTGCATTCAATCTGTAGGTTGCTTTAGGCAATATGTAATTTTGACAATGTTCATTCTTCTGATCCATGAGAATAAGATTTCTTTACATTTGTTTGTGTCTGCCTCAGTTTCTTTCATCAGTGTTTTGTAGTTTTTCTTGTAGAAGGTCTTTTAACTTCTTGTTCACATTTATTTCTAGCATTTTTGTAGCTATTGTAAATAGAATTGTCTTCTTGATTTCTTTCTCAACTAGTTAATTGGTATACAGAAATGGAACTACTGTGTGTTGAGTATGTATCCTGCAATATTACAAAATTTATTTTTCAGACCTAAAAGTTTTGCAGTGGAGTCTTTAGGTTTTTATAGATTTGAGATCATACCATCTGCAAAGAGGGCTAATTTGACTTTCTGTTTGCCATTTTTGATGGCTTTTATTTCTCTCTCTTGCCCGATTACTCTGGCTAGGACTTTTAGTACTATGCTGAATAGGAGTGATGAAAGTGAATATTCTTGTCTTGTTCGAGTTCTTAGAGAAAAGGTTTTCAGCTCTTTTCATTCAATATAATGTTAGGTGTGAATCTGTCTTATATAGCCTTTATTATATTGAGGTATGTTTCCTCAATGCTTAGTTTATTGAAAGTTTTTATTAGGAAGGAATGTTGAACTTTATCAAAAGCTTTTTCTGCATCTATTGAGATGATCATATGGTTTAGTCCTTCATTCTGTCAAAGTAATATATCATAAACATTGATTTGCATATATTGAACCATCCTTGCTTCCCTGGGATAAACCCCACTTGATCATGGTGTATTTTCTTTTTGATGTGCTGCTGGATTCAGTTTCCTAGTGACTTTTTTGAAGATTTTTGCATCTATGTTTATTGTGGATATTGGTCTGCAGTTTTCTTCTTCTATTGTGTTCTTGTCTGACTTGCTTTCAGGATAATGCTAGCCTCATAGAATGAGTTAGGGAGAATTCTTTTCTTTTCAATTTTTGGAAATAGTTTAAGGAGAATTGATGTTAGTTCTTTGAAAGTATGATAGAATTTGGCATTGAAGACATCCAGTTCTCAACTTTTCATTGTTGGGAAATTCTTCATTATTGATTCAATCTTATTGCTTATTATTGGTCTGTTCAGGTTTTTCATTTCTTCCTTATTTAAACTTTATTGGTTGTATGAGTCCATGAATTTATCCATTTATTCTAGATTTTTTAGTTTGTTAGTGTATTGGTGTTCATCATACTCTCTGATGATCTTTTGTATTTCTCTGTTGTAATGCCTTCTCTTTCGTTTCTGATTTTGTTTTTCTAGGTCTTCTCTCTATTTCTTGTTGTTAGCCTAGGTAGTGGTTTATCAATTTTGTTTATCTTTTTTAAAGATCAGACTTCATTTTCTTGATCCATTGCATTTTTTTAAGTCTCTATTTCATTTAGTTCTGCTCTAATCTTTATTACTTCTTTCCTTCTACTAATCTTGGATTTGGTTTGTTCTTGCTTTTCTGGTTCTTTGAGGTGCATGGTTATATTGTTTGTTTGAAATTTTTCTACTTTTTCGATGTAGACATTTATCCCTATAAACTTTCCTCTTAGCACTGCTTTTGCTGTTTCCCATAGATTTTGGTATGCTGGGTTTCCATTTTCATTTGTTTCAATAAATTTTTATTTTCTCCTTAATTTCTTCCTTGACACTATGGGCATTTAGAAACTTTTTTTTTTTTTTTAATTTCCATGTATTTTTATAGTTTCCTGATGCTCTTATTATTGATTTCTAGTTTTATTCTGTTATAGTTTGAAAATATACTTATATTATTTCGTTTTTTAAAATTTTGTTGAGATGTGTTTTATGTTCTAACTTATGGTCTATTCTGGAAAATGTTCTATATGCTGAGAAAATACTTATATTATAGTTTGAGAATATACTTATTTCATTTTTTAAAAATTTGTTGAGACATGTTTTATTTTCTAACATATGGTCTATTCTGGAAAATGTTCTATATGCTGATGAGAAGAATGTGTATTATGCAGCTATTAGTTAAAATGTTCTGTAAATGTCTATTAAGTCGATTTGGTCTAACATGAAGTTCAAATCCAATGTTTCTTTGCTAATTTTCCATGTAGATGATCTAATGGTGAAAGTGGGGTGTTGAAGGCCTCAACTATTATTGTTTTGAAGTATATCTCTTCCTTTAGATCTAATCTTTTTTATATATCTGAATGCTCCAGTGTTGGGTACATATATGTTTAGAATTATTATATCCCCTTGCTGAATTGATCTCTTTATCATTATATAATAACCTTCTTTGTCTCTTTTCATTGTCTTTGACTTAAAGTTTGTTTTATCTGATATTAGAATAGCTTCTCCTGCCCATGTTTAATTTCCATTTTCATAGACTATCTTTTAAAAAATACTTTTACTTTCAGCTTATATGTGTCTTTACAGTTGAAATGGGTGTCATATAAGCAACATATAGTTGGGTCACATTTTTTAATCCATTAAGCCAGCCTATATCTTTAAGTGGAAAGTTTAATCCACTTGCATTCAAGATTGTTGTTGATATGCACGTCTTATTTCTGTTGTTTTATTAAATGATTGCTGATTATTTCGTGTATCCATTGATCATTTTTTTTTCTCTCTTATTGTTTATCATTGTGATTTGGTGGTTTTCTGTAGTGGTATAATTTGAGTTTTTTGTCTTTTGTGTATTTGCTGTACAAGTGGGTTTTATACATTCGTGAGTTTTCATAATGGTAGATTGTGTTCCTTTGCTTCCAGGTACAGGACTTCTCTAAGCAGTTTTTTTTTTCTTTTTCTTTTTCTTTTCTTTCTTTCTTTTTTTTTTTTTACAGGCCAACCACGAGCAAGGACCCTAAGCATTTTTTGTAAGACAAGTCTACTGCTGGTAAATTTCCTCAACTTTTGCTTGTCCTGAAAAGCCTTTATTTCTCTTTATTTTTGGAAAATAACTTTGCTGGTTTGATTATCCTTACCTGGCAATTTGTATTTTCTTTCAGCACTTCAAATACATAATTTCATTCTCTACAGATGGAGTGTCCCTTGTAAGCGACTAGATGCTTTTCTCTTGCTGTTTTCAGAATTTTCACTTTGTCTTTGACTTTTGACAGTTTGACTACAATGTGCTGTGCAGAAGAGGTTTTTTGCATTGTATCTGTTTGAAGATCTATCAGATTCCTGCATCTGGAAGCCTAAATCTCTTGCTAGACTTGGAAAGTTTTCAGCTATTATTTTGTTAAATAGATTTTCTAAACTTTTTGTTTCCTCTTCACTTCCAGGGACACTGAAAATTTGAATATTTGGTTGCTTATGGTGTCTCATGTGCAATGTAAGCTTTGTTCATTCTTTTTCATTATTTTCTTTTTATGAGGCTGAGTTATTTCAAAAGACTTGTTTTTAAGTTCTGAAATTCTTTCTTTTGCTTGATCTAGTTTATTTCTAAAGCTTCCAAATGTATTTTGTATTTCATTTAATGAATTCTCTAGTTCCAGAATTTCTTTTTGGTTGTGTTGTTTTGTTTGTTTGTTTGCTTGCTTTTGAGATGTGGTCTCACACTATCATCCAGGCTGGAGTGCAGTGGTGCGATGTCAGCTAAGTGCAACCTTTGCTTCCCAGGTTCAAGTGATTCTCCTGCCTCAGCCTCCCGAATAGCTGGGATTACAGGTGTCCACCACCACTCCCAGCTAATTTTTTGTATTTTTAGTAGTGATGGGGTTTCACCATGTTGGCCATGCTGGTCTCAAACTCCTGACCTCATGATTCGCCCACGTGGCCTCCCAAAGTGTTGGTATTACAGGCATGAGCCACTGCACTTGGCCTGGTTGTTTTTCATAATATCTTTTTGCTAAGTTTCTCATTCATATCTTGAATTATTTTTCTGATTTCTTTTTATTTTTTATCTTTGTTTGTCCTGTGTCAGAGATTTTTATGTTTCATTATTCTGAATGATTTATTCAGGATTTCGTGACTCTGTTTTTGATTGAAATTTGTTGATGAAGAACAACAAATTTCTTTCAAAAGTGTCTCTTTCGAAGTGTAATATTTCTTTGTCTTGCCATGTTTCTTGTATTCCGATGATAATATGTGCATATTTGGTGTAATAGCTATTTCTTCCAATTTTTTGAATTTGATTTTGTAGGGGAGAATCTTTTCCTGAAGATATATCTGTGGTGTTGGGTAAATAGAGCACTTTGGCTGTGATTCTGAATGTGTGCAGTAGTGTGGTCTCCATATGAATTATTTGACTGTAAACTGTCTCAGTGGTCTCTATGATTTTCTCAATGGCTTTGAGTGTGGTTGTTAGTGGAGGGTGGAGTGAAGTTTTTCTTAGGATGGAGATGCCACATCTACTTGTCCTCATGTCTCAATGGTGGGAGTGGTGGACCAAGTGTGCCTATTGTTGGGCCCCAGGAAAGTGTACACTGTCATTGGTGTTAGCAGGTTCAGATGGGCCAATTCATGGCTTCCAGGTGCCTTTCTCAGGTGCTGGAAGTGGCAGCAGTGGAGCGGGTGAGTGGGCATGTTCTTAGTGTCCTGGGCAGTGGGCATGGTGTGGTTGATAACAGTAGCAGCAGTAGGACTAGCCTCTGGGTTTCAAGTGGTTCATGTTGGTGTTGGTAGTTGCTGTGATGGGCTAGGTAGACCAGTCTGCAGGCCCAGAGGCAGCACATCTAGGTGGGTGCCCATTGTGGTGGTAGCAGAAGATCAAATGGACCCAACCTTTGGCTCCTGAGAGGAGTGCTTAGGTGCCAATGGTTGTGTGCTAGGCACAGTGGTTCTCAGGCCCTTAGATAGGGTGCTCTAGCACTGGGGTGGGGAGGGGGAAACATCCAGGTTAGGTGGACCTGTCCTCAGGGCCCTTGGTGGTGTATTTGGGGGCTGGCCATGGTAGGCAGGGATAGTTGATCTCCAGACCCAAGGCAGAATGCTGCAGTCCTGCTACTGAGTGGGGCAAATTTGGATATTATTATTTTTATTTTCTAAGTGATCTGGCCAGATATTCCAGCACAATGTTTAATAGTGGTGGCAAAAATCAGGCATCCTTTTCTTGTTTTTGATTTTAGAGGAAAAGCTTTTTGCCTTTCACTGTTAAGGATAATGCTAGCTGTTAGTTTTTCACAATGTTGAAAAATTCCCTTCTATGCCTAGTTTGCTGAATACTTTTATCATAAAAGCGTATTACAATTTTTCAAATGATTTTTCTGTGTCTATTGAGATGATCATGTGTTTTTTGTTGCTATTGTTCTATCTTTTTTGTTGTTATTGTTCTATCTGTATGATGTATTAATTTGTTTTTCTTATGTTGAACCATCTTTGCATTTCTAGGATAAGTCCCATTTGGTCATGGTGTATAATCCTTTTAATATGCTGTTGGGTTTGGTTTGCTAGCATTTTATTGAGGACTTTTGCATCAATATTCACAATCAATATTGGTTTGTAGTTTTCTTTTATTTTGGTACATTTGTCTGTTAGTAACAGGGTAATGTTGGTTTCATGGAATATATTAGAAAGTGTCTCTTCCTCTTCTATTATATGCAAGAAATTGAAGAGGGTTGGTGTAAATTCTTTTTTAAATGTTTGTTAGAAGTCACCAGTGTAGTCCTCTGATCTTGGATTTTTCTTTGTTAAGAAGTTTTTGGTTACTGGTTTAACCTCTGTACATGTTATATGTCTGTTAAATTTTCTATTTGCTCTTGAGTTAGTTTGGTAATTTGTGTGTTTCTAGAAATGTGTCCATTTTATTAGGGTTGTGAAATTTGTCAGTGTACAATTAATATTATTTTAGTTTATGTAATATTTGTAGTAAAGTGCCACTTTCATTTCTGAATTTAATAATTTTCATCTTCTCTCTTTTTTCCTGGTTTAACTATAGGCTCATCAAGTTTGTTGATCTTTGAATTTTGGTTTTGTTGAGTCTATTAAACAATTATCTCTGGGATGCTGGTGGTATTAAATATTTTCCCCAGAAAGATAAGAAAAACTCAAGAGGAACTTTTGTACAACTGTTACATAAATTAATCTAACACTTGGAAACTATCAATTTTGCAGCTGTAGAGACCAAATCAATTGCTTCAATAACTGGTCTAACATCTTGGTGCTTGTAAGCAGTAATTTTCTTTTTCTATATAAGTACCCATCAGCCTCTTTACAGTTATATCAATAGGTTAGACGATAGTTAAAAATGTTAATGAAACTGAGATATTATAATTAGATGTACATTATTACTGAGAAGAGGCCTTAAAGTCTCTCTGGTGTTAGATATAAAAGCTGGTGATTTTTGTCAGCTCTCTGGTGATTCGGTCAAAATGGTCTTGCTCTTTTGGATTCCATTCCTTTTCCAGAGGTAGACAAAATGATTATAAATATGGACAAAAGTTATAAAATGCGAAGGAGAAAAACCACTCAAACATTTTAAAAAGGACATAAACAAGAACCCAAGGCAGCTAGTAAAGCAAAATGGAAATTTTGCTGATGCAGATCCTTGGTTTTCTTCCAATTATAGCTCATTTCGCAGCCTTAGATCTGTGGTTGTTAAATGCTGTCCTGCTGTCAATCTGAAACAGAGGTGGACAATCTAGTAAACTAATTCCCAAATTACTCCAAATGTAAATCAAATTAGAATAAAACATTTTTGGAAACTGAGAGAGGAAAGTGAAGGGTTATACTGAAATATATAGTTTTCATTTCTATGGAACTCTATTTTTCTAATTCCTGCTGGGGTAGATTTGTTGAAATTCTAAAAGAAAGTGTGTTCTTATGACACATTGTTGACATAATTCTCCAAGCCAAAATGCAACTTTGGAAGATGTCAAAATCATACACCCTCTTAAAAAACTCCCAGTCTCCATCTTTTATGACAAAATGCAACTGGTTTTAAGTATTATTTACTGTTGGTTACAATGTTACAAACTTTTGGAAGTTAAATATTTAGAATTTAAGTTTACTAAAGTGTAATAAGCATACTCTTTCAAAAGAAAAGTAGGAAAAGCAAATAAATGTATGTTCTTTTATTCCTATGTTGTTTTTATATTTAATTTTTTGCCTCCCTTAATCCATTGTTATAACCAGTAAAATGAGACAAAACAAAAAATAAATAGGGCATCTACAATATAAATACTTCAAAAAATGTTCTAGAAAATAAATTTTACAGTTAGAAGGAGGCTTACTGATTAGTTAGTCAAATTTATTTATTTTATCAGTGAGATAACTGAAGTACCAAAAGGTAAATACTTGGTCAAGTTCAGCTAATTGTCAATGGCATAGTAGGATAAGAAGTGGATTTTAGGTTCCCCAGACCAGGGAGATTTTTGCTATCCTTAATCAATATTATTATTTTTTATTTTATGTCCTATACACTCTAGAACATTTCAAGTTAGTAGTTTATTCTATTGTCCCCTTTTTGTTTAATGATTATTTTAATGGTGATAAAAATTCCATTAATAAAGCTGATTTTCAACATTTTTGATACTTAACATGTACTTCTAAGTTAAGGCAAGTTGATTCTTTTTCAATTTATCTTACTATTTTGCCTAAAATGCATTTATTTGTTGACCTTTAGTGGGATTTGATAATGACATAACTTTTTATTATTTATTATCTGTGTTCTGCCTACTTCCAAAAAAATCATAAGAAAATTGATGGCATTGAAAACACATATTATGGAATATAAAACCAATAAGTTCCAAGAAACAACAGAAAGTCCAAGTACTAAAGATAAATATAAAAATAATTATACCGGAATAAACTACTTTATTTAAGGTTATTTGAGAAAAATATTAATTTGAGCTTCCTGAGAGCCAAGAGGAAACAAGAAACGTGATGGTTCATGGAATTCTCATTTGACAAAAAGAGAGTACGTCTCTTTTTATTTCGTCTTGGGAAACTCAAATTCAAAACATACAAGTTTTACCAATGTTTTCAAGATTTTACTTTTTCTTTTTTTTTTTTTGTTTAGCATGACCCTCATAAAAATAATTAACCACATAAATATAAGAAAATGAATAACATAAGGCATGCCATCCTTTTATAGTCATTTTTGTTCATTTTTATTTTAATATTTAATGTAGATATTTTGTTCATATTTTCTACATAACTCCTAGATAAAAGTAATGGCATAATTTAAAAATTATCCTAAATTGTTGTATATAATCCTATAAAGGCAATTTTGTGGGGAGCCATGATAATAAGGTATAGGTTTGTAGCTTTCTGATGCCATACAATAATGATTAAAGTGCATATAGCAAGGAATAATTATATTTTATAAAAAAAGGAATACAAAAGCATAAGTAAAAGTCACTTAAAGTTTCTCCATGAACAAAAGACATTTTTCTGTCTAAACGTATTATACAAACTCTTTGATTTTTAAAAGTAGAAATAAACTTTTTCATTAAGATCTGAATACTTGCAACTTTTTGTGTTAGCACATTTAAGTCAATTATTATAAAATGGAGAAACATTTTTATAATGTTTGTACAACTCAAAATGTTCGCATAATTTTTTTCAGAAGTTTAAAAGCAATTATCATAATATAACAAAGGATTTTAAAGATATCATTTTAAATTTTTAAGCCAAAAAAGTTTATGCTTCCAATATTTGTATTCTCCAAAAACTACCAAAATAACAATAAAGCTTCTTCCACTCTCCTAAAACTTGACATAAGTCTCTCACATGCTCTTGGAGGGTCAGCTCTTTATTTAGAGCAGAGCTAAAAGTTTTCATTCACACTACTTCTGCTAAGCATTCTCTGTTTTCTCTCTTTCCCTTTATTATCCAGCTCCTGCAATGGAAGCTCTTCACCACCTCAGCACTACCAGAACTACTCACCAGAGCGTTTTTATATGAAGGTCTTTCCAGAATCCTAACCTTACACTTTGTTGACTTCCTGAATTTCAAAGCAGTCTACCGTAACTTTCTTGATATTTCACTTTTGTAACTATCTTCTCTCTCTTCTTGTGTTTCTTTTCTTAGACTGCTGCCTTCCCATTATGGAAGCTCACTTTTTTGTTCTTGATACCTACAATTTTAGCTTAGCAGTTTTATTAAATCATCCATTTTCATGGACTTTACTTCTTTTTCTGATTATTTCTAAATGTAGAACTCCGTTTATGACCCACTGGCTTTGTCTCTGTGCATATTCTCAGCAGCTTACAAGACAAGTCTATGTAAAGGAAGCTCACACTCAATGTATCCCTCAGAGAAATTGCTACTTTCCTTCCAAAACATACACTTGTTTCAGACAGCTTCATTTCAGCCAAAGGTATTGGCATTATCAATCTCTTAAAAATAGAAAGCCCAAATCATTTTTTAAAATCTCTCATTTAAAACTAAATTTAATATTGACATATTCTATTCAAATATATCAGAAATAAGAAAATTCACACAACCTAATTTAAACCAAATCACCACAGCTGAGCACAGAACTTCCCAAACGTAATAAAGACTAGTTTACTAACTTCCAAGTTACTCCTTTATTTCATTTTATAGGAGTTCTATTCATATTCCCATATAGTGTATTCAGATTTTTTCTCTCCATACAATTTCATAATCTTCATTTTACCCTTTTTTTTAGTGAATGATCTCAGATACCACTATAGGAAGAAGAATAAAACATGGAACCATACAAGAAACAATAACCTTGATTGTCTCAGGCACCCATCATGATTTGTTGGTCAAAGACTGAACTTTGGTGTCAGACTAAATTATATCTAAGTATTATCAGTTATGGAAGCTTAAACTTTCTTACTCCCAAGATGAGTGCATTTTCTGTTGTATTTCTCTTACTTGCAGTATTGTATGTTTTTTCCATATCTATTAGGAAATTTCGTTCCACATGTAATAAACTACCCAGTTAGGGAGTCTTAAACAAATAAGGGTTTGTTTTTGTTGCATAATGAGAAGTCTGGAGAAAAGCAGTTGCTGGCGCTGGTTGAGTGACATAGTGAAGTGACCCCCAGCCTTCAGATGTTCTCTTGGCAGCCTCCAGTTATCACATCTGCATTCCAACAAGAAGAAGCAAAAACAGTGGGTGGGGGTGCTGTAGCAGGAAAGCAACAGGCTTCCCAGGAATCACAGAGCTGACTTCCACTGCCATGTCATCATTCAGAACTCTTCTGTGAAGTTTCTCCAACTGGAAGTTGTCTGGAAATGAAGCTTAAGTCAACCAAACATATCCATATTGTTCTTTCTGTATATCTGAATATTACTGATTGTTCAAAGCTTACCTAAAATCTCACCTCCTCTATGAAAACTTCTCCAATGCAGCTGACCACACATATCTCTAATCCTTGTAGATTTTCATTTCAACTACAAAAGTCCCATACAATATACCACCAATATTTTTGTGCCCTATTTTTTTATTATTATTAAAAAATTTTTTTTGGAGATAGTCTCGTTCTGTCACCCAGGCTGGAGTGCAATGGCATGATCTCGGCTCACTACAACCTCTCCCTCCCCAGTTCCAGTGATTCTCCTGCCTCAGCCTCCCGAGTATCTGGGACTACAGGCATGTGCTGCCATGCCCTCCTATTTTTTTATTTTTATTTTTATTTTTGTATTTTCAATAGAGATAGGGTTTCAACATGCTGGCCAGGCTGGTCTCCAACTCCTGACCTCAAGTGATCTGCCCAGCACGGCCTCCCAAAGTGCTGGGATTACAGGTGTGAGCCACCGTGCCCAGCCAATATTTCTTATTTAATGTTTTCTTTTCTCAAAATTTAAATGTGTATTGAGGGCAGAGACTATGTTGTAATCCTTTTTTCTGTCTACACACAATGGGGTACTGTGCAAAGCACACAGTGGTGCTCCATATGATTTGGGGAATTAGATTCAGGCAAATTCAAATCTGAAATCAGGAGCCACTAATTTCTTATTGTGTAATTCTAAACAAGAAAATTTACCTCTCTAAATTTTTCATTCTCTATAAATGTGTAAAAAAATAAAAGAATGCATCATGGGAAAATAGGAGAACTCAATATATGCTTGGGACATATGTGCCTAATACACATGTTTTTCCTTTATCAATGTTTAATTATAATTGATAGCAAAATGTATTTACATATGCTTTCTATATAATATGATATGCAGAATTTGCATTTTCAGGAACCAAAGACTCAAAATTTTAAAAATTAATTTCTTTGGAATTCACTCTACGAGAAAATTAAAAAACAAAAGCTTCGTTTTCCTTAAGAATAAAATGTATTTCAATTTCATTTAGCATTTAGTTCAAGACTACTAAGTAAATCTTTATAGCTAATATTTTTTCATATTTGTAATTTCTTGTTTGCTTTTTGCTACAGTGAGCTCAAGGATTTTATCTGCAAGCTGTGCTTGCCAAGAAAACAGTCTTACTTACAGAATATGTTTATCTGTGGGAGAATGATAAATATTATGCTGTGGGGAGGTAACCAAATCACTTCTCCAAGTTCCTTTATAGTGTCATCTATTTTATAATCCCACATGTTTTTATTAGTGTGACCTTTCTATTAAGATTTATTTTTTTAGAAAGTTGCTGGATGATGGTGAGGAAAATTCAAATGTATGTAAATATTATTAGGGAAAAATTGTAAAGGGGCTCAAAATGACTCTTTTTAAAGAAATTAAATTTTGGCCGGGCGCGGTGGCTCAAGCCTGTAATCCCAGCACTTTGGGAGGCCGAGACGGGCGGATGATGAGGTCAGGAGATCGAGACCATCCTGGCTAACACGGTGAAACCCCGTCTCTAATAAAAAAATACAAAAAACTAGCCGGGCGAGGTGGCGGGCGCCTGTAGTCCCAGCTATTCGGGAGGCTGGGACAGGAGAATGGCGGGAACCCGGGAGGCGGAGCTTGCAGTGAGCTGAGATCCGGCCACTGCACTCCAGCCTGGGCAACAGAGCAAGACTCCGTCTCAGAAAAAAAAAAAAAAAAAAAAAAAAAGAAATTAAATTTTAACGAAATTATTAATAGCTATTATTGGAATTAAATCCTTAGAAAAATAAAGGAACATACAAGAGAATTTTAAAAAGTTTTATTATGGAATTATTCAAATATATATGATGGCAGGTAAAATATAGTACACCTGATATTTTCATAGAGAAAAAGAGAGCGAGCGAGAGAGAGAGAAAGAAAGAAAGAAAGAGGAGGAAGGGGAAGGGGAAAGGGAAGAAGAAGAAGAGGAAGAAGAAAAAGAAGAAGAAAAGAAGAAGAAGAAGAAGCAGGAGGAGGAGAAGAAGAGGAAGGAAGGAAGGAAGGAAGGAAGGAGAGAGAAGAGGGGAGGGGAGGAGAGAGGAAGGGAGGAGGGGAGACGAGGGGAGAGGAGAGGACGGGGGAAGAGAAGAGAAGGGAAGGGAAGGGAAGTGAAGGGAAGGGAAGGGAAGGGAAACGAAAAGAAACCTAGTAGTTTAAAGCAATAAACATTTATTATTTCAGTATCTGTGGGTTGGAAATATCTCAGCTGTGTGGTTTTGGCTGAGTCACTCATGAGGCTCCACTCAGGATGTTAGTTTGGACTGCAGTCATCTGAAGGATGACCAGGCCTGGAGGATCCACCTCCAAGGTGTTTCTCTGACATGGCTGTCAGCAGGAAGGCTCAGTTTATCAGTGGTTGTTGGCAGGCTGACTCAGTTCCTTACCACACAGGGTTACTGCAATATCTTTGTGACATACATGAGCAAGAGCAAGAGAGATAAGAGAGAAGACAAAGAGGAAGGTCCCAAGCTTTTTAAGGACTTAGTGCTGGAAATCACACATTGTCACTTCTGTCACATTCTACTTATTAGGAGTAAGTCACTAAACATTGCTCACATTTAAGAAGAGAGGAATCAGTCTCCACTTGTTGAAAAGAGGATTATCAAATAAGTTTTAGACAAATTTTTAAATCAACACAATACTTTCATCCACTTCCCTCTCACCATTCCAACTATTTTGAAGAATATTCTGGTAAGCACACTATTTCACCCATGAATACTTCACCATGTGTGTCTCAAAATCATGAAAAAAGTAATTATTCCTTAGTGTCATCAAAAACCTAACCAATATTCAAATTTCTCTGTTTTGTTTCATAAAATGTGTTAACAATTGGTTTGGTTTGTTAGAATGCAAAATAGACCATCAATTGCATTTAGCACCTTTTAAAATAGTGTCAAATCCTCCTTTGATTAGCCAATTTGAAATATACTTACAATCAGACAAATATAAAAGATATTCATACGTTGCTTTGTTTCTACACTGTTTATTGTTCTTTTTATAAGAAACACTCAAGGAGTAAGAAAGCAGATTTTCCTAGGTTACCTTTGAACCTGGAATTTGTGTTACCACTTTGGTGATATTCCTAATAAGCCACAGGTGTACACTACAGGAGCGTGTAGAAACAGAGACAGGGATATGATGGCAGTTAATTGTCCATAATCTATTTATCCCAAGGAACACTTATACATCTGTTACATATTTAGGTATTTGCTACTTGTCGGTTTTTTGTAATTTTCGAGCAGAGAAACATCTATAACTAAAGCACCATAAAAAGGAATAATGCTATCAAGGGGCTTTAGAGAAGCACGACAAAGGAAGTGCAGCTTTTTGTGTGTTGGAAATGAATGGCTCCATTCATTTCAAAAGGGATTTTGTTTTATATGTACTGTATTGGGTTTGGGCACTAAACACTTGACTCCCATTTCAGAATGAATTAGTTTGTTAAATGCAGGTATTTAAATAGAATAGAAACTCTAACAATGAATTTCTTCAGTGCGTACTTTCATCTTATTGTATAAAATATTTTATGGTGATATCCTTTTATTTCATTAATATGTGTAAATATGTATGCATTTCAACTTATATTTTAAGTCAAATACTCTTATTTTTATTGTATTTATAAATGTGTTACACTTTTAAATTACTGTTAACAACAGTGATATTTTTATAAGTACAATTATAGGTAATCTTGCATAAATGATATTCTATTATAAATGTTCAAAATAAAAAAACTAAAAAGTTCATTGCTGATTATATGCTACTTGCATATGAGAAATGTGGATTTAATCATATACTGAAATTAATATTTAACAATTTATCTAGAAAACATTTTGAAATATTTAAAATATTCATTGTAAGCGGTTTTTCTCCAATGACATTACCACTTTTCCATTTAAATGCCAAATGTGTGTTCTGATATTGCATTTTCAGTGTATACATTTTATATTAATAAGTATGTAACAAATTAATTGCTTCATTATTCATTACTATATCAATTTAGAAGTTTCCTATGAGAAATGTTCTGCAGCTGATTTTTGCCTGTTATTCAAAAAAATGTCAAGAATATAATTACTAGTAAATTTAAACTACTGTTCAACTTTAATTCACAAAGCACAACCCTTAGTACTAAGAAATGAACACAAACAAGACTCCTGTTCGTAGCTGGCATTAAACATCTAGAGCTATTGACTTTGTTATCTTGATCCAATTTTTAATGCTTACTGTTAAGTTTTTCTCTTTCTTTCTTTCTTTCTCTCTCTTTTTTTCTTTATTTCTTTTTTCTTTCTTTCCTTTTATTTGCTTTCTTTCTTTTCTTTCTCTTTCTTTTTTTCTTTTCTTTCCTTTTCTCTTCTTATTTTTTCTTTCTTTCTTTTTTTTAAATTTCCAAACCACCAGAGGATGATTTCCTTGAGAATGTTCTCTCAGGTATGTTCAGAATATTAATTAGGCCCATCTATTCCTGTCGGGTAATAACAATGTCCATGGGCTGAATGGATGCTGTGACCTGTGAAAGAACTATTCACATGCTTTAGTCTGCCCTAGCACATTCTTTAACAAGTGAACATAGACCTTTTTCACAGTCATCTTAAATGTTTCAACTGTGTGCTTCGTGTTTGCTTCTTGCATCTCCAACCATACAGCTTTTTTTTTCCCCCTCTTTCAGGGAAGACTTCCTTGCACTACTCATTTAAATGTATCTGTCTTTATGACTATATCACTGCCATACCTGTGGGGTTTCTTACTGTGTTTGCCTATAACTGGAGGAGATTTTAAATAAATTAAATTTATTTAGGTTAAATCTTCTGGGGGATGTAAAGATATCTTAAATAATTAGCAGTAATTAAAAAGCATCTATTCAGACTAAAGGTAAATAGAGTGGTTGTTTAAATATAATCATTTAAAAATAGTGGTTAGTTGGCTTAGTTTTCCCATTTGCATGTGTTATTTAATCTCCTGTTGGCAAATAACTTCAAAAGAAGAAAAAGCATTGACTTTTGTGTATTCAGTTGATGCAAAAGTACTTGTTGTTTTTGCCATTACTTTCAGTGACAATTACTTTTGCACCAACCTAATAGCATAATTTTTTGACTCATAAGTGCTATTAACAAATTAGTATTGTTAAACAATTAATTATTTTTAATGTAGATGTTGCAACTAACACTGGATATAATATCAAGAAAACAATGCCTGAGTAAAACACAATGCCTGAATAAAATCTAGGGTTTTTTTTGGTTTTGTTTTGTTTTTCTGGCATTTTTAGTGTAGAACTGGCTGAAAGATCTTATGGTTATATTTTCCTGTAAGTTTTATTCTGACATATGTCTGCCTCAATTGGCTTTATTTTTTGTGTATTTAAATGATTAAATATTTAACTATTCTCAAAGTCCTTCTTAAATTATTTCAAATTAGAACTTGTCTTATGAATGGTCAGAGGAAATAGACTATATTTTTATGCAGAAACATTTACCAGCACCTGTTAGTATATTATATATATGTATATATATGCATAAAGGTAGTTTTCTGAGTATTTATTCATGCATATATGAGTACACACACACATACAGATTTGTACAAAAACAAATACACATAATTTTCTTTATTTTTCTTTCTTTCTTTTTTTTTTTTTTTTTTTTTTTTTTTTTTTTTTTTTTTTTTTTTTTTACAATTTACAGTTTAGTAGATTGGCCAACCACATATGTTGTGCTTTGAGGAGGACATAAAGGAAGACATCTAAAATAGGAACTCTATAATTTGGTATTGTAGTGTTATAGTTCCATTCTTCAGAACTTTATGTGAAACCATATTTTATTTTAAATATGATCAGCTAACATATTTAAAAAATGATAACCAGCCTATGAAAAAATACAAAATGAAATAAAGTGGACTGAGAAAAAAAGTGAAAAAGACAGAAAGGTGTATAGAAAATACTGAAAATATACATGGTAGTCCAAAGATATATTTTTGCAAGGGCTGTTCAAACTCAGTCATCCTATGATAGTCAGAAATATGTATAATGATTTTTTGGTGCAAAAATATCACCACGAAGATCAGAGCATGATATTATTTGATGTTAAGCTTACAGATTTGATCTCTTATAAGATATACAATTTCACTCATGTGTAACTGCCTACTCAGCCATTTTGCAAATGCATAAGCAATAAAAAATTTAAAACAAAATAGAAGGAATCTATAACCATCACTGGAGGAGAAAACAGAAACAAAATTGCAGATGAATTCACTTTATAATGATGATGGATTTGTTACACAACCTCTATATACAGAAAAGAATATATTAGTTGAAAGTATACATAGTCTCAGTTTTTGGGAAACAGTAATTTTTGCATCATTCTGGACTGCAGAAAGCATTAAGGTTTAGCCAGAAAAATCTGGGTTTAGAAAATGGTTCTGCTAATGCATTGGCTGAGAGAACTTCACCCGACCAAACAGGAGTCTTTACAAGAAGGATAATAATACATTCCTAGAGGAGCAGTTGTGAGAAGATAACCTAAGTGTAATAGCATTATAAAATAGCTATCTCAGGGAAACAAAGCCTTAACATTTTCATGTAATTAGTTTTGTATAATATTGCTAAATAGCAAAATGGCTACCTTCAAAATACAGAAAAATACCTCTCTGAGCAAGATGTAATGACAACATAAAAGAAACTTTAATGAATGTGCAACACTATATAGCACAAAGAGCGAATATATCGTGTTTGGATTATATTTAGAAAGTGAGAATTCTAGGCTATGTCAGCATATAAAGTCCCTGTATTTTATGCTCATATCTGTAGGTTGCATTCCTCCCAGCTGGCATGGAAGGTCATTGTATACTATTTTGTTCCTCTTTCTCTGGGATCTATTGCTTGTGCTGACTTCCATCCTGAACCTATCCGTACCAGATATACGCACCAAGATGCACCAAGCCTGCCAGGAGAACCTTCTGGTTAAATACAATCTCATCTTTTCATAGCAATTAGTCTTCATTTCTAGCAGTTCTTTCATTTAATAACAATAAAAATACCTCATTAGCCGGGAGCGGTGGCTCAAGCCTGTAATCCCAGCACTTTGGGAGGCCGAGACGGGTGGATCACGAGGTCAGGAGATCGAGACCATCCTGGCTAACCCCGTGAAACCCCGTCTCTACTAAAAAATACAAAAAACTAGCCGGGCGAGGTGGCGGGCGCCTGTAGTCCCAGCTACTCAGGAGGCTGAGGCAGGAGAATGGCGTGAACCCGGGAGGCAGAGCATGCAGTGAGCTGAGATCCAGCCACAGCACTCCCGCCTGGGCGACAGAGCAAGACTCCGTCTCAAAAAAAAAAAAAAAAAAAAAAAAAAACCTCATTAATAATATTTAAAGTAATACATTGTGATCAAATTACTAGATTCAATAGTTCAGTTTTACATCCTTAACTATCTAGGTATATTTTGTTATTTACATTAGTGAAAAAAGTACTTACATCTAATTATACACTGACATTCTATAATTTATACTTGCAAATTCTAAAAACAGATTTAATGAGTATAAATATCCAACAAAGAGTCTCACTGTGCTATAAATAATATTTTAATTTTAATAATTTTAATATATAATAATATTCTATTAGCATGGGAGACCTTAAAATAAAGATATGCTAAAGCTAAATTATTATAATTTGATACCATGACAAAAGAAAGCATCTGACTTAGAAACTTTTTAAGAAAGTTTTGTGTGTATAATTTCATGGAGGGAACTAAAACAAATCAGGTTACCATGCTCAGGATTTTGAGTAGGTGGAGATTTTCAGGCATCAGTTTACAAATGGGATGTCACATAAATAAGGTGACACATGAATTATTGACATTATGGCTCAGTTATAGGTAACCAATTTTTACTTTATCATAAATGTAGAAAAAAATTATGTGAAATAAAAAGAATACTAAGCTACTGGATAAGGCGGCTTTCAAAGAATGTTTGGGAGTTGGGCATAGAGAAAATTAGCTTTCAAGTATACTTCAAATTCTTATAAGTTTTGCCAGAGACAATTAATTTGGATTTTGAGGATTTCTAGCACTATTGACAAGCTATATAATTCCTGTGACTTTCAAAAGGCTTACTCTCAGCTAAAATAATAAAATACATTTTTAATCTAGAAATTTCTCTAAAGGGACCTGTTCTAGTATAGAAAAGCCTGATTTTACTAATGAGCTTCTAATGACTAACATTAACTAATCAATGGTAATATTGTTCCATATCAGTACCAGATCCTGTTCTCTTGATGTCCAGCAATATGATGTCCAGCTCCATTCTGGAATATACATATTTTATACTATTTTATTTTTGCCATCTTTCTAAAACATTATAATTGTTTTAGGGTAGTTATACCCCAATACAGATTACAGTCTTGAAGATGAAGTGACAAAATGAACACACAACCAAAAATTGGCTTTCTTGCTGACCTTAAGAGAGTGACAGAAATTATTTTGTAATTTTTATCACTCTTTTAAGGTCAGCAAAGAAAGTCAATTTTCTGTCTTAACTTTTCTTTATGAATTTCATAAAAATGAGCAGTTTTCAAATATAAAGATATAATATAGTACAGAAGAAAGACTGAAATCAAAGTGGAAATCCTGGTTTGTCACTTACTGATCCTATATTTTGAAGAACATCATTTAAACTCTTTAAGCCTATTTTTTCCTCCAAAGTGAGATCTGCATTACTCATAATTATCTGACTCCAGGAAAATAAATAAGCAAGTTATTTAAAATTTACATACTATGATAATTGTAAAATTTATCTTGCAACGTTGTTATGAATATGCAATAAAATGAGATCTATAACAGTGTCTGGAAAAAACAAATTTTTCTGTAAATGGTTATATTTTTTAAATGTTGAGTGGTACTTTTCCTTGTTAATAGGGCTCCAAGGCAAAACAAGTGTTTTGAGCAGAGATCCAATGCATAAAAATGTTTGGAGTTTATTCAACCCAAAGCATGCCTCTGAAAAGTCTATCTGTTAGCTCCTACTTCTAAAATCCTTACAACTACTCAAGGCTCTTAACAATCATAGTTCGTTTCTGTTGTGTGTTACCAAAGAACCTTGAGCTTTAATTTTAAAATATAATTTACTAAGAAAAAAATTCTGTAAATAATTTTACTCTGTACCTAACTAATAATTTACACACAAGAAAGACCAGATTATTGCACATTAAAGTTGTGTCCATCTGAATGTAGTCTGTGTCTTTGGGATCTGGACATAAAACCTGTGGACAATCAGGTAAAAAAAAACCCATTTTTCTTATGAAAAAGAAAGTTATATATGTAGTTTATGAAAACTAATACACATATATATACTTGAAAAAATTTTGAGTGATGATCTATCCAAATTTTGGGTTTTCTTTAAAGTTTCATAAGACCACAAGGAAATATGGATGGCAAACTTCTGCTTCTGATAATATTAGAATGAGCATTTTGAACCAACTTCCCACTGAGAAGCACAAGAAAGACTAGACAAAACACTTTTTAAAAATCTGCTGAAATACATCAGAGAACTAAGAAGATAGTGAAGGTTCACAAAACTTCAATTCAAGAAAAGAAGGATTCCCAGATTGATAAGCATTGTGTTGAGGAGATGTCACTTTTCCATTAGAGACATCTGCTGATGACTGACAAGTTAATAACCTAATCAATACTTTGACTAGTTTCCAAACTAGGAAGATGAATTCCAGTGTCTGCCAAGAGAGAATATTTTGGTAAACATTCTCATAAATGCCCTCTGAAATAGGACCCTGCAAGGCTATTATCTAAGAATGAAGAGAAACTCAAAGTAGGCTTTCTATGGGAGCTGCTAAAGCCTAGCTTGAAAGCATCAAACACTCTGAACGTAATTAAGTTATCTGGAATTTTAAATATCCTAACCACTCACTAGTAGCAAGAGTAAATTCTTTTTAGAAGATTCAATTAGCACTACAGTGTTTCATATAAGTGATTGACTCTCAATGAAAACTAATTACATACTCTGAGATAAAACAAATGAATGAAAACCAAGAGAAAAAAGAGTGAGTAGAAACAGTTTTACAGGATGTCAAGATAATGGAATACAGAGAAAAAAACAAAATTGAAATCATTTTCAATTTTCTTGTTTATCTTCTTAATATAAACAAGAAATACAACTAAACTTAAGAAGTTCTTAAGTTTCTTGTTCTTAATATAAACAAGAAATACAACTAAACTTAAGAAGATAAACAAGAAAATTGAAAAGCTTGTTAGGGAACTTAAAACCACAACAAAGAACAAAACTGAAATTTTAGATGTCAAAATTATAGTAATTAAATTATACTAGGAACTCAATGAAAGTTTTATTAGTGGCTAAAACAAAACTGGAGAGAGTGTTTATAAACTGGAAGGTATATCAAAAGAAAATATCTGGAATGAAGTCATAACAGAAAGAGAACAAAAAAGTGAAAGAAGTAAGATGTAAATATAGATATGAATAGATAAAGAGAAAGAAAAAAGGAAAACAGAGAGAGAGACCTAGACAGGAGGAAGCAACACTTAAAAGATAATTACAGGTATTGGGAATTAAAAAAAAAAAATTGACCAAAAAATATCAAGTCACAGATTCAAAAAGCTTTACAAATACAAACTCCAAAAAGCTAGAACAGCATGTGAGCACAGACAAACACACACACACACACACACACACACACACACACACACACACACAGAGAGATTTGGATAATTATATTAAATGTTCTGAAAACCAATGACAGAAAGAAAATATTCAAATTATCTGGGGGAAAGGAGGAGGGATGAAATAATATCTAAGAAGGAGCAACAATTAGACTGACACCTGACTTCTCAATAAAGCCAGACAATATTAAAATACTTTTAAAGTACTAATGAAAACACCTATGTGCCAAGAATTCTATTTCTGTGGAAAATATTCTTTAAAAATACATACAAATTATAGACATTGTCACAAAAAAAATGAAAAAATTCATCACCAATAGAGCTTCACTGAAGGTAATCATTCATTCCAGATGCAACTTAGATATGCAGAAAGGAATAAAGAACAAAGAGGTAAAAGTATGGACAAACCTAAATTAATACAAACTATATAAAATAATAGAAACAGTGTCTAAAACATATACAGCTTGTAGAGAATGTCAAAATAAATGACAAAAATAGTGTGCAAGTTAGGAGAAAAATAAATGGAGTGAAAGGTCTATAAGGTTTTCACAATCTCCAGAAAGAGATTTATTATGTTCAATCAAGCTGCTATTTTTAAAAAACTACAGAAGAATGAAAACTAAAACTAAAAGAAATACAATTAAATATGAAAGTAATAGGAATAATTGAGCCTCTTTTTATTTTTCTACTTCTTTTTAAACTTACATGAAGTAAATAGAGTGAAAGGGATATAAGGTTTTTGCATTGTCCATAAAGAAGGTAAAGTTTTATTAGACTTTGATAAGTCAAGAATGAATGCTTTAATTCTAGTGTAAACACTAATATTATCTAAGTAGTGTATTTCTTACAAATAAATGAGACTCAGAATAATAAGGATTTAATCAGATGAAAATAGCGTAAGAAATTAAAGAAACAAAATAAGTTGAACAAATATAAAATAAATATTCAAATAGTAGATTTAAATCCAAATTTAATAATAATTTTAGTGAAAATAAACTACATTTTCCATTTCCAAGCCAAAGATTGCCACACAAATTAAAAATAAAATGAATAAAAGAGTAGCAAAGAACACACTCCGCACTAGTTCTAAATATCATCTTCCAATAATAGAAACTAGAGCTTCTTAGAGAAATGTCTGATTCCATGACTGAGCCAGGGAATATTGAGTGTGGAGCACCTTGCTTTGCCAGAAAGTGAGAAAGTGTTCAAAAACCAGAGAAAGAGAGCATATAAAGGGCACACAGGGCCTGATTGATAAGAGTTCCTACTGGTCAAAACAGAAGCAATTTGAGCTACCAAATAAATAATGCACTGCTGTATTAATGACTACAAATACAAAAAATTGCCAGATTTAATCAATGTTCTCTTATACCAATTTGTTTTTATTTGGCCAATTATTGAAGCTATTACAATTTTTAAAATTACCTCACTGTCCATTGCCAAATGGCTTCTATGGTCAAAGAACAATGTAATACAACTCAAGAAAAAAAAATACAACAAATGTAATATGATTACTGGCTTAAGTACAGGCACACACAAAGAGGTGTAAGGATTTTTAAAAATGCAATACCAAGAACTGAGACCAAGTCAGAATATCATAGCTAAATGAAATACCTGCTATATAAACCTAAGAATTGTGTGAGACACAGAACCTGTAAGATATGTTAACAAAAACAATTTTCAAATAAGAAGGTAACTCTGATATGTTATTTGTAATGCTGTCTTTTACATAAGAAATAAAGCTGGAGACAGTTGCATTTTTAGATTAAAACTATTGATTCTTTGCACGCCTATGAACCAGAGGCCTAAGTATACACTTTTAATTTCAAGCAAATATCTTGAACACATGATGGGCACAAATCCTTTTGTAGATGTTGTGAGAGAGAAAGGAAAAGAAGGAAGTATTAAATATTAAAAGTATTTTTTAAATTCTTACAGAAAGCAACATGACTTAGGTACAATATTTTGTATTGATTCAACTACTGCTTATTGAGATCTACTATGTGCTAGGTAATGTCCTAAGTGTTTGGGATACTTTAAAGATCTCACCTTTATAGAACTTATATTCTAGCAGGGAAAGACATCAAATAATGCATATACATAATGAATGGATATTCTTATATGTTAGAAGCTGATGACTGCAATTGAAACAGAAATAGTATAGGTAAAAGTAATTGGGAGTGTATCAGGAAAATGGTGGTGGGTGCAGATCAATAATTATGAACCCAGAATTTAGGAAACAGTGTTAAGCACGGAAAGAACTACATAACTTCAAGAGACAGAGGGTGATTGTGCCTGGGAGTTAGCAAGTGATTTTATGTAAGAACAAAGTATTAAAGAAAGCTTTGAAGGTTTTAAATCTACGAGATTGGGGCCTTAGTGCCACTTTCACTAAAAGAAAGAAATCACTATGGGCATTTAATTTAAAACTAAAATTGATGAGGACAACCTAAAAGTGTGGTACCATCTAGAGGTAGCCAGATGAATTTTTAAATATTTAGAGAAAACAGTGGGAGTCACAAGGACAACTGGCAATGAAAGAAACTAAAATAGAGAATAAGGTACAATATTTTATAAAATGACTTTTAGGATTTACTCGTAAAGACTTAAAAAGTCAATTTGCAAATTAGAAATGAATAGCAAAACTATTACCTTTTGGTATCTGTATTTCCGGATGAGTAAAATTAAGCTAAAATCTAGATTCAAACTGAAGATCAAGCCTTAGAAAAGGTGTGACATTATTCATGAATCAAATAAGCATATATGAACATATGCATACATAAATATTACATGCCTGTATATGCATATGTGTGCATTTTGGAGGCAAATATATATATATGCCAGTGTCTAAGAATGAATTGTCTTCACAACTCAACCGATATGGAATATTTTTTCCAGGATTATATTCTCCACAGGTATGAGAGAATTACCTAGAATTTCTAACATGCTGTAGAATTAGACATCTTGAAGGAGATTTATGTTGACTTTCTGCTTATTTACCTGTATTTTCCAGCTCCACCACTAGACCACAGTCTTCTTGAGGAAAAAGGCTTCCGTTGTCTTCTTTCTTTGTCTTCTTTCTGCACTCTGCACCATGCCTAATGGATAAGTATCCATTGTTTAAATGAATCAGTTAGCAAAATTAATTAGTCGGGACAATGTATTCTCCAATAGGTATTCACTTTTTTTCTTGTTTTTGCATGATTTCAAATCTGTGACTGAGACTACTTGCCATCATGTTTAGTACCGACTTCTATAAAACAAGTAATTAGTACAATATTTGTTCACACATAAGACATCATTTTTGTCTCCTTGCTTCATGTAACCTGTCAGAGCAGGGGAAGTTTTACATCCAATTGATCTGTGTTCCCCAATACATACTAGGAAAAGGAAAAAAATCGTATTTAATAGCAGACATCTACTCTTAACATAAACCTATGTAAAATCATATTAATTGAAAACAGTAGAACATACGGAAATCTCCAGATGCCATCTAGAAATAGAAAATAATTATAATTAAGGTATTTAATTAATGCCAGTTTAATATTAAACATAATCTTGATATTAAATGTAATTAAATATTAGATAAAATTTCCTTAGTTACACCTATACTTATAACCTATGCTTCTGAAAACCTGCTGATCTATTGTACCTCTATGTACTACTGGGCCTAAAAAGCATGGTATGAATGTGTTCTGATTAATGGTAATTGAAACTTCCTTAAACTATCCCTTTACTACTCACCCTTCCCATTTCAAGTCCCAGCAGAAGGTTTCCAAGCTTGAGCATGACTATTCATTATTCGGTTTAATTCATTATGTTTTAATTCAGAAGATTATTTTACAAACATCTGTAATTCTTTCTAATAAATGATAACCCGTGAATATGGTTGAACTCTACTCTACTCTGATGATTTTATAAGAAATTATTGTAGTTTCTGTTGCATGTAACAACTCATCCCAAAATTAATTCTACGAATTGACTGAGTTCAGTATGTGGATCTTGCTTGTGGTCTCTCATGTGGTTACAGTCAGATGGCAGCACAGGAGTCATCTGAAAGCTTGACTGGGCTGCATATCTGAGATGGTTTCTTCTCTCACATATCTAGTGCTTCAGTTGAGAAGGCTAGAATGCTAGAAGACAGACTGGGCATCTCTGTCTCCCCATGTAAGTTTTTCATGTGGCTAGCTTGGACTTATTTACAGTATGGCAGTCTTAGATAGTGAACCTTCTTGCCTGTGGCTGGTTCCCCAAGAGTTCTCCTTCTAAGACAGCAAGAAGGAAACTACTGGGCTTCTTATGATCCACCCTTAAACTCACATCGTGTACCTTTTACTGCCTTTTATTTATTTTATTTGGTCTGCCTAGATGCAATGTAGGAGGAGACTACACAAATATATTAGTACCAGGAGCCATGGTTCTCTGGAGGGCACTTTTGAAAAGTTTATGCCATCTTTCATACCCTCTCAAGCCAAGAAAAACAAACACAATCTACAAGACATGTATTTTGCCTTTGCCTCTTTTTTATTTGTTTATTTGTTTGTTTGTTTGTTTGTTTGTTTGTTTTTGGAGACAGGTTCTCACTCTGCTACCCAGGCTGGAGTGCAGTGATGTAATCATAGTTCACTATAGCCTCGAACTCCTGGACTCAAGGGATCCTCCTGCCTCAGCCTCCTGAGTAGCTAGGACTACAGGTGTACACCACCATGCCCATCTAATTTTTTAATTTTTTTGTAGAGATGGCACCTTACTATGTTTCCAGGCTGATCTTGAACTTCTGGCCTCAAGTGATCCTCTCAGCTTGGCCTCCCAAAGCAGTAGGATTAAGGCATAAACCACTGCACTCTTCCTGCCTTTGTCTTTGAGTATTTTCTTAACACTTTTAATTTTTGAACCAGCTTCAACAACATTCTCTATTGCATGTCACAAAGAGTAACTTTCACACCAGGCACAAAAATGAGTGGTATGCATTAGAGACCCTCTCTTTATGCCTAATTTATGCTGATTGTTCTTTTTGTTCAGCACATTAATATTTGGAAGGATTCATGGTGTCTTAATTAAAATGTCATTTGAAACTCTGTATTTCAAGGTATACTTACTAAATACTTAATATGTGTCAGAAACCACGCTAAGTGCTAAAGATACACCAATTAACATAAGACTATTCTATCTTCAGAGAGCTTAGAATGAGGACAGGCAGAGCATGCAGCTTCCACATTTCAATATCCCCTTGCATATATTCTCATACAGCTATCCAGAACTCTTTTTCTCAAACCCTCACATTTTATCTGAAATCTCCTTCAGGCTGAAAAGAAACCATCTTTCAGTTTCCAAGAAGAGTTTAGCAAATGAAACAGTACAAGTGATAAATGTTAACTGTTGTTCCTTCTTTCCTTCCCCTACATGATTTCAGGTGGGATTTATTAAGAGAAGATGTATTTCTTCTTCTAGGTCATGAAGAACATTTTTTCTTTATCTGTATCCTCCAAGGAAGCTCGTGGTGAAATAGATAAAATGTCAGAAATAATTAAGAAAAATGCAGGGGTATCCAACAACCTAAAATTACACCTTTTGGTGGTGCCTAGTTTTTATCTCCTTGGTCCCTTGACAGGTATAAACACCAACTTATCACATCCTTTAGATGGTGGTGTGTTAAATCAATGTTGATGAACACCTGGTGCACTGAACAGGGAGGATGAAAAGGAAATTCTCTTAGAAAGCAGAGGTCATGGGTTCTAGAAGGTCAATATAGACTATGTGATCAATACAGAATCTAGAATCCCTCAGAATTATTGCATTAAAAGACCCCTAAATCTCTTTAATCATTTTACTAGGTTCAATCACACCTCTATTTTATCACTTTTTTAATCTACTGTTTTCTGAAACTGCCAAAATTGCTGTTTTAAACATTTGTTTTGGTATTGTTTTTCAGAAGTAGGTGTTTAAATCAGTATGATAGTAAACTCAACACACAGACAACGTGGACCCCCTATATCAGAAATGTGATACTTCACAGTTATAAGCCTGTCTTTTGTAAAGACCTTGAACATATTTTTCTAATTCAGCTAAAATCCTCCTACTCTAGATATACAAACTAGTTTTAATGAAGTGCACTTAAGAATCAGTTTTTTCCCAATGGGTCATAATAAATAGATATGGACCATTTATTACTATTCTATTAATTATTTAAAATACATGCTACTAAAGTCTTTGAACAAGTACATAAAAAATATCTGTAACTACATTAATTCACCTAATGCTTTTAATTACTCATTAGTAGTGGTAGTTATAATAAAACAGATAAAAGCTTTTAAATATACCAGTGTCAAGTAATGCTAAACATTTTTATGAAACCTTAATTAATTGTTCTAATAACAGTTGGAACTGTTCTTATTGCTACAATATGAATGTAAAAATAAGGCATAGAAAAAAAATTTTTCTCCATGTTCTCTCAGGAGGAAGTAGAAAAACTGGGTTTAAACCTCATCCTTTGAGACTCATATTATGGGGTGTTAGGGAGGGCAACTTGTTTCCCACTCCTGATGTTTTCATCCATAGGGAAGAGGGCGTACTAAAGTGACAGCACTGGCCCATATCCCCTACTCCTTGCCATTCACTTGCCCTTCTTATAAAGGAATGACTTATCAAATTAACAACTTTGGAAAGGTGAGAAAGTTTCCCACAGTAAGAATAAACTTAGCTCTGCTCTTCTGAGCCATATATTTTAGATAAAGCAGAGTTATCCTTGAACTAATTATGCCTTTTGATGGATAAATATGTGTAATTCTGGAGTATGACATTAGGTATTTCATTTGCCTACAGATAGAAACTACAATCGCTTCTCAGCCTTTTGGCTAAGATCAAGTGCAGATAGAAACTACATTCTCTAATATTATGTCTATAAATAATAAAGGTCCCTAATTGGCCTTAGCTGTCCCTTTCTGGTAAAGTTGGATAAGGAAAAATTACTGACTTTCTAAAGATACCAGCAATCCTGAGAGCTTTTCTGAATCACAATTCCAATAAATGGAACCCAAAATAACATTGTATTGATCTCACATCAAAGTTGCAGTGTCAATATTTATTCGCAAATACATTTTTCTTTCTTTTTTTCTTTTTTTTTTTTTGAGATGAAGTTTTACTCTTGCAGCCCAAGCTGGAGTGCAGTGGCGCGATCTTGGCTCACAGCAAGCTGCACCTCCTGGGTTCAAGCGATTCTCCTGCCTCAGCTTCCTGAGTAGTTGGGATTACAGGCACCCACCACCACACCCGGCTAATTTTTTGCATGTTTATTTAAGACGGGGCTTCACCATGTTGGGCAGGCTGGTCTCGAACTCCTGACTTCAGATGATCTGCCCGCAACCCAAAGTGCTGGGATTACAGCCATGAGCCACCGTTCCCAGCCTGCAAATACATTTTTCTATACATTCTGTAATATCTTGGATACCTCACACGCAAAAATTTCATAAGTGAGAAAGTGAAACCTACAGCTTTGTGCCTAGAGAGATATAGATTAGATAGGTAACTAAGACTATCTGCAATTGTAAAATGCATTTTGAGGTAATCCAGACCACGTTAATGCGTTCACCTTCAAATTTCTAAAAAGTTTAATTTCAGGTTTTAATTTGGTGACCATGAGATGTAAAACTATATGGAATATTTTTAATGAAATGCATTTACCATTTTAAATAAAATATCTTCTAAAAGATATTTTGGAAATTTAAAATACATGCGCTTTAAATAACAATTTGATTTAAAATATATTTTTGAAATTTGATTTTGCATATATAAAGGTAAATATTAAAGTTTCTATTTTATATACATAAATTTTAACATACTGCTATTTAATACGGATTTGATGATACATATCAATATTGTGCCATATTATAATTTGTTGAGGTTACAGTTAAATATACATAGCTATATTTGCCATTTTTGTTGCTCTTATTTTGTCCATTCCTCTGTCCATGGGGGTGTTAGAAAGTGGGAGTGGAGTCCAGACACACTAAAAGGCAGGTTCTACATGAGCCATCATCTGAGCATATAGTGAAAAGAAAAGGTTGTCTTGGCAACTGGAACAAAATTAATGCGCTCGAACTCTGACTTACACTCAGGTAACCATTTAGTTCCGCAGTTTTCAGATATACTTTGATAATAAAAGTCAGGACTCTCTCTTATTGCCAGAAGAAATTTATCAGCTGATGTCCCTTTTATTTTTTGTTTAAGAGTTGGTTCCTCAACTTATAATTTTACTTGTGGTACTTGGACCATACAACAAAACTTTCAATTATCGCAGCTGAGAATTTTTAATACACTTAAATTACAACTTAATCTGTAAATCAAAGTGTTAGAAAATGCACAGTGGAGTATCATTTACCATAAAAAAGAATGAGTTTCTGTCATTTGCTACAACATGGTTGGAACTGGAGTCATTACGTTAAGTGAAATAAGCCAGGCACAGAAAGACAAACACCACTTGTTCACGCTTATTTGAGGAATCTAAAAATCAAAACAATTGAACTCATGGAGATACAGAATAGAAGGATGGTTTGAAATAGAAAACTTAAAATTTTTATCTCCTGTGTTCTAATCCAACATGTTTATAAATTCTAATATTTAAATCTTTTTCTGACTTGATGAATATGTTATTTGTAAAAAGTTTGTCAACTATAAAAAAGTTAAAAGAGGGCCAGGCGCGGTGGCTCAAGCCTGTAATCCCAGCACTTTGGGAGGCCGAGATGGGCGGATCACGAGGTCAGGAGATCGAAATCATCCTGGTTGACACGGTGAAACCCCGTCTCTACTAAAAAATACAAAACAACTAGCTGGGCGAGGTGGCGGGCGCCTCTAGTCCCAGCTACTCGGGAGACTGAGGCAGGAGAACGGCTTAAACCTGGGAGGCGGAGTTTGCAGTGAGCTGAGATCCGGCCACTGCACTCCAGCTTGGGCGACCGAGCTAGACTCCGTCTCAAAAAAAAAAAAAAAAAGAAAAAAAGAAAAAAAGAAAAGTTAAAAAAGAAAATAAAAATGATCTAAAAATCAATCACTCAATTATTTTGTAATATTTTGTTTCAGTCTCTTTTGTCTTGCATATTTTGGGACGGTGTCCTATTATTCCTTCTTTTACTCCTTATTCTGTCTTTCAGAAATCTGCTGCTTAATGATTTATTATGTCACTATACTATTATATAATGGCAATGTAATGTTACATCAGTATAACTGATGTACTTGTGATATATTTGAATTAATGTACTATTAATATGCACTATTGTACTATTTTTAATTTTAAATCATTGCATATAAATCATTTTCTGTCTCTGATTATTCCATAAAAGTACATTCTTTCAAGTGGAATATTGGATCAATCATATGCTATTTTTCAGTTTTTCTTACATATCATCAAATTATTCTTTATATTCTAGAATATCTTTAGAGTCTGGAAAGTTTTCACCAATTTGTGCTTATGCCATGAAAATAAGAAAGCTTCTGTATCTTCAAACTCTATTCAACATTGGAATTTTCCAATACAGTAGTTTCAGTGAGAGCATTTTGATATTCACTTTATTAGTGAGGTTAAAGTTTTTTTATATGTTATTAAATATTTATATTGATGTTTATGTTAATTGTGTATACCTAGCCCTTATCCACTTTTTTGTTAATGTTTTCTATTTTAATATTATTTTTTTCATTTTCTAATATTACACTTTTTTTTAATCTGGTGGAAGCCAAATTAATCTTCCCCCCTTGCTAGTGTCATGTTACGTTTGCACTTTGAGAATTCTTTTAAAACCTAATAATAGAAAAAAAACACACAAAAAACCCTTACCTATATTTTCTTCTGAGTGCTCTGTGATTTTGTTACATTTAACTTCTTATGAGACTTATTTTTATGCCCAGTTAGAAAAGAAGGCCTCCACTGGACCAGTACATTTACAGAATTTTATTTAACTACCACACGAATTCCATGACATACATACAATCTTTCTTTTATTTTAAAATTTTTATTTTTTGTGGGTACATAGTAAGTGTGTATATTTATGGAGTAATAGATATTTTGGTACAGGCATGCAATGTGTAATAATCACATCATAGAAAATTGAGTATCTATCCCCTAAAGCAATTATCCTTTGTGTTACAAACAATCCAATTGCACTTTTTTTATTATTTTAAAATGTACAGTTAAATTATTATTATCTACAATCCCCCTGTTGTGTTATCAAATATTAGATCTTATTCATTCTTTCTAACTATATATTTTTACCCATCAGTCATCCTCCTCCCCCTCCCCCAATACTAATCTTCTCAGCTTCTGATAACCCTCCTTCTATTCTGTATCTCCATGAGTTAAATTGTTTTGATTTTTAGATTCCACAAATAAGTGAGAACATGTGATGTTTGTCTTTCTGTGCCTGGCTTATTTCACTTAACGTAATGACTCCAGTTCCATCCACGTTGTAGCAAATGACAGAAACTCATTCATTTTTATGGCAAATAATACTCCATTGTGCATGTGTATAAGATTTTCTTTATCCATTCATCTGTTGATGGACAGTTAGGTTGCTTCCAAATCTTAGCTATTATGAACACTGCTGCAACAAACATGGAAGTACAGATATCTTTTCAATATACTGATTTCCTTTACTTTGGGTATATATCCACAGTGAGATTGTTTGGTAGCTCTATTGTGTGGTAGCTCTATTTTTAGTTTTCTGAGGAACTTTCAAACTGTTCTCCATAGCAGTTGTACTAATTTACATTTCCACCAACAGTGTGTAAGAATTTCCTTTTCTTCACACTCTTATCAGCATTTGTTATTGCCTGACTTTTGAATAAAAGCCGTTTTAACTGGGGTGAGATGATATCTCATTGTAGTTTTGATTTTCATTTCTCTGATGTACAATGATGGTGAGCACCTTTTCATATGCTTGTTTGCCATTTGTATGTCTCATTTTGAGAAATGCCTATGGAGGTCCTTTGCCCATTTTTAAATCATATTACTAGATTTCTTTTCCTATAGAGTTGTTTGAACTTCTTCCATATTCTGGTTATTAATCTCTTGTCAAATGAGTAGTTTACGAATATTTTCTCCCATTCTGTCGGTTGTAGCTTCACTTTGTTGATTGTATCCTTTGCTCTGCAGAAGCTTTTAACTTGATGTGATCCCAGTTGTCCATTTTTGTTTTGGTTGCCTGTGTTTGTTGGGTATTACTCAATAAATTTTTGCCCAGCCCAATGTCCTGGAGAATTTCTCCGATGTTTTCTGGTAGTAGTTTCATAGTTTGAGGTCTTAGATTTAAGTCTTTTATCCATTTCAATTTGATTTTTGTATAAGCCAGGAGATAGGGGTCAAGCTTCATTCTTCTGCATTTGTATGTCCAGTTTTCACAGTACCATTTATTGAAGATACTGTTTTTTCCCTGATGTATGTTCTTGATACCTCTCTCAAAAATAAGTTTATCATAGGTTTGTGGATTAGTATCTGGATTTTCTATTCTGTTCCATTGGTCTATGTGTCTGATTTTATGCCAATACCATGGACTTTGGGTTACTATCGCTCTATAGTATAATTTGAGGTCAGGTAATGTGATTCTTCTAGTTTTGTTCTTTTTGCGCTGGATAGTTTTGGTTATTTGGGGTGTTTTATAATCCATGTAAATTTTAGGATTGTGTTCTCGATTTTCATGAAGAATGTCAGTGGTATTTTGACAAGGATTGCACAAAATCTGTAGGTTGCTTTGGGTAGCAAGAACATTTTAACAGAATTGATTGTTCTAACCCATGAACATGGAATTTCACTTAATTTTTTTGTGTCCTCTTCAATTTCTTTTATCAATGCTTTATAGTTTTAATTGTAGAGATCTTTATTTTTGGTTAGTTTCTAGGTGTTTATCTGTGGCTATTATAAATGGGATTACTTTTTAAATTTCTTTTACAATTGTTCACTGCTGGCATATACAAATATTAGTGATTTTTGTATGTTGATTTGTATGTTCCAACTGTACTGAAGTTGTTTTTTAATTCTAACAGGTTTTTTTTTGGTGTGTGTGAAGTCTTTAGGTTTCTCCAAATATAAGATCATATTATCTGCAAACAAAGATATTTTGACTTCTTCCTTTTCAATCTGGATGTTCTTACATGTTTTTTTGTTTGTTTGTTTGTTTTGTTTTTGTTTTTGTCGTTGCTGTTGTTCTGATTTCTCTAGCTAGGACTTGCAGAGCTATGTTGAATAACAGTGTTAAAAGTGAGCATCCTTGCAATGTTCCAGATCTTAGAGGAAAGGCTTTCAGTTTTTCCCCATTCCATATGATACTAGATGTTGGTCTGTCAAATATGGCTTTTGTTATGTTGAGGTATGTTCCTTCTAAACCAAATTTTTGAGAGTTTTTTTAATCATGAAATAATGTTGAATTTTATCAAATGCTTTCACTATCAATTGAAATGATCATATCGTTTTTGTCATTCATCCTGTTGATATATCATATTGATTGATTTGCATATGTTGAACCATCCCTGGGATAAATCCCACTTAGTCATGTGAAATGATCTTTCTAATGTATTGTTGGATTTAATTTGCTAGTACTTTGTTGAGAATTTTTGCATCAATATTCATCATAGATATTGCCATGTGTGTGTGTGTTTTTTTTATGTGTCTTTGTCTGATTTTGGTATCAGGGTAATACTGACCTCATAGAATACATTTGAAAGTATTTCCTCCTCCTCTGGTTTTTGGAATAGTTTGAGTATGATTGGTATTAGTTCTTGTTTAAATATTTGGTAGAATTTAATAGTGAATCTATCGGGTCTCAGGCTTTTCTTTAGTAAAATATTTTAAATTATGACTTTGATATCATTATTTGTCTTTGGTCTGTTACAGTTTTTTTTTTTTTTTTTTTTTTATAGTTCAATGTTGGTAGGTTGTATGTGTCTAGGAACTTACTTATTTCTTGTAGATTTTCCAGTTTACTGGCATATAGTTGCTGACAGTAGCCACTAATGATCCTTTGAATTTCTGCACTATCAGCTGTAGTGTATCCTTTCTCACCAGCTTTTTTGTTTCATTTATCTTTTGAATCATTTTCTTCATTTGAATTTCATTTATTTCTTCTCTGATCTTTATTTCTTTTCTTCTACACATTTTGGGTTCGGTTTGCTCTTGCTTTTCTCATCCTTCCATATGTATCATTAGGTTATGTATTTATTTATTCTTTTCTGATGTAGATGCTTTATAGCTATATATGTCGGTCTTAGTATTACTCTCTCTGTAGCCCATCATTTTCAATATTTTATATTTCCATTATAATTCCTTTCAAGATAATTTTAAGTTTTCTTTTTAATTTCTTCATTGACTTACTGGTCATTTAGCACATATTGTTTAATTTCCATGTGTTTGTATAGTTTCCAAAATTCCTTATTATTGATTTCTAGTTTTATTCCATTATGGTCAGCAAAGATGCTTGATACTATTTCAATTTTTCTGAAATTTTTTATTATATTTTAAATTCTGGGGTACATGTGCAGAACATGCAGTTTTGTTACATAGCTATACACGTTCCATGTTGGTTTGCTACACCTATCCACCCATCATCTACGTTAGGTATTTCTCCCAATGCTATCCTTCCCCTAGCCCCCCAGCCCCCAGCAGGTCCCGGTGTGTGAAGTTCAGGGCTCTCTGTAGAATGATCCCTGACTCCAAGGAGCCTGAGTCATATTGCTCTCACTACCGAAAGTGAAAGCTCAACTTCATTACCTGAAGGAGCAACTCATTCCCAAGAATACTACCACTGTAAGGACTCCGGGCACCTCTGTGCTTCAGTCTTGGTCAAAGTAACTCCTGACCCAAAGGGAAGGGAATCTCCCCTCTATACATTAACTTATTCATGTACTTCTTGAGTCTTGATTTCTTGCCTCAGGATTTATCTCTTCATAATATAGTTTAAAGTAAGAATATACATTTCATGTGGGAGAAATTCCTTAAACACAAACACACACACACACACATACACACACACACACACGCAGATTTGTTGTCTACTATGGTCTTATGACCTCAAGGAAAGGACCAAATATAGTAGTCTAATATCCCCCAACCTAGGTTATTAATATTTATAGAACATATAAGTAACATGATTTCTCTTTCAAATCATGACATGTTTGCTCAGGTTTATTTTCATTCTTCTCAAATCAGCTATTTACAAACAGTTTGAGATTTATTTTGGCAACTCTGAAATCTTGGAGGACACGTTGACAGTCTCTTAACTATGATTAGCCCACTTTCTTAAAACGATTCTCTATTACTTTAGGCTCTTGTTTTCACCATCTAGATCATCATCATTTTTCATAATGAATGGAAGAGTAGTTTTTTTCAGCCTGCCATAGTGATTTAAGGTTCCATAGTCTTTTCAATCTGTAGTTTATCTCTTTTATTCAAGCAGACAAGGTTTCCAACAGTAGAATTTCCTTAACATTTGTGTGGATTTTCTACAAATCTCACTGGGTTTGTTCCATTAAAGAAAAGCCTCATACACACATTTCTTTAATATAGGCTCCTTTCAACTTTGTCATTTCTGTAAGGCTGCTGTGGGACAAGACTTTTAAAATTCTTAAAAGCCCTGTCATTTGATAAGGAGTAGCTATGGAGCACACCTTTAAGATCCTTAGAGAAGTTTATTCTGTTTGATATGCTTTCTCAAATCTTTCTGAGGTGTTAGCAACGAGTTTTGCAGTGACACTTTAGCTTCATATTTAGATCCTCGTTTTTCTGACAGCTGCTTGGATTTGATCTCTGTGTCTGCCCTCTGCAGAGTATGGGAATTGAGGAAAACTTTTATTTTCAAGTCCAGTAAATTTGGACTTTATTATATTAGGAAGATTTTTCCTAAGCCTACTTCTCTAAACACTGCTTTAAATGTGTCCCAGAGATTCTGGCATGTTGTATCTTTGTTCTCATTGTTTTCAAAGAACATCTTTATTTCTGCCTTCATTTCATTATGTACCCAGTAGTCATTCAGGAGCAAGTTGTTCAGTTTCCATGTAGTTGAGTGGTTTTGACTGAGTTTCTTAATCCTGGACTCTAGTTTGATTGCACTGTGGTCTGAGAGAGAGTTTGGTATAATTTCTGTTCTTTTACATTTGCTGAGGAGTGCTTTACTTCCAATTATGTGATCAATTTAGGAATAAGTGCGATGTGGTGCTGAGAAGAATGTATATTCTGTTGATTTGGGGTGGAGAGTTCTGTAGATGTCTATTAGGTCCACTTGGTGCAGAGCTGAGTTCAATTCCTGGATATTCTTGTTAACTATCTGTCTCGTTGATCTGTCTAATGTTGATAGTGGGGTGTTAAAGTCTCCCATTATTATTGTGTGGGAATCTAAGTCTCTTTGTAGGTCTCTAAGGACTTGCTTTATGAATCTGGGTGCTCCTGCATTGGGTGCATATATGTTTCGGATAGTTAATTCTTCTTGTTGAATTGATCCCTTTACCATTGAGTAATGACCTTCTTTGTCTCTTTTGATCTTTGATGGTTTAAAGTTTGTTTTATCAGAGACTAGGATTGCAACCCCTGCCTTTTTTTGTTCTCCATTTGCTTGGTAGATCTTCCTCCATCCCTTTCTTGTGAGCCTATATGTGTCTCTGCACGTGAGATGGGTCTCCTGAATACAGCAAACTGATGGGTCTTGACTCTTTATCCAATTTGCCAGTCTGTGTCTTTTAATTGGAGCATTTAGCCCATTTACATTCAAGGTTAATATTTTTATGTGTGAACTTGATCCTGTCATTGTGATGTTAGCTGTTTATTTTGCTCGTTACTTGATGCAGTTTCTTCCTAGCATTGATGGTTTTTACAATTTGGCACATTTTTGTAGTGGCTGGTACTGGCTATTCTACTCCATGTTTAGTGCTTCCTTGAGGAGCTCTTGTAGGGCAGGCCTGGTGGTGACAAAATCACTCAGCATTTGCATGTCTGTAAACGATTTTATTTCTCCTTCACTTATGAAAATTAGTTTGGCTGGATATGAAATTCTGGGTTGAAAATTACTTTCTCACATTTTACCTATAGGCACTTAGTTGAACCCAAGGATCTCATTGACACTCTGCTAGGAAATCTCCTTAGATAAACAATACAGTTCATTAGGTATATTTTCTATCTGCAATATTTCCTCAGGTGATGGTGTTGCTAAATTTTCTGCCACTACATAATCACAGAAGTGCTTTTTCTAGGTTTTGGATTATATTTTTCTCATTCTTCTTTAGACTCTCACTGATAGCCATCTTGTTGGTTAGCTTTCTGCTAACCATTGCCTGGTGGCCTTTTACTCTTTCAATAGTGCTTTCCTTAAGTTTCTTCTAGCTTCTAACCACTGCATTGTTCCAAAGCCCTTCCCACATGTTTTAGGGTTTTTTGTTCTTGTTGTTGTTATAGCAATATCTCACATCTGGCCTATGATATCTATTTGTTTTATGCATTTCTACATGACAAGCCACCCTTAAATTTACTGACTTAACACCATTTAATTTACTCATAATCTGTAATTTCGGCAGAGATCTGTGGAGAAAGCAGTTTTGTTCCACTCAACTTCAGCTAGGGTAGCTTTATTTAAGATCACCCACTGATATGTCCATTTTCTGGGGTCTAAAATAGCTAAGATTCTTTGGTTATCTTCTTCTAATTCAATGTGGTATTTAGGGATGATGGCTTCAGGGTATCCTGATTTCTTACTTACTGACTTGGAGTTCCTGAGAGAGACCAAGCAGAAGTTAAATTACCTTTTTCAACCTAGCATTGCAAGTCACACCTTGTTACTTCTGCTGTATTCTATTCATTGAGGCAGTCACAAAGACATGCTCCATTTCAAGGGGAGGGAAAATGGAATCTACCTCTTAGTAGGGAGTTGAGAGGTTCTAGAAGAGCAAGTGGAACTGCAAATATTTTGGGAGCCATATTTGGAAAATAAAATCTACCACAGAATCCAACCTCAGTCAAAAACACATTTTTGCACCACATTTTCCAATTATTAACCTAATTTTTAAGGAAACCATAAGTATGTTCTATATTCCTTCAATATTTTGTTCACCTTATTCTCCCTTTTCCTTCTGTTCCCTTTAATTCTTCTTTCTCCATTGCCTTTTTCTTCTTTCACTTCTCAACATCGTCTTATATCCTAACCTGCATTTCTACTTTCTCTTCTCGGATGAGGAAAACTTTTTAGATTAATAAAAATGCAAAATTTAAAGTTAAGTCAGTGAATGGTATTCTAATTGGTTTAATTGTGTGCATAGATATAGTATATTATCTAAAGCATTAACTTACAAGTTGAGATTGATCATTGAAGCCACAATAATTGATTGAGTAGTTACTATATCTTAAACATTGTCATAAATCTTTTCCCAAGGAAAAATTTACCTATATTTTAAGAAAACTTCTTTCTTAATAGAAATTAAATTAAGGAACAGAAGGAGTAAAGGTACACTAAGTATTGTCTTGTTTAGAGGGTGAAATTATATACATATAGATAGATAGATTAATTTTTAATGGTTTTAAAAATGTATGTTTAAATGTATGCGAATAAGCAGCTCAAACATATATGGGTCATATAAATGACATATAAAAATATCTGCACTATTAGCAATAAAAACTTAAGAAGTAAAACAAAAACATAATCATTTTTTGCTTATGAGTTTGGAGAAAATATAAAAGATTAATATTATTCAGTGTGGTAATTGATGAAAAAACTTGCATTTTTATATACTGGAGAATGAAAATACTAATTGACACAGATTTGGAGAGGGCAATTTAGTAACTATCAAAAGTTTAAATGTCTATGGTGAAGTAATTGAAAATAAATATTACATTTACACCTATACTGTAACTATAACCTAATACTAGTCGATGGTTTTTAAAATAAATTATATATCCATACAATAATATAGAATCTTCAAAACATATTTATAGTTGTAAAATCTTAAGTACAGAGTAAGTCCATTTATATAAAAATGTATATGCATGCATGTAAATTAAATATATAAAACACATATGAAAATATATGTAAGCTTTAAAATTCAACGTGGTTACTTAATGGGGGTAAAAAGGATTAAAAGTGGACTTTTGGGCCAGGCACAGTGGCTCATACCTGTAATCTCAAACTTTGGGAGGCTGAGGCAGTAGGAATGCTTGAGCCCAGGAGTTCAAGACCAGCCTAGGCAACATGGTGAAACCCTGTCTCTACAAAAAAATTAAAAATTAGCCAGGCATAGTGGCATGCATCTGTGGTCCCAGCTACTTGGGAGGCTGAGACAGGAGGCTCACTTGAGCTCAGGCGGTCAAGGTTGCAGTGAACTGTGTTTGCACCACTGCATTCCAACCTGTGTGGCACAGTGAAGTTGGAATGCAGTGGTGCCAGCACAGTTCACTGCAGCCTTGTCTCAAAAAAAAAAAAAAATAAATAAAAAAATAAGAACTTTTATTATTTTACTAACTTCTTAATATTCAGAGTATTTACAATGAGCATGCATTTGTGAAATAATTTTGTAATTACAGTAATATAAATTTGTGTTTTATAATTTGGAAAGAGGTTATATGAAGAAAGCATCAGAAAAAAAATGATAGTTAAAACACAAATAAAGGTTTCAAATCAAAATGATGAATAGAACAGAACATATTCATAAATTATGAAAAATGTAAAAACATAAACCTGCTTATAGTTTTCAGTCTGTATTTTAAAAATTAATAGACTATAAGAGAAAAGCAAATAACTATGGTGGTCAAGGCTCTTGGGTTCTATTAAAAGAAATAAAATAGCAAAAATATTTTATGGCGTATGATATAAGCTACCTAGAACACTTGATTGTGAAGTTCTTGGTAGTTTCATTTTCAGAACAGCAGAAAAATCACCATAAAGTTAACAGTTTAAAGTTTAATTAATTCAAATGAAAACCTTTTAAAAATAAAAACCATCCTTGACTTTCTAAACATAGTCTTGCTCAGTCAAGATTATTTGTTTTATTTTACTCCGCTAAATAAAAATAAGTATTATTATACAAAAATTTTAAGGACAGACACAGTAGCTTAGGCTTATAATCCCAGCACTTTGGGAAACTAAGACAAAAAGATCTCTTGAGCTCAGGAGTTCGAGACCAACCTGGGCAACACAGGGAGATCTCATCTCTACAAATATATCGAGACCAACCTGGGCAACACAGGGAGATCTCATCTCTACAAATATATATATATATATATATACACACACACATACATATAAAATAAAAGTAACTGTGGTTCCAGCTACTCAGAAGGATGAGCTGGGATAATCACTTGAGTCTTAGAGATTAAGACTGCAGTGATCATGCCACTGCACTGCAGCCTGAGTGACAGAGAGCAACTGTCTCAGAAAAATAATAATAACAATAGTGATACACTCAGAATCTGTCAAAGTATGAAATTCAACTTTGCTTTTTATCTATGCCTATGAAATAACACTATTCTTATTGAATGATTAAGTATACTGAGGAACAGACTGATAGTCTAGATGGATATTTGAAACTTGTGAGTATAACATACCTAAACCTACATGACAATTCCAACTCTGGATTTCTAAAACTAATACACAAACATAAGGAAAAAACAAACTATGGTGGTCAACATTATTTTACTTTATAAAACAAAATAAATTCTGAAATCTACTGATGGCAAAATAAATAAAATTTTAAAGGCGACTGTGGTTTTTGAAATTTTGAAAGCTATAATTTTTCACTAATATTCATAGGCTCAGTGCTGGCAGCCCTTGTTGTCATTTGCTCTTTCTAAATTTTTCTCATGGGTAACTGAGTTCAGGGCACAGTGAATTAAGTAAAAATAAATTATTTTTAAAAATAACTTAAATAAATCATCCCTGAGCAGTAACTCCAGAGGCTTTTTGATAAGAAATAGTCAATTTGAACTTTTCCTAATTGGTTTTCTTTGGAGGAGTCTTACTTGCTTGATTCACATTTTGTACCATGTTGCAAACAGGTATTATTGTGAAGTGGCTGAGGTTAGAATTCATGACATATGGTTGTGTGATTGCATTTTTTTTTTTGTAAAATATTTGTGACACAGTTTTTAAAGCACCTTTATGTGGTGAGAGTGGCGACACCATGAAATAAAACTGTGCTTATTTTTTGAAATTCAGTTTCCCAAATGTTTAGTTCTAGAATAGAATTGAAGCCTGAATTTTGTTTTTAAGGTTTCTGAATTCTCCTCTGGTAATATACCATCCAACCACACACTGGAGAGTAATGGCCAGTACATCTTATCACTCAACCCTTTGGTGACCACTGAATATCTTCTAGACTGACTTCATAGTACACCAAAAGAGAGAAATGGCCCACTTGCATGATCCTGGGAAATTCTAAAAACAACAATAGGAAAGACAGTAATTTATGTACTGAATGCTCCTCTGTCCTATTCAGCACATTTTTTAGAGTATGTCATTTTCTAAAGCACTTTGACAGGTCACTTTTAATGAAATCAAAGCTTTTAAGGGGAAAGGACTGATGACATTGCAGCCCTGATATTCTCTCTCTTCCAGATGGGCACAGTGTTAGCTGCTTAACTTCGCACAGTATTAGCTGCAAGATGCATGAGTTCCAAAATGATTCTAAGTGTTCGTTTAACATGAGGCTTCCTTTGAGAAAAGGCTGCCAGTGGTGCATAATTGTGCCAAATGTGCAGCAGTTTCATAATGTGGGCTGTAATCCACTAGGAACTAAATCCTGTAATTACTTTCTTTAGGGAGACTTCTAAAATCCTACTCTTCTTATTGTCAATAGTAACCTGGAGTAGTTAGAGGTTACTGGAAATCTCCTTTAAAAATTTCTGCACATATGTTGAAGCTTTCTTAATGTAAGTCACAGTAATGTGTGTATCAATTGGGCTACTGCTAAAGCCACAAGATGGGGCATCCAACACATTTCTTCTCTCCTAATAAGTTATTCTTTTATTTTGTGTACTATGACTTTAGTTATAATTTAACCTTAAAAATTAAAAAATTATTGACTTCAATAACTGGAATATTTTTGCATACTAACAAAAAAAGATCCTTTTCCGTGGTATCAGTGATACAATGGGATCTAGTTTTATGAAAATGTAAAAGTGTACAGAAGCATGTCTTTCATATGGGTATTTCAATTCACCACTCATATATTGTGTATGTGTATGTGTGCGTGTGTGTGTGTGTTGCATTGTTGACATTCACTCATCTAAAGAACACACCCTGCAACCATTTCCCAGAGCACAACCACATTCTGTAACTGTTCAGGCAGGAAGCAAAGGCCTCCTCATCGAACTGAACCAACCACGAGCCTTTAAAGGAAGCAGAACGCAATTACCCAAATTGAAATTTGTCCAGGACACTTGAGCTAGCATCTTCACTCTTCCAGAAAGCACCAGAACTCTGGTTTTATGTCTTGTCTGAAAGTTGATGCCTACTGTCAAAAAGTGCCTTGCAACCATATACTGTTAGGCAACCCAGAACTGAAGCGACTATTTTTTTGGGGGAAAAAAAAATCTGTACAAGTAGTGGATTGTGCAACCAGGATTCATTGGGACAGTTGCTTAATTTATTTATTTTATTTCATTTTTAAAATTTCTGTGGGTACGTAGCAGGTATATATATTCATGGGGTACATGAGACGTTTTGATACAGGCATGCAATGTGAAATAAGCATGTCACGGTGAATGGAGTATCCATCCCCTCAAGCATTTATCCTTTGAGTTACAAACAATGCAATTATAGTCTTCAAGTTACTTTAAAATGTAAAATTAAGTTATTATTGACAATAGTCACCGTATTGTGCTATCAAATTTGCAAGTCCTATTCATTCTTTCTAACTATATTTTGTACCTATTAACCATCTCCACCACCCCTATATTTTTTTTATTAATTTGCTAATTTAATTTTTTTTTTTTTTTTAGATGGTGTTTTGCTCTTATTGCCCAGGCTGGAGTGCAATGGCCCAACCTTGGCTCACTGCAACCTCCACCCCCCGGGTTCAAGCAATTCTCCTACCTCAGCCTCCCAAGTAGCTGGGACTACAGGGACACACCACCACACCTGGCTAATTTTGTATTTTTAGTAGAGATGGGATTTCAGCATGTTGCCCAGGCTGGTCTTGAACTCCTGACCTCAGGTGATCTACCAATCTCGGCTTCCCAAAGTGCTGGGATTGCAGGTATGAGTCACCATGTCTGGCCTGTTTTATTTTTTATGAGAGAAAAATACAGATCATGATTCTTCGCCACAGACCAACTCACAGCTCCATTTCTTATCTCAAAGGTCAAAAAATATGTTGCATGTAAATGCCTATGATTTATCATGAAAATTAACCCTACAAAAACAAACTTGAGCAATAACTTTATTCTGTGTGTTTTCACAAAATTTGTATCTAGATATAGCACATTTTTAATTTCTGCTATTAATTCTCCTTCCATACACCATCAAATAATTAATATACTAATGAATTTATTATGCAAGCATTGTAGTAATACAAATTCAACATAGAAATTCAGAATTACCAACATTAATAGAGAAGCTGTATGGTAGGTGTCTAATTACAGATTGAAGAGGGTCTTCTTCATAACATGTAGTAAAAATAATTATTTGATTCTACTCAGTTATAATCTAAATATACAATTGATAAAAATGATATTTCAAAATTTCTAAAGAGAGTACAATTTCAGTATATTCTTCAAATAGACCTAATAAATGCATCTTTGAAAAAGAAAAAGGCTTAAAGCATTTTCTAGTAGCTTTAAATATTATAATAAGATTTGGTTCTTATTAACTAAGGAAACATTAAAGGAAAGGTAATTGCCACGTTAGTTAAAAGGAATGATAATGTAATTCAATTTACCAGTGTGATAGTTTTCAGTTTAAGTTTTATGTTTCAAATATTACACAATTACCTTAGTCTTTCTACTTGTGAGTAGAATTTATTTTTTCATTTATCTTTATACTCGTAGAACTAATCCCAAAGTTACTCTTGAATGTACTGCCCAAGCTTTTCTATTTTTGTTTGGGTCAGAGGGTCAGAGCACTATTCTCCCGAGGTCAGGGTCACCCTCATTAGCGTTGCTCTGTTCTGAGGTCACCGATTACACTTTTCGTCCTGAGAAGCCTGGGGTGGCTGGAAGGAAAGGCAGATGGACCCAGAAAAATCTATCACAGCCATAAGTGCCCCGACTAATGGTAGGTCAGGACTGCCTTTTTCATATACAAAGAATAGCATATTATGACTCTTCAGCTTTTATATTCTTCTCAAATTACCTCATTGAAAAAAAAATGCGTATAAGTCAACAAGAAGACAAAAATTAATCAGTATATTTCTATTTAAAAAGTAATGCTTCTTCAATATAAAAGGAAGAGTTTTTTTAAATGATTAAATGTAAAAGGCAATAATTTATAAAAGTTGGATTTAAAATTTTTTACAGAATATTTAGTGATATTAAGAAATTCTCATAATGTAATTTTAACTAAATTGTGCTCACAGTAAAATGTTAGATTGAGTAGAAATTTCATATACATATTATGATTCCAAGACAATACTCCATATTACTATATACCTAAAGGAAATAGTAGGAGAAGCAAGACCAACATACAAAAGGCTGAGGAACAGGGAATAGGATAAGAGGAGAAAAAGAGAGAGAAAAGTTGGGTTGGCAGAGTGGTGAGAAGTGATTGCAAATGATAAAATTTGACACTGTGGATCCAAGTGTGTCTGAAGTATGCCTGATTTACTCCTAGAATTTTAATTATGTGAAACTATGAGTCTTTTTTTGTTTTGTTTTGTTTTCTTAAGGTGATTTAAGGACCCCAAAGAGTCCTTATTAATACATCTGACATTACCTCAGTGAATAGATAATTAACTAAAGAAATAAACTATGTAATACTTCAAAATTTAAAGCATGGGTATTCATGCTTGCAGAATGTCTTGAGATTCCAGCGTGTATGTACATCTTATAGAGGAAAAAATGAATTTATTTCATTTAACAAAATGAAAAAAGATATAGTCAATATTTTTAGGATTATATTAAAGAACATGTTTAATGATTAATCAAAAATATAATAGAAGCATTTTATGTAGTAGTGTTGTTCATTAGATATTTTAAAAAGTTTAGAAATCATCAATTTGGATTGGCACCATGGCTCACGCCTATAATCCCAACACTTTGGGAGGCCAAAGTGGGTGGATCATGAGGTCAACAGATCGAGACCATCCTGGACAACATGGTGAAACCTCGTCTCTACTAAAAATATAAAAATTAGCTGGGCATGGCGGCGTGTACCTGTAGTCCCAGTTACTCGGGAGACTGAGACAGGTGAATCACTTGAACCCGGGAGGCGAAGGTTGCAGTGAGACGAGATTGTGCCACTGTACTCCAGCCTAGCAACAGAGCAAGACTACGTCAAAAAAAAAAAAAAAAAAAAAAAAAAATCAATTTACTTAGTCAATGTACTGAATGAACATTTACTGTATGACAGACACTGTAGACACAGAAGGTACAAGGATAAATTAGAGACTTGACAGCACAGGAAGAAGTGCAGCCTAGAGGGGTAGAAACAAGGAAGGAAAGGTCAAAGAATAAGGAAGTCTTACTCAAAATCTGACACCGTGACCTAACAGGCATCTTGCTTATGATAGATAGGAAGATAGAAAGATAGATAGAAAGATTAAATCAAAAGATAGATTATAGCCAAATAGATTTAAACAATAGCTATTCTCATTTGACACATAAATTTTTAAATGCATTTCTGTTTGCCCTCCTAGATAGTCTAGTAATAATTTTTTCCACTTCAAAAGTATTTTTTAAAATATATAGTACTTTACGTGGAGCTTTTAGTTGTTTTCAAATACTGTAACATTACAAAGTGAAGTTCCCATGAAAAACACTCTTTATTTGCTCCTTCTTTTTGACTGGATAAAGGAAAGGTCTCAGATGAATAAGGAATAGAGACAGGGAAGCTGCAGAGAGGTAGGTGGACCTGGAAGTTTTCCTGGACCATTCCCTGCTGCTGTTTGCATGGAAGAACTGTCACAATTCTGAAAGGCACCTGGAGATAGAAGTAATATTCCTCTGTGATGTCTGAAGTTTCTGGAAATACATGTTGTCTCCTTTGTAAAAGGCTAAAGGACTTGCTAACATTACTCTGCAGACTGTTGATCTCAGTTCTCAATATAAGAGTATCAGATTTACAAATTAAGTAGTAGGTGTCAATGATAAAGCAGATCTCTTTGCTGCCATGTCACTTTGAAAACATCAGCTAGCATTTTGGATTGGACTTACAGGTTCCTCCTCCCTACATGATGAACCCATCCAGTGTTCTTTCTCTTTCCATTCCATTTGCTGCTCAGACACCAGCAAATTATGACACTATATGGATGCCTTTCTTCTGAAACTACTGAACTGGGGCCCAAGATCTTTCACTTTCAAAGCTCTGGCTGAGCTTACAGAATTGTCAATGCATGTTAAAGAAAATTTCCAGGAAAACTGTTCTCTGGAGGATTCCTGTAAAATACTGTAATTAGTTCTACTTAAAGGGAAGGTAACCCAAGCAAAAATAACAGACTATTAGAATGAGGAAAGTAGATTCTAGAAATCAAAGCAGAGGAAACACATTCAGACTGTAAACTCTGCTATTTTAGTAAGTTCTGTGGAAAAGCATCATTAAGGTAATCAAAAATTGAATTGCCAAAAGGGGTGGATCCAGCATATGTGTGGTCTAACGATTATATAATTAGGGAGATCCTCTTTAAGAATAATCACACAAACTTTTGAATACAAAATTTAAAATTGCTGTATATTTATGAATAATGAGAAATGAAATTGCAACGACAAGTTTAAAATTTTCAAAAGCTGGCCAAAAATATACCCGCATGCAAGCTTCAACAGCGTCTCAGTAATCTACTTCTGATTCCAAAAGATCCTCCAGGAGCATCCTAAGCAATTCTCTATTCTCAGTGACATTCTTCTCATATCCTAGCTTTTCCTTGAAAGCAAGTCTTTTCTATTCATATTTAAATGTACTCAAGACTCTTTTAGCCTAACTACTACTGCTTCTTCTTCTTCTTCTTCTTCTTCTTCTTCTTCTTCTTCTTCTTCTTCTTCTTCTTCTTCTTCTTCTTCTTTTTCTTCTTGTTATTATACTTTAGGTTCTGGGGTACATGTGCAGAATGTGCAGATTTGTTACATAGGTATACATGTACCGTGGTGGTTTGCTGCACCCGTCAAACTGTCATCTACATTAGGTATTTCTCCTAATGTTAGCCCTCCCCTAGCTCCCCACCCCATGATAGGCCCTGATGTGTGGTGTTCCCCTCCCTGTGTCCATGTGTTCTCATTGTTCAACTCCCTCTTATGAGTGAGAACATGCAGTGTTTGGTTTTCTGTTCTCGTGCTAGTTTGCTGAAAATGATGGTTTCCAGCTTCATCCATGTCCCTGCAAAGGACATGAACTCATCCTTTTTTATGGTTGTATAGTATTCCATGGTGTATATGTACAATATTTTCTTTATCCAGTCTATTATTGATGGGTACTTGGGTTGGTTCCAAGTTTTGGCTATTGTGGATAGTGCCTCAATAAACATATGTGTGCATGTGTCTTTATAGTAGAATGATTTATAATCCTTTGGGTATACACCCAGTAATGGGATTGCTGGGTCAAATGGTATTTCTGGATCTAGATCCTTAAGGAATTGCCACACTGTCTTTAGCCTAATTTTTAATAAATTTCTTATGACCCACATCCCCCTCCTAGTAGGACCCTAACACCCTTTACAACAAAACTCCCGACTGACACTATTTCTGGTCCCCTTTGACTCAAAAACTCTCTGAAACCTGACCTCTCCCTTCAGCAAAATATCTCTTTCTAAGGTCTACCTGAGAATAACAATAACCTTAATATCAAAATAAATCTTTATCTTCACCTAACTTTTCAGCATAGTTTGTTCTGGCAACATTCTCTCATCATCCGAAACACTTCTTTCTTTTGTGGTGGCAAACGTTGCTCGTCTTTCTCATATCTCTCTGGCTACTCCTTGTCATTCTCTTTTCTTAGCTTCTGATCTTCTGCTCAGTTATTAAATGTAGGAAGTCCTCAAGTCTCGGTCTTAGTGCTCTTTTTTTTTAATTCTATTTTCTCTCCCTAAAAATATCATTTAAGTTTCAATTGACATCTGTAAAGATTCACAAGTTTATATGTCCAGGCCAGATCTATTTTTTAGACATCTTCATTTGGTATCTCAATACCTCAAACTGTGCTGAGATCTTCACCATCAGACCTAACCAGTGATACCCATCCTTTCAGGTCCCAGTGTTAGCATCCCACGAGCCAACGCTGACACCTTCCTTTCTATTACATCTAAATCCAGTTCATCATCAAATCCTGTCAATTACACCTTTTAACTATTTCCTCAATTTGTACATGTCTCTTCATATCCACGTCACCACCATCTAATTCACGTCACCATCATCTCATAAATGAAGTCCTAAAATAGCCTACTAAGAATTTTCCTATATCCTGTCTTTGTGCCTATTTTAGTCTGGGTTCTCTATAGAAACAGAAAGGAGATATATTTAAATTCATTGCATATGTAAATATGAATATAAATATATGTGTATATTCATACTTATATAAATAAAGAGATTTACTATAAGGAATTGGCTCACATGATTTTGGAGAGTGAGAATCCAAGATCTGCAGTCTGCAACCTGCAAACCCAAAAGAGCCAATGGTATAGTTTCAATCTGAGTCAGAAGGCCTGAGAACCAGGGCAGCAGATGAAGTAAGTTCCAGTGTGACTGCAGACCGATGTGCCAGCTCAGATAGTCAGAGAGAGTAAATTCTACCTTACTCAGCCTTTTGTTCCATACAGGCCATCAAGGGATTGGATGAGGGATATCCATATGACAGAGGGCCATCTGTGTTACTCATTCTACTGATTTCAGTGTTAATCTCATCCAACAAGGCCCCCATGGAACACTCAGAATAATGTTTCACCAAATATCTGGATATGCCCTGGCCTAATCATGCTAACTCATAAAATTAACCGTCATATCACGTACAATCTAATCACCATAGAGTTGTAAAACAGATGTCTCTAAACTACAAATATGATCACTCACTCTCTGCTTAAATATTTTCAATAATTATTTCATAAGTTTCAGGTACCGACTCAGGTCCTTCCAGTGACCTGTGACCTCCTCCCACATGGACTGACCTCTGCTTCCTTTGACATATTACAAATCTGTTGTCCTGGATCTCCTTGTTCTAGACTTACTGGATATCTTTCACATACTGAGCACTTTTTCATTCCTCCTCCAGTCAGCCTTTGTGCTCCTAAATTCTCTGTGGAATGCTGCTCATTCCCACACATTAATGGAATCTCAGAAAAAAATATTACTTCCTTGGGCAAGCCTCCCTAATTTCTCTCCCTACATCAACACCATCATCATTACAATGTAGGTGAGGTTTCTTTATTATCCACTGTAATAGAATAATTTTATTTTCATAATGAGCAGCTAACTTTATTAATATATGGTATTGTTAATCAAGAAAAATGACCAAGGGAAGCCTCAATCATTTTAGGAGGTTGATTTGCCAAAGTTAAGGATGTGTACCCAGGACACAGGTCTGTGCCTTCCTCTGAAGATGATGGTTGAGGCCTTCAGTATTTAAAGGGGAAAGGGCAGGATATTGAGAAATACACAATTTTCACATGAGGAGAGGTTAGGGTAAACAATCATTTATGCCTTTGTCTGGTGGCAGACAATACAGCAGAGGAAACAATCAGATACGCATTTGTCTCAGATGGGCAGAGGGATGAATTTGAGTTCTGTCCCATGTCCCTGCACCTGTGAAGATAAGCGATCAATTTACATTGCCATGGTGAACTTTAACAGAAACACTGTAGTATAAAGATCTTGGGACCCACAGGAAATTCCTGTGGGCAAAATGTGAGGGAAGTATGTAACTCTTTATCTTTTTAACTATCTTATTTAGGAAACAAAATGGAAGGCAGATTTGCATGACCCAGTCCCCGGCTTGACTTTTCCCTTTGGTTTAGTGAGCTTGGGGTCTTGAGATTTATTTGCTTTTCACAGTATTGATCTGACAATATCTGACAATATCTTTTACTCAGTTGAGAGCTTTATGAGAGCGGAACCAATTTTAAATGCACTTTCCATTATATCACTATCACCTAACAAATTGCCACGCTGATATTAACCTAGTCAATAAACATATGTTGAATGTGGAATAAAGTAGACCCTCAACCCTTACTTCCACCGGAAAGCCTGGCTCTCCATTCTTTAAAAAACGAATACCCCCAACTCTTGCGAGAATTGCTCCAGGTCACAGCTTCCATCCTCCTCCACACTAACTTCTTCGGATTCTGAAATTCTTGATATCTGCACTTGGCTGATCCTTGTTTTCTTTGTTTGATTTTGGAAATTTCTTTTTATATCATTTGTTTTTAATATTAACCTAAAATTTCTTATGAAATATCACTTCTTATAAATGTCTCCTCTTCTCCCAGAGTCTGTCTATAATTTGAGGCTCCAGGGGTTGTGCCCACCAGCCAGCTTGAGTTCTAGCACCCCAGGGAGTAGGGCACCTCCAGGCTTCCCACCATGCCCAGAGGAAATATCAGATAGATGTAACTGGGAGCAGATTTCCAGTTGGTCCTACTGGCTTGAATTACTGAGATCTGCCCTTCCTAGCCTAGAGATAAACACAATAAAAAAACAATAAAAATGTATTTATCTCTCCTTTGGGCTCCATCATCATCAACCTGTCAGATCTTGTACTCCTTTCTAGGCTAATGTACTAATATATACTAATGGAAAAATATGTTTTGATTTAAACAGAGATGCTCTGGAAACAGCATTTGAAGTGAAAAGATCTTACAGCATTCTTTATTTCATGTGTTCTTTCTTTTATGTGTGTTGAGATTTTTTTTTTAGATACCTAAGGTAGCTTAAATAATTAATTAGACTCTTCAAGAGCTAATGTCAATTCTAAAAGATTCTCCCAGAAGATGGTATACTACCAGAATTGAGTTCATGAAAAGGCACGGTGTTCTGTATACAGTACAGAAAATAAATAGGACACAACATCTGCTCTAGACAACTTGCCTCTACTATTAAGGAAGCCTATGTAACTATGGGGAAATAGGCAATGATGTCTTGGTCATTCAGCACTTCACAAGATTTACTTTAGTGACAACCCTGCACATAAAATTAAAGCATCCTATATATTAGGCTGCAGACCTTAAGAAGTCTTTGGAAAACACTATAACTTTGTGGTCTTTAATGAGTTAAGTCAATAAAATAATTGAAGTAAGCCTTCTAGGGAAATAACTACTTTTGTTTAATTAGTCCTTGTAAATAGCTTTTGATGGAGTAACACTGTGTTTCAAAGTAGCATGCAAATGTTTATTTTGATTATTACTTATTCCTTTAGGTAGCTATAATCAATAATAAAATAATAAGAGTTTTCATTTATTTAAGCATTATGTCAGAGATGTTGCACTCTGAGCTTGAAATATATTAGCTCATTTATCTACTTAATAATTATTTGCATTAGGAGCAATATTATGACCATTTTACAGCTGAGGATACTAGGATTAAGTATCCTGCTCAAGATTACTTAGTTACTGGTGGTAACTGAGATTTGAAACAAAGTATTTGACCAGTAGTCCTCAACTGGGGACAAATTTGGCAATGTTCAGAAATGGCTTTAGTTGTCACTACTTGGGGAGTACTACTGGTATCTAGAGGGTAGAAGATTCACATTAAATTGATCGTGAAAGGGACACTCGGTTCAGTATGAGAGCTGAAACAAGAGAGCAGCGTGTTGCCTTGTTTGACCTCAATTGGGAATGTCCCTGTCCACAGCTAATAATTTTTGGGTTACAAATAAATTCTTTCAAGTATACAAATTAACAAATATAGAATCAATGAATAATGAGAATTTGCTGTACCTCACTGGCTGTCCATAATACACTTTTATGCTCAAGGAAACATTAATACTAAGTCTTGTAAAGTAGTTCATTTTATTTTTTTTCTATACTTTTTGTAGCCTTGTTGATTTGCCTAAAGATATTACTTAATAGCATAGTGTTATAGGTCACAATTTTAGAAAATATTTAAATTGTTTACTAGGCCACAATCTCGCTTTTTTCATTTCAATCCATCTTCAAGAAAAGTGGTTCTCAATTGATGATACAAGGTAGACTTACCCACAGTTTTATAAAGATATAGATGTTTAGGCCTTACTCTTTACCTACTGAATCTATTTACTTCATATTCTAGGTATTTTTTTTTTGTATATTATGTATACAATGTTTCAGAATTATTCATTGTGAAAATTATGTTCATTTACTTTTATAAATCAGGTGTAACACATTGAATTTTTGAAAATGGGCTTATCAGTTATTTCTAGAGATAGTTTGTCTAAAATTGTTTTTAGAATGACTTTCTTTTTATACTTTGTAGGCTGCAGAAACAACCAACATTTATTGTCACTTACAGATCCTCTTTATGAACTCTCATTAGTCCTTTCACATTTGAAAAATTTCAGTAGTAGATTAGCAATAGCTATTAAATCTCTATAATCTACACATAGTCTTTATTTTACTCAGATGCTTCTCTGATGTCTCTTCTATGAATTATCAGGGGTTTTTTGTTGTTGTTGTTGTTGTTGTTGTTTTTTGTATTTAACAAAAAAAGACTTTGACATGGACAGGAAAGTACTTTACCTAGTGTTGAAACACGATGAAAAAGGGCTATTGCAGGTTCTTCATATTATTGGCAATTCAAAGAAAAGACTCTTGGGTAAAGGCTTCGGATGGCATCACTTACACAACATTCAGGCTGAGTTGAGTCAAAAACAAAACAGCTTCACAAAACTTATAACCCAAAATCTAATGAAACATAACAATTTAATCAATTCTGTTTTTGTTATCTGAAATGAAACATTTTAAAGTAACATCTATTTCCATTGGGCCCTCCAGAAATTCTTCAGCTTCTAACTTTTTTATGTTAATTCAGTTACTTACGTATGTTCAATAAGAATCTGTTCTCATTGCTACCAAGATATAATTTTTAGTATTGACTATGCAACCAAGGCTTCACCTGGAGTGTTATAATTGAGAATAATGCTCATTTAATCAGACTGACAAGCAACTTTTACAGAACTATAATTGACTTTACCTATGAAGCTGATGCCTACAAAATCCTCTCAAGGAAACTGCCTGGTACCTGGCTATAGAGTCACAGTTACAGATGGTAAGAAAGGTTACTATCAGGCATGCAAAAATAAATAAATAAATAAATAAATGAATAAATAAATAAATAAATAAATAAATAAATAAATAAATAAATAAATAAACAAATAAAACTACAAATATTTTGGGGACTTGAAGAGGAAGAGGAGAGAAAGTTCATCCAAATATACATGTACTACAGGTGAAATCTGGTATAGATAGTCTTTTGAGGCTTGGTTTCCTACCTTCAGGGTAGTAAGAGAGGATTTTAAAATTAAAATCCAACCTGATATTCTTTATGACAATTTCCAGAAATAAGTTAACCTTCTCATTGCTCAATACTTTATGGCTGTGGACTTCACACTTGCTGCATATATGAAATAATCAGGCTAAATATAATGAGACAATTCTTATTTTATGAAAAAGAATAATCTTTCTTTGAGTTTATTAAGATCACAATGAAGAGAAAAATTATTGAAGACTTTGAGGCTGGGTGTGGTGGCTGACACCTGTAATCCTAGCATTTTGGTAGGATGAGGTGGAGGATTCTGTGAGCCTAGGAGTTCAAGACCAGCTTGGGCAACATAGGTAGGCCCTTTCTCTACAAAAAAATTTAAAATTAGCGAGGCGTGGTGGCTCATGCCTGTAGTCCCAGCTACTCGGGAGGCTGAGGCGGGACAATTGCTTGAGCCCATTAGATTGAAGCTGCGATGAGCTGTGATCACACTTCTGCACTCCAGCCTGGGTGACAGAGCAAGATCTTGTCTCAAAGAGAAAAAAAAAAAAGACTTTGAAGTAGAGGATAGAAATTACTACATATCTTTTCAATGGAGAACACCGTAACATCTGGGGATTAACTCATCCAGTAGGAGTGTGCACTTTAGTCTGTCTTTGACTAGGTTATTTTACAACTTTGTAGAAATAGGCATTAACTTATCTAAAACTAATAGTATTACAACTAATTTCTGTCTATAAATATATAAACTGTATCTGGTGAAATGCATGTGACTAGTGTATATTAACTTGTGCATAGTGACCAATTTTGCCAGTTCTGAATTCATTCATAAATATATTTCAATATTTCTTACCTGACTATAAACTTAGAAAAAAATTAAATATTTTTGCCCCAGTGTTATTCTCTCATTGATTAAGTTAAAATCTTTGACATATGCTAAATGTATATTATATAAGAGTCATGACACCTTTTTGTTAGAAAGTTATCTTCTAACTTTTCCTACTCAAGAAAATGATCTGTTGAGTTTTTGGAAACTGGAAACAGTAAATAATCTATTGCTAAAGCAACATAATAAATGAAATTTAAGAAAATTAGCTTCACATTATTGTCATGATTCTGAAATTACTTATTTTTTCACTATTTGTATGAATGTGCAGGTTTTTACAGTTTCAAGTGCACATAATCATGAGTACAGAGAAGGCTTCTCAGATCTATTTGATAATAAAAAACAGATATTCTTACAATACCATTGATATGACATCAGAATTTGAGTATAGAAAATATTTATCAAGTGGTTAATGAAAAAAATAGTGGTAAACATGCTTAATGAATAGAGAATGTGCATTAGACAGAATAAAAGGTACATGCTTAAAAGGAAACCATGACGATATACTGCCAGCTACAGATGTTTATGATAGCGTAGATATGTCTATTTGGGCATAAATCTGAAGTGTATCTCCTGGTCTAGGGCAATAAGATAATTAGCCCTAGAGATTGTCAGTAATTTCAAGGACAACTTATTACAATGGCATGGAAGCAATAAAGAGTCTGATATGAAGAAGCTTGAGTCGGTAAAGTAGGTGGTCCTGTGAGGCTGAAGGACAATTAAACTCAAGGTCTCAAATTTCAAGGTATTTTTCCTGTATTTTAAGGACATGGAGACACTATGCTTTCCCATGGTCACTCATGCTATAGTCCTGTCCTTTTTGTCATTAAAGAGTAAAGATCAACTATACTAGCAGTGGAAATTTGCATATATGCATTTTTATTTCACTGACACTGACAAAAAAGACATAGTTGAAACTCCAGTAGTCACTGATAGTGAACTGTGCAAAATATCTTTGCTATTCATTCATACTTTGGTATAAATAAGCTAGATATATGTGCCACCTTTCTAATAACCGCAGTCTTATCCATCCCCTCCCTCTACACTGACAGTTTACATTAAATATAATCACCGTCATGTAGTTCCATGGTGTCAGATAGGAGAAACCTGGAGGATGGAAATCTTGTTTCTACCAGGAATAAGTGACAAACAGACTGAGCAGAATTCAAAGATAAATAATAAGATTTAGAGAAATACACAAGCAAGAACTTTTTATTCTGCTGTTGAAGGATAAAACTATCTGAAATGAAGAAAAAGCAAATATTTAAATGATCACAAAAGACAAAAATGTGCTTATAATGGGGTCAGGATTCTACTGAAGCAATAAAGCTTTCTTTTAGAGGGGATAATCAAGAAAGATCGCCTGGTAAAAGTTAAGTTATATAGATATAATTATTAAGTTAGAGAAAACACAATAGTCTAATAAACGGAGTAAGATACGTACTGTATTACAGGTATTTCCTCAGATCATTTGCTGTTTTTCAAGGGAAAATGAGTCATTGCTAACAAGACATATTGTCTGTTTTTGTTTGTTTGTTTGTTTGTTTGTTTTGAGATGGAGTCTCATTCTATTGCAGAGGCTGCAGTACAGTGGTGCAATCTCGATTCACTGCAACCTTCGCCTCGCAGGTTCAAGCAATTCTCCTGTCTCAGCCTCCTAAGTAGCTGGGACTACAGGCACGTGCCACCACGTCCAACTAATTTTTGTATTTTTAGTAGAGATGGGATTTCACCATATTGGCCAGGCTGGTCTCAAACTCCTGATCCTCCCGCCTTGGCTTCCCAAAGTGCTGGGATTACAGGCTTGAGTCACTGCACCCAGCCACATTGTCTATTTTCCACTTCCCCAGGACTGAAAAGACCTTGCCTGAATAGTACCTCCAATACTATGGAATCTGGCTAATGAGCCATAGGAATTTTAAATGAGCCCCCCTGTCTTTTAGTTAAATTTAGCACAATTTACATATAAAGATAAATAAGAAAATATTCCTAAAGATTAAGAGGACACACAATTTTGATGGCTTGGAACCTGTTTCAGAATAATGGTTGAAAGTTTTAAACATGCCTTAAGGGATAGTTTTCAGCAATGAAGATATGGAGAAGGAGGAAGGCAGAAAACTTAGATCATCTTTCTGAGTCTCTGGGAACCGAGTAAAGAAAATTCCTGCAAAATTCCAATTGGAAAAAAAGAATAGAGAGTACTGGTGTACCTACACTACAGCATGGGATTTACATGAAGTGGTATGGATAGAATTTCTGCTAATACAGTTTCACTACAGTATAAACTCTAAGGATAGCATTAAAAGGCTTGACTTATTTTATGTATGTCATAATTCAATTCTTCAAATAGTGGGCACTATAATATGATAGAAACTCTGCTATGCAGTAGTAATATAATACAGAATAAGACAAAGTCTTTTCTTCTAAAGAAGTCAGAATAGATTGCGTTGCAAAACTTTAGCATTTTATGAAATGTTTTAAATTGAGAGTTTCTCAACAGAGAGTACTGCTTTGTCATGATTAGGAGACCCAAAATAAGACTTCCTAACATAAGAATTATTTCATTAAAACAGGACAAAAATTACAGAATACATTATAGTTCTGCAAACTGAATCAATTTGACTTCATCAAAATACACTATAATGTCTTTATTTTTCTCATTTTTGTCACAGACCAGTAAAAAATTCAAGAACTCCACTAATTTAAGAATCACCAACTTTGACATTTAAAAAGAATTTGCAGTGTTATCTGTCCTCTTCTTTCAAAAGGAAGCATACATCTCATCACTGAGTGGACAAGGAGAAGGAATGGAACACACAGACACAGACATGCCCATATATCATCTACCAAAAAGAGAAGTACGATAACAAAATCCAATTTTAAAATGGAACATACTTCCTGGGGATTTTCTATCCACTTTTAATATCTACATGTGAATTATTAATCAAATAATTCTGTAACATCTTGATAAGATCTGATGCACTAGTGGAATTTACATTTTTATTGGGGGAACAGGGAAAGGTTATTTTGGATTGGGACATAACTATTGAAGGCTAAGTCTGAATGTGTTTTAGGATGTGAGAACAGCATGTGGTTGTAGGCATCTGGAAGGCAGGTCATAAGAAGAATTGAAAATGAGAAAAGATTGAGAAAAATATTGGGAGAAAGCCAAAGATAAACTCATAAATTCTGACTGCTCTTGTTTTTCTTCTAACGGTAGTATTCCAACTTAAAAAAAAAAAAAAAAAAAATTGCCCCCACCCCCCCTTTTCTTTTCTTGAGACAGGGTCTTGCCCGGTTGCCCAGGCTGCAGTGCAGTGGTGTGATCTCGGCTCACTGCAACCTCTGCCTCCAGGGTTCAAGAGAGCCTCCCACCTCAGCCTCCAGAGTAACAGAGATTACAGGCATGCACCACCATGCCTGCCTAAGTTTTGCATTTTTAGTAGAGACAGGGTTTCACCATGTTGGCCTGGCTTGTCTCGAACTCCTGGGCTCAAGTAATTGGCTGCCTTGGTCTCCCAAAGTGCTGGGATTACAGACCTGAGCCACCTTGCCCAACCCCACACCTTTTATTGATAGGACTTTAGACAAATAAAGTATACCATTGATAAAAATTAAGTGGGTCTGGTAGAAATGAGAATAAGCAACCCAATGCCCTAGCTGTAGAAGGTGTGCCCTCAAAAATCATGTCTGCCTATGTTCAAAACCATTGGTTTTGAAAGAGAAATAAAGACTGGAAATAAAGATGGCAATAGGCTGAAACTCAGAGGACTAGAATAAATGTTATGAACTCAGAAAAGGTAAGGAGTCATTTGTGTTCTAAAAACATTTAGTTTTGTAAATACTTACACAGCCTGAATTAGCCTTAAAGGCTGATGTGGAAATTCTAAGTTGGTAGAATAGGACAGGAGGTTGGATAAAGATGACGAACTGAGCATACAGGAATACCCCTTATCCATGGTTTCAATTTCCCATGGTCAACAATGATCTAAAAATATTAAATGGAAAATTCCAGAAGAAAAGCAATTCATAAATTTTAAATTGTAAGCCATCTTAGTAGCATGACAGAATCTTGTGCTGTCATGTCCCCACCCAGGTTTTGAATCATCCCTTTGTCTAGCATAGCTATACCGTCTATGCTACTGGCCCCTTAGTCATGTAGTAGCCCTCTTGGTTATTAGATTGGCTGTCCTGATATCACAATGCTTGTGTTTAAGGTTAGCAGTAGCCAAAACCTATGTCATTTATCTGACTTCATGTCGTTATGCAAGCATTTTATCTTCTCACATTATCACAAGAAGGGCAGGTACATTTACAGTTCCCCAGCACAAAATTCTACGAGACCTTATTTAGGTTCTTTATAAACAAATATAGGACATGGAAGGGGATAAATGATTAGGAGAATTTTTGAGGAAAAACCTTGAAAGACAATAGAAGAAACTATAGCCAAAAATATTTGCACAAGAGCTGTGGAGGTGGAAGTGGCTCAGGGTTTAGAACCCATACTCAATGCAACAATGATCAGGAATCAGCACTAGTGGAATCTCTAATAATACTGAAAATAATTACTCGGAATTCAGCATAGCCAAGCCTCTTGATTCTGATTACTAATTCATAGGTGTGTTTGATGAAAAACTACTAGAGAAATGATGGGGAGGAAATAATCAAAGAAATAAGAGTATTTCTCATTGCCAAAGAAACAAATCTCAAATTTGAAATGATCTTCATACTAAAAATATTCAAAAAATAATTTTAAAAGCTTGTTTGAAGATTTTTCCCCCAGGCTCTAAAATCAAAATATGTTTGCTGTTATGAACCAAAATATAGACATCTACAAAGAAAAAGTAAACTTCCTATACTTTCCCAGTCCAATACTAGCACCTGCATTAACTAGTGTTAAAGTGATGTGTATTTTTCCACACTTTCTCTATATTCACTTAAAAAAATGCATACCTTCCTGAAGAGTGATCTTTTTTTCTTTTTATAATAAAAATGGGATTACAGTATGGCATATTTTTCTATTCCTTTTCTTTTTAAATATACTCTGTGCGTTGCTCTGGAACCACTGATAGGGCTGTAAAATAGTTGTTCATTCTGCTTAAAATAGTCTTTTTCATCATCTTTGGGAAGCTGTCTTTCTCATTTTCTTCAGGTTCCAGTTTATATCATATCTATAATTTTCCATTATATAACTTTGTTTTATTTTATTCTTAGTACATAATCACTCTCTGAAATATTTTTATTTATTTGTTTACCTGCTTATTTCCCACCTTCGCTAAAATATAACAGTCATGAAAGATACACTTTCCTTCAGTTCGTGCTCTAATGTCAACACTTAAAACAGGACATGAACATTGTAGGGATAAGTTAAATGTTTCCTGAATGAAAAATTAATAAGCTCATTTTTTTATAGTTGCCAAGCATTTCACAGCATGAATATACCTTAATTTATTCAACCTGTCCTCTATTAATTGACAATATAGTCTACTGACTTATTTTTGCCACTTATATAATGCTACAATAACTATTCTTGTACATATTTCCTTAGTTATTTGTGATCTTATTTCTATTTGATAGATACCCTAAAGACAGACATTGCTTAATTAAAGAATGTGTGCAGATGTGTGTGTGTGTGTATATGTGTGTGTGTATGTATATGTGTGTATATACACAAATATCTATGTGTATATATATTTGTTTTATTTTAATGGATACTACCAAATATTTTCCAAAGAGGTCATAACACTTTACACTTCTTCTAGAATGTATGAGCTCCCATTTCCCCACATCCTCATTGGCACCCAGCATTATCTATCACACATACTCACACACACACACATTTTTGCCAATCTCATGAGTTAAAAAAGTAGTCTGTTGTCATTGTTTTCATTTCCATTTTCCTACTAGTGAAATTAACATATTTTCATATATTAATACTTATCTTCCATTAGCATTTCCTCTTCTGTGTCTTGCTGGTTTAAATCACTGACAAATTCTATTGAGTTGTTATGTACTGCTTAACAACTTATTTGCTGCTGCTATGTAGACTGCACATATTTTCTCTCAGTCCCAGACCTTGTTTATACTATAGTTTTCCATGCAGTAAGTTTATATTCTTTCATAATCAAATCTCTTTTTTTTTTTTGAGGCGGAGTCTCGCTCTGTCGCAGGGACTGGAGTGCAGTGGCCTGATCTCAGCTCACTGCAAGCTCCGCCTCCTGGGTTTACGCCATTCTCCTGCCTCAGCCTCCCGAGTAGCTGGGACTACAGGCGCCGCCACCTCGCCCGGCTAGTTTTTTGTTATTTTTTAGTAGAGACGGGGTTTCACCGTGTTAGCCAGGATGGTCTCGATCTCCTGAACTCGTGATCCGCCCGTCATGGCCTCCCAAAGTGCTGGGATTACAGGCTTGAGCCACCGCGCCCGGCCCATAATCAAATCTCTTAATCTTTTTCTGTAATGTTTCCTGTATTGCTTCTGAAGGTCTCCTCCACCACATAGTTACACAAATATGGTTCTGTTTTGCTAATATTGTGCATATTTTACATTTATATCTTTTTTTTTTTTTTTTTTTTTTTTTTTTTTTTTGAGACGGAGTCTTGCTCTGTCGCCCAGGCTGGGGTGCAGTGGCGCGATCTCGGCTCCCTGTAAGCTCCACTTCCCGGGTTCACATCATTCTCCTGTCTCAGCCTCCCGAATAGCTGGGACTACAGGCGCCCGCCACCACACCCTGCTAATTTTTTGTACTTTTAGTAGAGACGGGGTTTCACTGTGTTAGCCAGGATGGTCTCAATCTCCTGACCTCGTGATCTGCCCGCCTCGTCCTCCCAAATCTCGTCACCCCTGGGATTACAGGCGTGAGCCACCGCGCCCGGCTACATTTATATCTTTAGTCCACCTAGAATTTATTTTTGTGAATGATGTAATAAATGTTCTAATTGTTTTTATACAGATGAGTAGCTATTCATGCCAAATGTATTTATCAAGCAAACAATGGAATAAAATGCCATATTTATTATATATTGTTTCCATGTATACATTTTGAATCTCTGTCATTCACACTAATCTACTTGTCTGTCTATGTTTCAAAAGGTTCCCCAGAGGCTATGAACTAAACATTTGTGTCACCCAAATCATAGGCTAAAACTCTAATCTCCAATGTTATTTGGAAGAGGGGACTCTGGGAGATAATTAAGTCATTGAGGGTGGAGCTCTCATAAACGGAATTAGTGTCCTTATAATAAGAGATAAGAGAGTTATAATCTCTCTCTGCTGTGTGAGGATATAGCAAGAAGCATCATCTGCAAACCAGAAAGACGGCTCTCATTAGGAACTTAATTGGCCAGGACCTTGATTTTGGACCTCGCAGTTCCCAGAGCTGTGAGAGATACACTTCTGTTGTTTAAACCACACAATATAAGGTATTTTTATTATATCAGCCCAAATTGACTAAGACACTAGGTATTCAGTTTTGCTTGCCGTAGCTTTGCAGTAAATTTAAAATTTTGTTGAGTGAGTCTTCCCTCATAAATCATCTACTTTTTAAAGTTTTTGGTAATTTTCTCCTGAAATCTTAAAATACATTTAACCTATTTAGTAGGATTCTGATAGACTTTTAAAATTAATTTTATATAATCATTTGGTAATGTTGACATTTTAATGATATTGAGTTGACAATGTAGTTTGGTTTCCTTTATCTATTATTCTTTTTCATGGTATGAACTCTCATTTTAATTCACCCATTCATATGTCCCCCATGCATCTCATCAGCTTCGAGAGATGTTGAATCCTCTGTATCTCCAGGGGTAGGGGAATGTGACACGTAGTAATCAGCATTATCCCATCTCCTGGCCTATGCTGCCAGACAGTCCTATGACCCAATTTGGGCAAGGAGACACAACAAGAAAGTGATTGTGGGCTTCTGAGAAACAAATTTCCTTACTTCCATAAGGAAGCGCCCATATGTAATCTAGTCTTTCTTCCTCTAGTCGTTAGGAAGTCTAGAGTCCTGACAGTGTTGGCAGTGCCTAGAGATCCCTAAAGGAAGCAGAATGAGAATGAAACTGACAAGTGGAAGGCAGAACAGAAAGAGCAAAAAGATACAATAAACACGAATCTAATCTTAAACTTCCAGTTTGTCAACAGATAAATGTCTTTCACATATGCTTCTTAAACGTCAGTGTGAATAAGGCATGTTAAAACACAGATTCCTAAGCTGCACCTCCAGAGATTTTGACTTAGTATTTCTGGGATAGGGCCTGAAATTTTCATCTCTAACAAGATCCCAAATGGTGTTTCCCACTGACCACATTGTGAGAAGCAGAATCCAGCATTGTTTCAGCTAGTTTGAGTTTTATTTTTCCTTCTTTGCAACCAAATGCATCCAATTGATGTACCATTCAGAAATGTGTGTGTGTGTGTGTGTGTGTGTGTGTGTTCAAGGTCATGATTCCTATCCACCAATAAAATTCATTTATTTGTTTATTTATTTATGGAATTTTATACTTTTCTTCATCTAAGTTTTTCTCTTTTCATGGTTATGTCTTAGGAAAGTTATAGATTTTGTTAATTATCATAAGTACTAACAGGTTGTTGTGTTTTTGGGGCTTTTCTTGTCTGTGTGTAAAACATATATTTAGCTATATTTCATATACATATTATTTGTGTGTATATATGTGTGTGTATATATATGTATATATACACATAGCCTTTTTTTACATTTGTTAAAGTGATAACAGGAGATGACTTGCATTGTAGTTTCTTTGGTTTTCAATATCTAAAATCTGTCACATTCAGGATCTTGACAGAAAACAATCAACTCACTTTTTCACTAAAGAAAGTTTAGTAGGTTATTTACAGAATAGTTAGCATGTTTAAAGAAACATGGTTGAGATGGGGAAGCCTTCAAGTGAGAGATTAAACTAAATATTTTCATACATACAAAGACTTCAAGTTTATTTCCATGCCACTCTCTGAAAAAAGTGGAGTATGTACATTAGCAAAGCAATAGTCTCAAAAAGGAAAAATGTAAGAAACAAGAGAGTAGAGAAAAATAATTCTATAAAATGAATAACTGAATCTGAATAATTGATGACACTCTAAAAATAACATGCTCATAACATTTCTTATCAATTTCCCTTATTACAAAAGGACAGTGGTGACAGGTAAGAAAAATGAAGAGACCTGGGCAAGGTTCCCATCTATGGTAGAGAGTAAACTGATATGGCTAAACCTTCATAACAACTGAAAAATAAGTTGAAATATGTATGTTAAGATTTGAAGAATATACACTAGGCAGGGAGAAACATAATTTGTAACTTCAACTCATAAATGGAAAAAGAAAACCAGTAACAAGTAATCTTGATGAATCAAATTAAAAGCAAATAAGAAAAGCACAGTAACAGAGCAGAAGAGTATCAGTGATAAACAAAATAATATGGAAAGGAAATATTCATGCATTTTATAATTCACAAAACATAAATGGATTAAATTCCCCAAGTCTAAGGTTTGAAAAAAAAATACAGTTATCTTTCATTTAAAGATAAGTACCATAAAAGTAATGTTATAGAAAGACTGAATATTAAGTAATGGTGATTAAGTACTAGGTAAATGGTAACTCAAAAAAAAAAAAAAAAACAGATATATCAATGCTGAGAATGGACAAAAGAGAATTGAAGGTGAAGTATATTAAAAGGGGAAAAGGGATAATGGATGGTGATAACATTATAGGCTAATAAGAAGATACAGCAGTCATGAAACTGCCACATGGTTTTAGAAACTTTTAAAGTAAAAGCTGATGTAAATACCGGGTGAGTGTTTAATTCACTAGTTGAGAATTTCACAGTGGTAGACATTTACACAACCCTTTTAGAAAGTGATTGAGTAAAAGTTAAGAAAGATGTAAGTCAAAAGTAGCAAAGTTTTTCTGCAAAGAGCCAGATAAGAAATATTTTAGATTTGAAGGCCATGTGTCTCTGCCACACAGCTGAACCCTGTTAGTGTAATGTGAAAGCAACCATTAACATACGATGTAGGCCCAGCACTTTGGGAGGCCCAGGCGGGCAGATCCCCTGAGGTCAGGAGTTCGAGACCAGCCTGGGCAACATGGCAAAACCCCATCTCTACTAAAATTACAAAAACTAGTCAGGTGTGGTGGCATGCGCCTGTAGTACCAGCTACTTGGGCGACTGAGGCAGGAGAACCACTTGAACCCAGGAGGCAGTGGTTGTAGTGAGCTGAGATTGTGCCACTGCACTCCAGCCTGGGTGACACAGTGAGACTCTGTCTCAAAAAAAAAAAAAGTGTGTGTGTGTGTATATATATATTATGATTTAGCTGTGTTTCAGTAAAACTTAGTTTATAGCTACAGATGATAGATGATATTTGGCCTGTCACTGTACTTTGCTAACCTCTGATACAGATAATTTAAATAACAAAACACACACAAAAAAACTGATCATAAGTATATAAGGCAATCATTAAAGAAATGAGACTTACAGGTTACAATGCGAAATCAACTACTTCCACCCCAAATCAATACACTGTGGAACTGCTCTTTCCCTCTACTTGGGTGAAATCTATGGTTTTTATAATCACTTTAAGAAACTGAAAAAATTCTTCAATCACTTTAACTCACAATGCACACCTAATTCAGTAGCTAAAATATCCAGCTCCTTGCGATAGTTGAAACTCTGAGCCTTATTCTACATTAGAGCTTCTGCCTGACCCCAGGCACCCTATTTCCCGTCTTGATAGGAAGCCTTCAGTGGGAAGGAAAGGAGGGGCGCATAGGTCACTTCTGCAATACTGTCCTTGCTTATGAGTCTATCACTTCTCCCTCCTACTCCCTGGGCTCTTCCAATGCCACAGCAGGGAAGGGAGGGAAGGTAAGGGACAAAATGGCTTTGTTGATTGATGCTGATATAATTATAGCCATGGCAGATGTTAAAACTTATTCTTTCTTTGAGGAGTATATGGGTTCCTTTGGAGACATCTAAAAATTGGTTCCCTTGAGGCATTTAAAAAAATATCCTGTTGTTGGTAACTCAGGTCCAGAGATGACTTTTTCCTCTTGTCACAGAGGTTGCCTTCCCCTCACCCCAGATAGCCATCTTGAGCTGTTTCTAAAATGACCCCTGCTGATCTCTTCCTATGAGTAACACCTAGTCACTGAGCTTAAAGAGTATAAGTACATGAATTGTGATGCTAAACCCCAGTTATAGCCACAGTATTTCCTTTGCATCAATAAATGAGGCTTGTTTACTTTGCAAATCCATGAAACCTTTCATAATACAAGTGGGACAGCAGAATGAACATCTGTGTGCTAATATTATCTCGGATTAAAACTTTAGGATTAGTTAATTTACACATAGCCAATCATAGGAAATGTTCAAAAAGGAATCACACACCCGGATAATAAATCACAGAAAAAGGATTTCTTGCTATAGATAGCCTTAAGATTCATAGTTCAAAGGCGCTTTCTCCCACTGCAGGGTCTCAGCTTCTCTTCTGTTCTCCTAACACTTGAAGAATCTGGCTAGACACTACAGACCTGACTCTGACAATAGTCATTGTACTGGACTCCGTCTACGATGATGATTTATACTGCTGCTGGGAAGAGAAGCATCCCTTTAAAGGAACTTTACCACTACCCCAAATAATATGTGTGTAGTATGTGTATTAATAAGAACATTTAGTTGGAACTGACTGGATAATTTCACATATAATCTCTTCATCAGTTTATAATCCTATACAAAGTGTGAGTAGTTTGGAAAGCTTGCCTTTGATCAGCTTTCACATGTGACAGAATCAGTGGAGTGAATGTCAAGCTTAGACCACTCCCCACCAACGTAGCCTTAACATCGGGAAATGCACATCTTGGGCCCACTGTCAGCGGAAATGCTCTCACTGTAACCCTCTACTCTGATGCCACAGGAACTTCATACACTTTACATTCTTTAAATTTCTCAAGAGTGTGTCTGATCACTCTCTGAGTATTCTCAGTACAGTCTTTTCCATAAGATACTTGAAGTGAATTTAATGGATATCTCATTCTGACATAGAGCGGTGGGTAGTATTTAATGTCCGTCAGTAATTCTTTCCAGAAAAGGCCTCTTTCTCTCGATTTACTAATTTATCTCTCACCGAAGTCTAGGGCTGCAATTTACATGTGCAAGATGTTTTTGAAAGTGATTTTTAGGATTTTCTTTGCAAGAGCTGTCTGACTTGGTATATAGACCCTTACAGTGGAATGTGAAAATACTTGCCATTAATTTTTTGTGACCTCAGCCAAACCTGACATAGAAAGAGTTTCAATGTGACATCCTGTTACATAAACGTTTTTAGTATTCATGGGCATTCCATAAAAAAGGATCATGTTATCTTTTGTACAATGAAAACTCTAGATTCAGAAATCACTCAGGCCACATTTTCAGGCAATAAACTTTTGAAATAAAGACAAATGTTCACTCAGATATTAAGAAGACTTTTTAAAGCAACCCTTGGGTAAATTTGAGAGACCAACGCTAAAATTAAATTCTAATTAGAAATCAACAATGAGAACACTAGCTCATCATGTGAATGTGATTGACATGCTACACAGAGGGAAATATGTAGTCCTTAAAGCATTTATTAAAAAACAAATAGAACAAGTATAAAAGTAAAGACACACTGGGATAGAAGATAAAAGATATGGCTGAGGCAATGCGCTGTTAGACTACACCTGCACACAGTTGGTTGCCATAGCAACAGTGAGTTTTATTTTATTTTTACAGGTGAATCAAGGGAATGCAACACTAGGGACACAAGGGGCTCAAGACATTATACCTCACTGATCAAGATGACATGGAAAGATTGATTTTCCTAAGCATCTGATGGGATAAAACATCAGTGAAAACACCAAATTTGGTCAGTATTTTCTCATATTGCCTACTCAAAGCCACGCTACAGTTGAAAATTAAGTAAAACAGAACATGCAAAAGTGAATTTGTGATTGTTTAAAGTGGAATTAAATTGGTTTAACTAAAAGGCCAAACAGATTGCAGTTAAATGAAATGGGGTATCTAAAGTTAAGTAATTCAATTCTAATTCACTTGGTTGTAATAAAACATTTAAATATACACATTATGGATATAAGGTCACCCACTGTTTTGAGTCTCCCAAAAAGAAGCTCATAGTTAACTTATAAATTAATTTGAAAGGTTTTATAAAATTGTAAATGTTTTCCTGAGCCTTTAGAAATGCTTTCAAGGGAAATTACCGAGTATGCAATAAAAATATTTTTAGCAAGCTTAAACTAGCAATTTAAACTTTTCTAATATGAAAGATGATGAGTTTCCATAATCAGCTCAGCATCAGAATTTTTTAAAGATTTAAATATGTTTAAAGAAATAATTTCTCAAGAATATTTTTTCTTCTTCCTATTTTTCTCTGAGTAGAAGATTTGGAATTATTTCAAGAAAATGAAACCAATGTATACTTTTTTGATATTCATATCAAGCTAATTTTTGAGTTATTAAAAGATGTTCAGGTCTATTTTATCTTGATTTCAATTCTGTCTTATTCACAAGTTTAAAATATACAGTCAGACTGTATTCAGGTTTTGATTATTGAGTTTTTTATATCCTTCCAAATGCAACATTGATTAGTATATCATTGCAATGCAAACAAGTGAGTCTTATCCTGCCAAAAAGTAAAAATACAAATATTTTAAAATCATACATACATATAACAAATAATTGCATTAAGAATAAATAGAGTAGTTTGCATTTATTCTATTTCCTCTCCGCAGATTAGAAGTGCAAGAGAGAGAGAGAGATGCTGGTTTTACTGGGGAGAAGTACATTCAGAAAAACACATAGAATGCATGAGATTTGAATCTTAAATGATGGGGCAATATTTACCAGGTAGACAATAAGATTGTATGTATTTTGTGCTCCTTCTCACTAACCTTATCCCTGCAAGTTAAAGAGGGAATAATTGAATTACATTAAATGAAAAACTATGTATTATATGGAGTAAATTATTTTAAGCGTGTGCTTTGGACTCCCTGACATGACCCTTATGTTGAGTGCAGTATCACATGAAGAAATAATTTTCTCTAGAGCATGTAAATTGTTGGTTCATCCAGATAGATTCTGTGGACATGATACTTGTAGTTGTACAGTTGTTTACTTATTACTGTGATTATTACCATACTGCATCCAGTGAAACTAATGTCAGTTAATAATGCTTTTAACCTTGTCAGGAAAGGGTAAATAACATCACACTAATACGAGTCTTGAAATCAATAATGAGGTAAAAGGGAGGATAAAAACAAGAAACACTATGACAACATACTTTTTATTTGAAAAATTAATAAAATATACGCTGTCCACTCAAAAGATTCTGAATAATTTATCATACGTAAACCTTATTCTCCTAAATTTAACACATGTTCTATTTTTTTAAAAACAAGAATATTAAAGTTTTTATATGACTAAAGAAATTTTTTAAATAATCAACATAAATTCTAATAGAAGACTGATGCTTTTATGCTCTGTGGCTTTATCCATACTCACTTCCTTGCAGTATTCCTTCTTGGACATTACCTTGGTCACTCTGGTTTTTTTTTTTTTTTTTTTTTTTTTTTTTTTTTTTTTGATATTTTCTTGCTAAAATCTGCATCTTTCTCTCTTTTAAAAAAATCAACTGACATCAAAGCGTTTTTACTCATATTGAAAACCCTGTTTTTAAACAACTGCTGTTTGTTTCTCTTTAGTAACATCACCAGTCCCCTTGGATCTAGGCAACCTTAGCAGGATATATTCCTTTCTCATGTTCTCCTATTCTATTTCCTGCAGAGTCTGATGTAAAACAGATTTTAAAGTTCATAATAGAACAGAGGTCAACATGAAAGACTCTAGGATCCTGGCCTTTGGTTTTTGCTTCTGGTCTTTATTATTACAGCAAATAGTTAGTTGAACTATTATTTTCCATGTCATATAAAAACATTGGAATTACAGTCCCTTCTTTTTAATCATATATTGCAATTTTAAAGAATTTTCTAATATATAAGAAGGGATATAAGGGAAAAAATAATAGGAACACAGTAATCAAAATGAATTGTAATGTGCTTAAATTTCTGAAATGTGGGAAACAGAAACACATCGTCTTTGTACACGCTCCTCTCTTTCTTTGTTAAATATTTTGATCCAGAATGTATCTAAGGCAGTCTCTTCCCCTGTGTTTTAGATTCTATTCCCTGCTGCTTCATCTGGAAACATACTCTGAGGATTTTCTCCTTTTTTCTTTCTTTCTTTTTTTTTGTTTTGAGACGGAGTCTTGCTCTGTTGCCAGACTGGAGTGCAGTGGCACGATCTAGGCTCACTGCAACCTCTGCCTCCCAGGTTGAAGCGATTCTCCTGCCGCAGACTCCCAAGTAGCTGGGACTACAGGCACATACCACCACTCCCAGCTAATTTTGGTATTTTTAGTAAAGACGGGATTTCACCATGTTGGCCAGGATGGTATCAATCTCTTGACCTCAGGTGAGGCACCCGCCTCGGCCTTCCCAAAGTTCTGGGATTACAGGTGTGAGCCATTGCGCCCAGCCAATTTTCTCCTTTTTTCTTTTGCATAGTCAAAGTAGATTCTTTTCAGCTTTTAAACACACACTAGTCTCACCCATTTCAAAACAATCACCAATCTTGTCCTATCTCCAAGGCACCCACAGCACTGGCCTAACTCTCTTCTTTCCCAGAAGGCCAAACTTCTTTAGTGGGTGACCTATCCTTCTCACTCCATTTCCTCACCTTCCTTTCTTAGCCCACAGTCTGCTTCTATCAGCATCATGCTACCGAAATAGCTCTTGCTGAAGTCATCAAATCAGAAGTCCATTTTTCAATGCCCTTCTCAGAAGCAGTGAACTGAGAAGGACCCACCTTCTTTCTTTAAAACATTCTGATACTAGACATCATAATTCTACATGAAGGGGCAAAAAAAAAAAAAAAAAAAATGACTAACATCATCATCATCCCTGAAGATCTCACCCTCCTAACCTCTCCTATGTTCTTCGTCTCCTCTCTCATTGTTCTCTCCCCAAATGGAGAAATCCTAGACTCTTCTAGTATACCATTCTTTAGAATTTTGAGATGTAGAATTGGCAGAAAGGGAAGAAAAACAACAAAGAGGACAAAGTAGGGAGACTATTACAGAAGAAAAGAATGGCAATTACATAATAATGCTAGTACAGTATTAAGTAGATAGATAGGAAGGAGAATAAAATCAGAAATGTTCTTTGTGAACAGCATAGTTTTATCTTTTAAACTTTTTTTCTCTAAGTAAGATAGAAAACCACTGATATGTTTTAAGAAAAAGATATTGGGGCAGGTGGACTCTGATGAAAATGGAACAGAGTGAGAATTTTTATTAAATGGTTAATATTACCTGGACAATTGTATATCTTCAAAGTTGTTGACACACTAGCAAGGAAATAATAGAGGTGTTTTGAAAATATTCTCAGTGACTTGACTTTCTCTTCAGATAAATGCATCCATTCCCACATCAATATGTATGTACTATATGGAAATTATTTCTAAATATATGTCTTCAACTCTGATACCACCTCTGAATAGTAGACTCAGATATCTGCTTCCTTTGTGATATTCTCACTTAGATGTATAAACAGTATTGCCAAGTCAAAAGAGAGCTCATAGTTTCTATTGCACATCTTTCTCCTCCACCTAAAACATATCCTATTCTAGGGTCACTTATCACCCTGAATGCTGCCCCAATCTACTGAGTTTCTCCACAAGCCGTGGACTTACCTTAGATCAACCATTAAGAGAAAATAGTTTATAAAACTCTCTCCAGTTAGAATAATTACAGCTAGAACTAACAGAACAACTAACCAAAGTAGCTTAACAATGAGGAAGTTACCACATATAACAAGAAGTAAAAATGTGCAGCTTCAAGAATGGCTCACTCATCATTATATACGTGATTTCCATATTTCAGCATTTGGCAATGCATCCCCTTAAAAGCTCGAGGTGGTTGGTGCAGTTCTAAAAATGTGTGATCACAATGACATTGTTCCAAAGTCACACAGAAAATTAAAAAATGAAAGAATAAATATCATTGACATGCCATTCAAAAGAAACCTTTTGTAGCAATATTAATAACAAGTATACTGGCATAGATGCTGAAATAAGACTTCCTGAATTTGAACCTCAGCCCTGCTAGATGTTAGGGGTGTCATCTTGAGCACATTACTTAATCTCTTTGCGCTTCCATTGTCTTTTTCTTTTCTTTTTTTTTTTTTTTTTTTTTTTTTTGAGACAGAGTCTCACTCTGTCACCCAGACTGGAGTTCAGTGGTACAATCTTCACTCGCTGCAACCTCTGCCTCCCAGGTTCAGGTTCAAGCAATTCTCCTGCCTCAGCCTACTGAGTAGCTGGGATTACACGCACCAGCCACCACGACTGGCTAATTTTGGTATTTTCACTAGAGGCGAGGTTTCACCATGTTGGCCAGACTGGTCAAGAACTCCTGACCTCAGGTGATACAACTGCCTTGGCTTCCCAAAGTATTCAGATTACAGGCATGAGCCAACACACCAGCCCCATTGTTCTTTTTAATAAGCATAGGATAATAATAGTATCTGTCTAATGGGTCTGTGTGAGAATTAAGTGGTTTTGTACATTTGTAGAACTTAGAACAATGTCTGATAAGAAGTTAGTATATAATGACTGTTGCCTGATTATAAACTCGGAAACAATGAATGAAAGGATGAAAGGATGAAAAGAAAACTTCATAACAACAAAAGTAAAAGTATACTGAGAAGATATAAACATAATAAGATTATATGCTTATAATTAAAGCTTCAAAATAATATTAAAATAATCCTTCATAATAAACAAACTGTGAAACATTTACACCACTCTCCCTACTCGGAAACTGCTTAATTGCCTACCAAAATAACTCCAGAGAGCATACATACTACTAATGCTAATAAACTAATCCATCAAATTTTCTAGATGCAAGACTTATGTACAAAAATCAATGTTATTCCTATACTAATGATTTCCAATTAGAAAAGGCATAAATTTCACGTTCTATAGGAACAAAAACAAAACAAATCTTACCTATAAATAAATCTAAACAAATGTGCAATTTTCTTATGAAGAAACTCCAAGATATTATTGAAAGACATAAAAGAAGCAGTGAATATTTGCAAGTATATACCATGTTCATGGATGAGAAGACTCAATATCAGAAAGATGCTATAGAAACAATAGTACAAGTCCCTTCATTGAAAAAGGAAATATTAAACCGAAAATATAAATCTTCCTATAATAAAAGATTCATCTTCAATTAAAGCAAACTTATGAGGCAAATTATTTCAACTAAGGTGAATCATTCAGATAAGCTTTAATAACTATTTCTCACTCTTTCTCGTAAATAACAGATATACTCTGATGTGTCTTCTGATTTTCTTAAGGAGTTCAAACCCCTTTTGTCAAATTGTTTTATTACAGAGCTGACTTTTAATCATTTAAATGTATTTACATTAATACGTGTGTTAAGGAGACATTAATTGTCAGTAGATTGCATTTATCTTAAATCACCTGTGATGTAGAGTTACATAAAACTTACTAAATGTTCAAAATTATTATTGTATTTTAATCTGCTCTATGATACTTCTATAGCAACACAACAAAATCAGCACTATCTGTATTAGTTCGTTGTCATGCTACTAATAAAGATGTACTTGAGACTGGGTAGTTTATAAAGGAAAAAGGTTTCATTGACTCACACTTTGACACAGGAAACTTACAATTATGGCAAAAAGTGAAGTAAACATCCTTCTTAAATGGTGGCAGAAAGGAGAAGAATGAGCAAAAGAGGGGAAAGCCCTTTATAAAATCATCAGATCTCATGAGAACTCACTCGCTATCATGAGAACAGCATGGAAGTAACACTCCCATGACCCAATTACCTACTACCAGGTCCCTCCCACTACCTGTAGGGATTATGGGAACTACAATTCAAGGTGAGATTTGGGTGGGGACACAGCCAAACATTATTACTATGTTTTATGATATTTGATATGCATCTTAGTGTATTACTACTTTTATAATTATTTAGAAATAAAAGTTGCTAACATTTCCTAATAGCAAAATAAAATACAGAAGTTTATTTCTTTCATGATGGCAAATTATTACAAAAAGTAATCTGTAAATATGATACAAGTCCAATCAAAATTCTAACACAGATTAGGAAATTTGACAAACATAGTAATACTGGCAAATCAGGGGACAAAAAAGAGACAAAAAAATCTGAGAATAAAAAGTGGAGGACTTGCCTACTTAGCTACCAATATGCAGCTAATATAGGGTGATATTCATGCACAGGGATGACAACCAAGTCGAGGGGAAAAAAACAGAGAATATAGTAATGCACATTTGAACATGCAAAGATTTGCATGTGATACAGGACTTCATAGATGACAAATCAAAGGAGAAAATATGTACTCGTAAAAAAAGGGTTGCTGGGACAACTGGATGAATAATAGACATAGTTAGATATAAATATCTAAATCACAATCACAGCATACACAAATAATTAACCACCTATAATAAAGAACAAAAATAAACACTTAATGAATTTTAGAAACATATTCATATTAACAGAAACAGGTAAAAATGATAAACTCACTTATATGAATATAAACTCATGTTCAAAAAGTATAAAATGTTTTAAAACAATGCCACAGAATGGAAAATATATTTTTGCCACATAAAAACAAAAAAAAAAGAGGCCAGGCATGGTGGCTCATACCTGTAATTCCAGCACTTTGGGAGGCAGAGGTATGTGGATCACCTGAGGTCAGGAGTTTGAGAGCAGCCTGGCCAACATGGTGAAATCTTGTCTCTACTAATAATACAAAAATTAACCAGGCGTGGTGGCACTTGCCTGTAATCCCAGGTACTCAGGAAGCTGAGGCAGGAGAATCTCTTGAACCTGGGAGGCAGAGGTTGCAGAGAGCCCAGATCATGCCACTGCAATCCAGCCTGGGCAACAGAGTGAGACGCTATCTCAAAACAAAACAAAACAACAAAAAAAGACTAGTACACATCAATAAGAAAAAGCAAATAATCCATTACAAAATTGGTTAAAGGGCATGAAAATTAATTAAGAATTAAGATGGCTAATAGACATGTGAAAATATGATCATACTCAGTAGCACTTAAGAAAACATGAGTAAAACAATAATGAAATATAATTAAATATGTTCCAGATTGCCAGAAATTTAAAAAGTTTAACAAGGCTAAGTTTTGACAAGAATTTGTGGAAAGGCAATTTGTCAGTCATTGCTGATGGTAGTATGAAATGACGTGGTTACTTTGCAGAATTTGTAAAGTTGACCAAACAATTCCTCTTCTATATATTTGCTCTAGAGAAACTCTCATATATCATCACAAGAACACTCACCATGTTATTTTTTAAGCTTTTTTATTTTGAAATAATTATAGACTCACAGAAAATTGCAGAGATAGTACAGAGAAATTTCCTATATCCTACACCGAGTTTTCCCCAAATGACTACATTTTACAAACTGTAGCACAATATCAAAACCAGGAAATTGACATTAATATAATGTATGTTCAGTTCTATACTATTTTATCACACATGTAGGTTTGTGTAACCACCACTGAAATGAAGACACAGAGCTATTCCACCATCATGAAGATCTCCTGTAATCCTATATTCACAATCACAACTTGCCTCCTATCTACCATTTCTAATCCCTGGAAATTTGTAATCGATTTTTTGTCTCCATAATTCTGTCATTTTGATAACATTATATAAATAAAATTATGTGTATGTGATCTTTTCAGATTGACTTTTTCACTCGGCACAATGTCCTTGAAATTCATTCAAGTTGTTGCATGTGCCAACAGTTTGTTCCTTTTTATTGCTGAGTAGTATTCTATAGCATGGATATATTATTACAGTTTGTGTAACCATTTACCTATAGAGAGACATTTTGGTTGTTTCCAAGTTTTGGCTATTACAAACATTCATATACAGGCTTTTGTATTGATACAATATTTCAGTTGTCTGGAATAAATGCCTAGGAGTGCAATTGTTGCTTTTTAAAATAAATGTATCTTTAGTTTTTTTTTTAATTGCTGAACTATTTCCTATAAAATTTGTAAAGTTCACTAAGATATTCCTTTTCTACATATTTACTCTAGAAAAACTCTCATATAAAAGCACAAAAACTCACTGCCAGGTTTATATAATAGTGAAAACTGGAAACTATCTAAATATGCATCAGAAAAATAAAATGATTTTTTGATTATATTTTTGTTTACTTATACAATAAAATATTATAAAGGTTTAAATAAATTAACTAGAGACACATGGTGAATATAAGAAACCATAATTTCAAATGAAAGCAAATGTTAAAATGACACACTTTATGACTATATATTTATTTTGTAATGTTATTATTATGATCTATTTTTAGTAATTGCAGAAAAACATAGATGGGAATAGTAAACATCAGACTCAAACAAGCGGTTATCTCTAGAGAGGGAGGGAGTTTAGAGTAGAAATTCAATTGGGGATTCAGCAAGATATACACTGTTTTATTTTGAAAAATAATTTGAAAGACATTTTTTCCAATATTTGAATTTGGTAGCATTGGGTGGATGATACATAGGTGTTTGTTTTCTTATTCTCTGTTGTTGCCTGTAGGTTTACCACACTTCATACTAAAAAATTAATTAAATGAAAAATATGTGCTTAAAACATAATTTTATTCTTAGATTTAAGTCATAAATACAAAGTAATAATTATCTTCCAAAAATCACAAGATAATAATAGTTGCATTAAAGCCATGTAAATAGTATACATGACTTTTTTAAGATTTTAAAATTTATGTTGTAAACATTTGAAAATATTCTTCTTTAGGAACCTATTTGTGAGAATCTAATTATGTTAAAAACAATACAAATAAGAGGAAGGAATTAAACAACAATGAAATATAAGAAAAGAGTGTAAAAGAACCTTTAATTAATTGTTGGAAAGTGGGCAGTTGGTGGGTTGTTTACCAATTAATTAGCCAGCTCAGAGCAAAACACAGTCCAAAATACGTATGTCGGGGCTATTACCAAGAATGAGCACATCGGCCTGATAGAATTCCAAAGGGGCATCAGGCTCAAAGAAATCTAGCACTTAGTGAGGGTGTGAGAAACAAGGCTAAAAGCAGGGAAGTCTGCATGCCTAGTAATCGTTCTCCTTCAACAATAAGGTGCTTACCCCAAAAAAGGAAATTTCAGAACTCCTTTGTAAAGGAATTGAATAAAATATCTGAGGTGAACACTTAGGAGTCCTACGGCATAATTGCTAGGTCTCAGCCCACTCACCCAAAAATAAGTAGCACCCATTGCAAAGTCCCACCCATGCACTCAACGTGCTTTCAATTAGACTTTCTCTTGTCTTGTATTTAAATATGAATCAGCAACCATGGATTACCTGCCACCTAAAGGAAAGCCTGCAACATAAAATAAACAAAATAATAGATACTAGCAGCCATAGAACAAGTAAATAATTTGGAGCAAATAGTATGCTAACTTGTATCTTCTTCAAAATTTGAGATAATTTTATATGCACAAAGCAAGACCAGGATGCTATGAAAAGGGAATGTAGAATGAGAAAGTTCTTGGATATTGAAACTATGACTTTACAAAACTGCAACTGAATGATTACGAAACAAAACTGAAGAATTGTCCCAAAATTGTAGACTCCAATAACAATGAAGCCCAAAGAAAAAAGGACAAAGAAGATCATATGACTAAAAGTTTTTCCAGAAAAAGGAGAGAGAAAATTGAGGGCAAGAATGCAAAGAGAATATTCATGGTGGTAAGTGGCATGGTGGTGATGAAGTATGGCTGGTAGTGCTGTCAATGGTACATGGAGAGCAGTAATGTTCTAATCAGACTGATGTGACACTGAGACATTGGCTGTATTCTTACAAGTGTGGATTTGCTTGTTTTCCACTCATTGTCAGAGTCTGGTTCTTGAGCCTTTTTGTCCATTCAATGACACTATATTCCCTTTCTGTTGAAATTATCCAGTGTTATTTTCTATTCATTGTAGATCCTAAGAAAGATCTCAAAGAGCTAGCATACATACTATTCCAAAGGTACTTGAGTAAGGATGGAAAGTTGACTCATTGTGTTTTAGAAAGAAATTTTTTAATGGACAAGACTATGACACATGTTCCTACTCTACATTCAGAAAACTAGATTTTTTAAAAAAATCTAGTATGTGAATGGAGAAAACTGCTCTTTATCTTTCATAACAAGAGCAGGTTTTTGCCCCTTGTTAATCTATACAGTAGGTGTTTTCCCTAACATAATAAAAGGGCATCAATACTAGATAGTCAGAAACAGCAACAAGGCACCTCACTCCACCACAAACACACACTGCAGAATTAAATATAGGTTTGTTAATAAATTAGTACATCTAAAAAAAAAATCAACAATACATCTCAAAATTAAATGTGAAAATGTTAAAAATAAAATGATGAAAACCTAGTTACGGACAGATAAAATATAATTTTATTTCAATTTCCTTAAATCTCCAATTTATTGGAAAATTTTGTTCAATGTATTCCAACATTTGAGACATTTTAAATGTTTTATTTTGAAATATAGAAAATACATAGAACAGATGATATATATCCACATACACACATATATGTATATACACAGTATATACATGTGTGTATGAATGTGCCTCATATATATGAGGTCACATAAAGTAATAGAATATTCACTCAGAGGTCAGAACTGTAGAACAACTTGTAGTATTAGTCCTTGGGGTTCTTCTCACATGTAAAACATGAAATTTCAGTGGGATAAAATAGTCCGTTTTAAATTCATGTATTTATTTTATTTTTAGTTTATTTATTTTAGAGACATGGTCTCATTCTGTTACCCAGGCTAGAGGGCAGTGGATATTCACAGGTATGATCATAGTGCACTGTAGCCTCCAACTCCTGAGCTCAAGTCATTCTCCTGCCTCAGTCTCCTGAGTAGCTGGGACTACAGATGTATGCCCACTGCAAGTGGCTCAACTTTTAACTTTAAAAGTCTATGATTCTTGGTCAGTAACTTTAAAAGTCTATGATTCTTGGTGAGTAACTGAATGTGTGTGTATATGTGTGGGTGTATGAATATAAGGTAAGGATGACTTTGGGGTAAAGAGACTACCCCAAAATACCTTGGAATTTTTATTTTTTAAATTTATTATTTATGTGAGATAGGATCTTGATCTGTCACTCAGACTGGAGTGCAGTGGCACAATCACAGCTCACTGCAGCTTTGACTTCCTGGCCTCCAGCAATACTCCCACTTTAGCCTTCCGAGTAGCTGGAACAACAGGCACGCATCACCACGCCCTGCTAAGTTTTCTGTGTTTTGTAGAGATGGGATTTCACTGTGTTGCCCGGCTGATCTTGAACTCCTGGGCTCAAGCTATCTGCCCATCTTGGTCTCCCAAAGTGCTGTGATTACAGGCCTGAGTTATCGCACCCAGCCTACCTAGGAATTTATAATGCACCTTTTTGATTTTCATCTACTTAGAAACTTTTCTTCCTCTTTTTTACTAATGTATCTCTTTCCTTGGAATACTGATTTTTCTTTATCTCAATCAATTAATCCTTGTAAGTTTCAATCATAGTACATAGCAGTGTGCAGGCAACCCTGGCCTGATCATAAGTATGTCACAGCCCCTGGCCATTGTGCTTGGTCCAGAAGTAAGGCATGTTACTTGGGCCAGGGTAATCAGAGCTTTTACTAGCATCCTTTATATTAAAGCCAGAGGGAAGATCCATGCTAACCATGCTATGACCACATCTCTACTCTCTACCCCTGAAGGGGAATGTGACCATAATTCAGAGAAGGACTAAAATGAGACATGAAGAAAAAAATGAAGAGTCTTGATCACGTTGTTAGAGTCTAGCTCTACTCCCCCCAGTTAGATGAGCCAGCATATCCTCTTTTTGACTTGAGCTAGATGTAAATGGATTTTATTTGTTTATAGGGAATAGTACTCTTTAGCCCTGCATCTCATGGTACAAGCTAACTGCAAACTATAATTTAGTTTTTAGCCTCTAATTGACATTATAGTGAAGTTCTTTGATCAGTGTATGGGTCTTGAACACCTCTTCTCCAAACGTTAAACAGTAGGTATAGCTCAAAGATATGAACCACGTAGAAGGAATTGAGCATTTGAAATTAAGCCATATGAAAATAGTTAGTTGACTTTATTCGTGGACACATAAGATTACGTATGAATCAACTAGCTTTGTGCTTGTCACATAGTAGGGTTTCCATAAAGATTTATTCTCCCTGGTAAAAGATTTTGAAAATAATGCGAAAGAGGAATAGTCTCCCTCTCCAATATATAAACAGATATGTTATCATCATTAGTCTCTACCTCAGTTGGAAATGTTATTATTTATGTTTAATGATAGGGAAAATTGACACCTTTTCTGGCCTTTTAAAAGTTTAGATGCTACTTAAACTCTTTCTTCATAATTTTAGAATTTGTCAGTGTATGTATCTGGCTTGAGATATATTATGTAACTACTTGTCCATTGTTGTTTTATTTCACTATTTTTAAATACCCAGTCTATTTTAATTATTTAGAGTCCTGCTGTACCACATGATGAAGTTTGAATAATCTACAGAATATATTAACCCCACTCTAATGCCATTTCTATTTATGTATAAATTCATGGATATAATGAAGACAGAAATAGACAGAGAGAATGAGAGGGACAGAAATAAAATGAAATAAAATTCAAATTGAGTGCTTTGAAACTACAATGTTTATTTAAAAGCACATAGTGCAAAACTTTTCATGAATGTGTTTTTCACAAACTAACCATTCTATCCCCCACTGCAATTAACATCTCAGAGATGTCACCATTTCAGAGAAGGTATCACAAGATTCAAATTTAACTGGAGTCAAGAATTTAAATTTTACTCCTGAATCTGACATTGACCAGTACAATGAATGATATTGGATAAATCATATTTTGGACTTTGTTTATTCATCTGATTTGGACTATTATAGTGCCTGTGCATTAAAAATAATTTAAATTCTATATGAGAATCCAGTGAGTCTCATCAGGGCAAAACCATGCAAAGAAGTTAAGAATTCATTTTGTGTCTTTTCAACTCCCTCTTCAGTCACATAGGTTTCTCTTTTCTGTCTTCAACCAGGATAGCTCTTAGTAGAGACTCAGTACATGTTAGGTCTTTTCTTCACTTCCATGTTCTAGTGCCTCTATCCCTTTGCTACACGGAGTTTCTCACTGTGAACTCCACCATTGTAAACTCCACCAAGGCCAAAGAAATTACCTTGGGCAGGATCCTAAAATTCAAATATCTCTGTGTCATCTACTCTATTTACTAGGTATTTTGTTTTACCATGTGGGACTTGTGCCTCTATTAGATATTAATAGTGAATAATAGGCTTACAGTTGTCACCCTTCCAAAGGATATTTTTTGTTTCAATAGAAGTGTCTTACCATTATTCAAAGAAATTGCTATCTAAAAATGAGACTGAGGGCCCTACCACAGAGAGGCTTCAGACTACTTAGGGGAATATTTGGGAAACATGAAAAAAAATAATAATTTAAGTTTTCCAGAGCCTATCTAACTGTAATCAAACATGAGGTTTTAGTCAAAGACAAATTATTTTGATACTTAAAACCTGGAGTGAGCATTTGATTAATATCCCCTGCCTGTTAACTTTTTCATTGCTTTTATTGTCATTTTATAAACTGGGATTTGAACTTGTTTGGACTGGTTTTCTCCCTTGTTTTAGGGGGAAGGAGGGCAAGAAGTGAAGAGGGGAAAAGTTGTGCTTCTAGCAAGCAAGACTAGATTTCAGAATTGTTTCTGTAACTAGAGAGAGAATATGCTTGCAGGTATTCCAGGCCATAGCTCTCTCAAAGATCTTCCCACATGGCTTGCTTAGCTTTTACTTTCATTTTGTATTAAACAAAAAGTCATTTGAGGGCTATTTAATGCTCTGGTTTGCGTTTTCCAATACCAGATAAAAGTTAAACAGATGAACCATTTGGGGGGTAAGGATTGGGAAATCCATGGCTGCTAAAATGCTTTAAAGTTTCAAAATGGTTTTGTTTTTTTAAACCCATTTTCCATGTTCCAGCAGCTGTGGGTTTTCCCAGGGCTCCCCCTGTGGCTCAAAAGGGAGCTGCTTAATGCTTAACAGATGAGCCAATTGAGTTTTTAAATGCAAAATTAAACTTAAAGTGCACAAAGAGCACAGGGGAATCCACAGCCAAGAATAGACTGGAGGAAGAGAGTGAGCTGCAAGCACAGGCTCATCTACTGCAACCAGCAGCGACTGGGAGGATGGTACAGGCACGTTTATCTTTTTACTATTCCTCCAACAGGCTGCAGTTATACTCCATAGTACCAAAAGTTTTCTTTGTAACTACTGGCTTTATATATATTTATATGTGTCTACTTTTCTTTAAGAGTGAGAAAGAAAGAAAGAAAGAAAGAAAGAAAGAAAGAAAGAAAGAAAGA
>NC_045435.1:170407419-170432374 GCF_002776525.5 Piliocolobus tephrosceles | reverse complement strand
AAAGAAAGAAAGAAAGAAAGAAAGAAAGAAAGAAAGAAAGAAAGAAAAAGAAAGAAAGAAAGATCAGCTCTGTAGAATAGGAGGACAAACATGCTTTGCTCTCCAACAGGTTTGTTCTGTCAGTGATAGTGAGAGAATTTGGTCCCCTCAGCATTATTTTTCCACTGAGGTTCCTAGGTGCCTTGCTTCCTATGTCACAGACACCCTTAGGAGATCTGGATTCTCAGAACCTTCTACTTTGAACATGAGGAGCTGATTGTGAACTTTGGTTGAAACACCGTTTGCCAAATCACTGGGTAAACTGTTTTGTCATTCGTCTGAATATTTGAACATTAAAAAATAAAACTGGATTTTTATTTTATTTTTTTTGAAACGGAGTCTAGCTCTGTCGCTAGGCTGGAGTGCAGTGGCGCGATCTCGGTTCACTGCAACCTCTGCCTCCCAGGTTCAAGAGATTCTCCTACCTTAGCTTTCCGAGCAGCTGCCCACCTCAGCCTCCAAAAGTGCTGGGATTACAGGCGTGAGCCACTGTGCCCTGCCAAAAGCACCGGACTTTGATGCATTAGAAAAAAAAAAAAAGTTTCAGAGTAATATTTCGGCCAACTTAGTGAGAAGTCTCTGATTAAAAACCAATCATTCTAACACCTTTAAAAATAAAACTTCCCGCCGGGGGCGGTGGCTTACGCCTGGAATCCCAGCACTTTAGAATGCCAAGGCGGACGGATCACTTGATGCAGGAGCTCGAGATCAGCCTAGCCAGCATGGGGAAAACCCACCTCTACTGAAAATGCAAAAATTAGCCTGGCGTGGTGGCACATGCCTGTAATCTCAGCTACTTGGCAGGCTGAGACAGGAGAATCTCTTGAACCCGGAAGGCGGAGGTTGCAGTGAGCAAAGATTGTGCCATTGCACTCCAGCCTGGGCAACAAGAGGGAGACTCTGTCCCAAAAATAATAAAAAATAAAAATAAAGCCTCCATTTTAATTGTGCAAGTGCTTTATTTATACAGGGGCTCCAAACATCATCAAGACTAAAATATCATTGGTGCAATTTCTTTCATTGAAGGTGATAAAAGTAAATGTTGGATTCCAAATCATGGAAATCTGTTTGAGAGCCAATTTCATTATTTCAATAAGTTTTTCACAGCAATATGTACATTGACATTCCAGAATCGGATACAGCCCAACTTATCAGACTCACGCAGTCTCTCAAATTTTTAGACATTACATTCTGGAAACATAAGTATCTTAGCATTTGAAGGGATATGTCAGTTGTTGTCTATTGCTTTTAAATTGCATTTGAGAAATATTAAGAAAGTGCTGAGAAATGATAATTCCCATGTAAAATTTCTATTACCTAGATTTTGCATTCATACTAGGCTTTTAAATTTTGCAAACATTGAAAATTCTTTAATTGCTCACTTTCGGAGAAATATATGTATTTTTGAAGAGTCTTGCTCAGTCCCCCAGTCTGGAGGGCAGTGGTGTGATCATGACTCACTGCAACCTCCACCTTCCTGGCTGAAGCCATCCTCCCACTTCAGCCTTCCCAGCAGCTAGGATTACAGGTGTTCACCACCATGCCCAGCTAATTTGTGTGTGTGTCATTTTTGGTAGAGATGGGATTTCTCCATGTTGCCCAGGCTGGTCTCTAGCTTTTGGGCTCAAGTGAACTGCCCACTTCGGCCTTCCACTGTGTTGGGATTACAGGTATGAGCCACTGCTCCTGGCCTGGAGAAATAATTTTAATAGATAGTAACCAAAAATTATATCAATATGCCAGTAGAAACGTCTTTAAGACACTAGAAAGCTTCTAGTTCACATTTGATTTTGCGGGGGTCAGAAAAAGATACCCGAAAGTACAGCACTTTGACATGCCCACCTACTTAGAACTAAAGCACATTGGAAGGCCTCAGAAGCAGCATCAGGACTAATGTATGTCTTTGACCTTCTCCTGCCCTCCTGTCTCTTGCCACTCATTCTCCCCCGAAGTGAGTCACAGAAACCAGAATTCCTCTTCCAAGTGAGTCATAGAAACTAGAACTCTTTTTCCCCAAACCAAGACTTAAAACCTAGAATTATTACCCTAACTTTCCTCTGCCTTTTTGTGTAAAAACTTGTCCACAAGAAATTATATGACCTAACTTGTCTCAAAGTAGATGAGAAGAACCTTATTCTGGAAGGAGTCCTGCCCTATATCCAGGAGGAAAAAAAATGCCACAACAGACAGGCCAAGTAGAATCCAAACAGGCCTTGCTGGCTTTTCCCACTCAGTCTATTGCTATTAGATCATTTCTCTCTTTGTTCAATCATATTTTTACATGGTTGTTCACTCATCGCTGAATCTAAGCATAAAAATGGACAGTTTTCCCTTGGGAGATTGGGCTTCATTTCTGAAGGCTCTCATGACACATAAAACTTTGATTAAATAAATGTGTTACGCTTTTCTGTCATTAACCTGTCTTTTGTGATAGGAGGATCAGCTGTGATCCTTATGATGGGGAGGAAAGATATCACACCCTTTTTGCCCCTACAATATGTTATCAAGTCCAGCAATGATTTGTAAAGTCGCAAGGTTGAATAAGGTTAAAAAAGTACACACACAAATACACATAGGTGTATCTGTATGTACACACACACAAACACATACACACACGTTTCTAAAGTTACCTATTCAACTACAAATTATATTCTTTAGGCATGTTTACCTCTTTCAGTTCTCCAAGTAAACCTTTTTTCATTTCTTTTCTTTTTCTTTTTTTTTTTTTTTTGAGACCAAGTTTTGCTCTTGTTGCCCAGGCTGGAGTGCATTGGTGTGATCTCAGCTCACTGCAACGTTCACCACTCAGGTTCAAGTTATTCTCCTGCCTCAGTCTCCAGAGTAGCTAGGATTACAGGCAACCACGACCATACCTGGCTAATTTTTTATATTTTTAGTAGAGACAGGGTCTCATCATGTTGACCAGGCCAGTCTCCGAACTCCTTACCTCAGGTGATCCACCCACCTTGCCCTCTCAAAGTGCAGGGATTACAGGTGTGAGCCATTGAGCCTAGCCAGTTCTCCAAGTAAATCTTATTTTTAGTTTTAACTATCATAGCCCTCTCCCATCCTTCCTCAAACAAAACAAAACAAACACACAACCCAATAAATAAACAAACTATAGAACAGATCATTATCATTTGGATGTAGTCTTCACCTTCATCCCGATAATTGTCAACTCTTAATCATTTCATGGAACAATTATTTCACCTTAATTGCTTAAATTTAAAGTTGATTGTGAAATGATAACTCCTAGAAAATAGGTTGGAGATGAATATTCCTACTGTGCATTTGTGACTGCGTATGCAGAGCCTTGTACCTCTTAACTAATCAAATTTTCTTGAGTCATTGACTAGATCCAGCATTGTCAGTTTGCCTAAAGGAAAGATACTGATGAGGTTAGGCTCCTTCGAAAGCAATCATATGGTTAATTGCATTAGTGTGAACCTAGCCTTTGTGATTAAAGCCTAGGACTTTCATTTAGGTAGAGCAGGGCTACCACGCTTCAAGGCACTCCTTGGCATATCTAGTACTCTCCAGGCCTTGAGAAAATGTGCTGAGGTATCAGCATATTTCCCTGAGGAGGTGGCATGTTTGGGAGATCATTCAATCATTAGACCATATTCAAAGAAACAGGTTAATTTGAATATGTAAACACTAGATCACATATTCATATATATGCAATCTCTTTGAAAAGATCATCAGAATGCAGATTTAAATAAACAAGAACATACTCAAAATTTGACATATTATGTGCTTGAATTTAATGTGAATCAGTGCTTGCCCAAAGGATTTTGTATCTGTCATCTAATGATGCCTGTATACTGCTACTGGTATGCTTTTCATAGATGTACATTAAAAAGACTCTCTGCTCTGTTTTTGAATAAAATCCTATGGCTCATATTTTCAAAATTCAAAATTTAGTTATTTCTCATAAAGTTTGGTTAGCAATATTTATGCCATATTTATATACACACACATCACACATACACACACATATGTGTAGACACACATATACACATGTATATATATATGTGTGTGTAAATATGTACATAGATTAAATTTAGTACTTAAAATATTTCAAAACTTGTTTTTAAGCTTTAAAAAAATTACATAGAATTAAAATCATTATTCTTTCCCTCTCCAGTGAAATGTTGGCTTCAGAGTTCACTTTTTATAAAAAAATTCTAAATCATTAAGCAAGTAGAGTACTATCCTTATTTTTTTAAATTACCCAACATACTTTTGGGGTTTTCACAAGTGGAGGCTAGAATGCATTGATGCATAAAGAAACAGCTATCTAGGTCCCAGTAATTCAAATCCAACACCATTTTGACTAGATACTTTAACATACTCATGGGTGTAACACAAGGGTAATTGATGATAAGTTCAAATTACTTGCGTCTTATTTATCTTAAAATCAATCCCATAAGCTGTTATTATCCTACAGGCAATAGTATCATTCTGTCAATTGTGAAAACAATGAAATTTTATTAATCTTACTGTATTTACTGCTCCTTTATAACCTCATAAAAACTGGCTCCTGTGTATATAAAGCATTTAAGAAACCCTACTTCCTTAGAAATAGATGCAATCAATAAGATTTACTATTTTAAGAAATATTAATATAAAAAGGGGGTCATAGGATAGTCTGTTCTCATCATTTTGCATTGTTCTCCAAACAGTTGCCTTCGTTTTCAGGGTGAATCTCTGAACGTTAATAGCAGATGCGTCACGTGCAGAAGCTGGGAGCATGCAAGCCATGTTAGGCACATAGATTCTTTACAAGGAAAAATGTTACACAAAGCATATTGGATCAGGGCTTGATTTCAGAAATGGAATCTTTCCTTTCTATTTTAGACCTGTCTGACTCAGTATTACACACCACTGTAAAAATTTGCTCATAAAAAGACTAAATATTAAAATTGAATGCAAAGTAATAGAAAAACAAAACCTCTATTCCCCAATGCAAAAATCAAATATGCAAATATGAAAATGAGGGGACGCTGCTTTTTTCCCCCTTATACAACTGATTAAATTGCCACTGCTGGAGATTACATGGGGTTTCATTCCCTTTACAGCCATATTCAATTGGACAGATAGAAAATTATATTGCCACAGACGAGACCCACCACTTGGGTACACTGTGCTTCCAGTTGTTGCAGAGGTCTTGTCCAAAACTTTGCAGCTACCCTTTAAAAAAAGAAAAGTATTAGATGTGGTCATTCATGACACACTAGATTTTTTTTCAAAGTCCTTTCCAACTTGGAGATTTCAGGACAAAAACTACTCTTCTTGCTTCTAGATATTAGCCTACAGTTTACTTCCCATGTAACAAAACCTTCACCAACTTATCCCCTTTTTATATATATCCTATAAATGTATATATGTGCAAACATATGTATGTGCATATATATATATATATGCATATATCTCAGAGGCTTTTTTCTTTTTGTGTTTACACTCTGTTTCCTAATTTGTGACTTTATTTCCTGGCTTAGCAGTTCTAACACAGAACCTCCCCCACCCCAACTCCTTTTTTCGCCCAGTTGTCTCTTCCAGATGAATATATTTGATTCCTGCAAAAACTGAATACAGAAACAGGATTACCTGTGCTTCTCTCAGGCCTTGCCGTAGTTCTGAAATGGTTTTCACTGTCTGCCTCCGCGGAATAGAAGTTAGTGCTCAGCGATGCTGTCGTCTGTCTGTGTCATTCTGCACTGGGGCTGAACAGAGAGCTGCCTCCAGCTGCAGGCGAGGGGCCTCAGTGTTAAGGACGCACAGAACTAGTTTGTTAATGAGATCATTTCTCCAGTGCAGAGAAATGTAGCCACAAACACAGGGATATTTAACAACTAAAAGAAGTGGTAGGATGATGTTTTTGAATTGGAGTAATCAGGAAAAAAAATAACAAAAAATAGTGAGCAGCAGATGCTTCATTGCAATGACAAGTGAATAGGAACAGGACTATTTGCCTTAAGATTTGTAGTAGATAGGCACATGTTACTTTGCTATAGAAAGGAAGAAATTGATCCCCAAAGAATTTGTAGGTGGCTTGATATGTGGCTGGAAATATTTTTGTTGTTTTCAGCAAAATAATGCTTAAGGATGCTTTTACTAGCTAAGATCTCTGCTGTATCTGTTGATATAAATGTAATTCTTTCTCTGATTGGGTAGTTGAGTAAACAATCAAGGTTTTCATTTCTAGCACCCAAATGGGTAAATTTATTATGAAATCAAATGATTTCTTCATGCAAAAACTTCCAACATTTTTGCATTTGAAAACACAAACACATACATCATCCTTAAACAAAGCATTCTGTTTAAATTTAAGAATTTTAAAAATCATTGCTTTCTACCATTTTGAATGCTCTTTCTTGATTCAGATAACCTTTTGCTGTCAAAATTAAAAGCAGAGTTGCGTTCATTCTACTGGCTTGAACATTTACATGTATCCTTTAATCTCTGCTTGTGTTTGCTTTTTTTCTGTCTTTCCCATGTTTCTTTGTTTTCCTTTTGTCTTCTTCTCAAGACTTCCCATGGTTTTTGTTTTATCATATTGTTCTCTTTGCATTGTTCAACTGCTCTTTGACAAAAATTCCATATTTAATCTAATTTTCTTGTTTTTGTTTCATTTCCCTTATAGTTTTATATGATTACTTTTTTTTTCTTTTATGTTAGGGCATTGTGTTTATTTGTGAAAACATAATTCCAAAAGTCAGAATAGTACTACATGGACAAACTTTTCTATTGAGTGTCCTTATCTTTTAATATTTTGTTTTTTTTGACTTGTTTATTCTCTTTCCCAGTTCTGGCCATTTTAAATTATCTTTTCATCTATTGCATTGCCTTTTCCATTACTAATAGTCTTCTCTTTTAATTCTTCCCTTGATGTCTTGATTTACTAGGCATCTCTTTGTTACTAAAACATGACCATCATTTTTTCAACACTTAGTATAAGCACTATGCTCAATGCTTCGTATCTATTCTCTTGAACTCTTACTGCAAACTGGAAAGTAGACATTCTCATTCTCATTTGACACAAGAGGAGACAAAGGCCCAATGATTAAAGTACTGTCTGAAGACCACACAGTAACTATGATAGCAATGATTTGTCCCCAGAGCTATCTGACACCAAATCACCCCCTCTTTCAACTAAACCATATTGAGGCTCAAAATCAGAATTAGGTTTTGAAATTTTGTTATGTATTGGGGAAAATATACTTACTTGTTAAACTTCACGGATATATACTCATTTCAGTCTTAGTATGCACGTGTACCTGAAATGATTCAATATAAATTACTCCTTAAACCTTCCTTTTGATAACATTTACCAACTTTAGCTTTATTTGTGATAAAAGAAACCTCTAAACTCAAGTTACTATCTTCAACAAAATTTTTGAGACTAAGAGTATGTTCAATTTTCCTTCGCATTCGTACCAATGTGCTAATATATGGTTGTAAACGTACAAGAATTGTAATAATAAGTTCCTACTAGTACAATAAACAAGAAAAGACAACACTGGAATAATAAATAGCCTGTGTTGTCTGCAAACCTCACAACACTATATCAGCCTTTCCAGTAATGACATCAGTAATCAAATATGTTTTTACAGTTGTCAATGTAGTGGATCAGACGTCTAATCCCAGTCTGCTTGCAGCTGCTTTTCCTCATCCTTCCCTCATTGTATTAAATTTGCCTTTTGGGAAAGTAAGAAAATTATATATTCCTTTATGTTTCTTGTTCAGGTTTAAAAACTCTTATTCTTCTTGCTATGATGAGGACATGCAGATGTCATTCTCTAAACAGGACACTTCGCAAGTTTCATAAACCCACTGTTTAATCATTACCATTTTCTTCACCTTATTATTGCAATGATAATACATATATGTGTGTGATTATGTGTACATATATACACACACACACAGACATATTTACTTTTGAGAAGCAGATGTATATTTGATATTCTATTAGAAGTCTCTAAAATTGTTGCAGCTATTTCTGTGAAGAAAGTTATATTTCTAGACGTTGGAAAAGAGCTTAACAAAATTCTCTTTGACGGATTGCAGTCCTGAAAGTTGCTCTTGTATTAAGCTGCAATTAATGCTTGTACCCAACAGTCTCTTAAGGAATTACGGAAGAACAAAGTTAGCAACTAGCAGGCCTAAAATAGCTAGAGAGTTTTGACTACAAGGATAGGATAACAGTAATGCAGTGACTAAAAGGAGAGACTGAGGAGTAAGGAAATCTTGACTTCAAATTTCAGCTCTTATAATTTGCCACCTTTGTGACCCTGGGCAAGTTACCTAATTCTTCTAATAAGAAATATTCTTCTAGTATTTCTTTGTTTAAATGGAGATAATGCCCACCTCAAAGGGTTTGGGGAAAACTTACCAGTTAATAAATATAAAGCATCCAAGACAGAACAGTATTTATTAAGTCAAGTATAAAAGACAATGGTTATCATTGTCGCTATTATCATGTATGCAGTAATTAAAAATGAATTTATCTTTCTTTCCTTCTTTTGTCATGATGTACTGAGCCATAGAGACTTTTATGCATCTTATGAGTAGCATTTATGGTTCTAGTATTTTCCTGTTTTGGTTGTACTCATCACACTATAATGGCTATTATATACAACTCCTGTAATAATTTTAAGATCAACATAAATGTGTACCAAGTGAAATATACATGAATCAACTCTTCAGCACATGTAGCAGAAAGTTTCTAGGACTAAGCTCAATGCCTACACAATGCCACATAAAAGATGTTCAACAAATTACTGTTACAACTAGCTGAATTGAACCCATATATTGTGTTGGCCCAATGCAAACCATAAATTCATTAAATGTATGCTTCATTCATGTACCTGTATATACATATATGCTTTTATTCATGTATCACATGTCTACTGTATGATAGGGACTGCCCCCAAATTAAGTTAGCTACGATGGGCAGGAACCATTTGTTTTATGTATGTGTGTGTGTGTGTATGTATATGCAGCATACATACATATGTGTATATATATATATCTGTAAATATATACTTTTTCATCTGTAAAAATTAGAGGCACAGTCTGATTTCTAATGTCTCTAAGCAATAAAGGTCTATGATTCTTATCTAAATACACTTTCTTTCTTAGAAAACTCCCAATAAAGCTGGTATACCTGGACTACCTCTACTCCTAATAATCAGATTTCCCAAACTTTGTATAATTGCAAGGGCTGTATATTTATTACAGTTGACTATAACTGTCACTATTTTTTCACCTACTATTCACTCTTTTAAATTTTATTTCAAGGAAAAACTGTTGATTTGAAAAACTGTCGTTAGGAAATCTCTGACACATCCAATTGAAAACATACTGGGTCACAGTAGTGAAACCTTGAGATAAACTTTCAAGATCTGATTACTCACAGCCTGACAAGTAATTGAAAAGATGGATCTTATTATCATTGGATTGTTTGCTGTTTTTGTTTTCATCATGCATTTCTCCAGGCTGTTCCTATGTATCCTGAAAAGCAAGCTATCTAAAGATATAATTTAATTGATTGATTCAGCAAATATTTCTTGAGTACCTATCATATGCCAGGCACAGTATTAAGTATTGAGGATACAGATATATAATCTATATTCTCACCACTATATCACAAAACCTATTAAATAGAAATACTAATGTAGATAAATCCATGAATAGCTACATTTAAAATTATCTGTAAGACATTCAAAAATACTAACCAAAAGCAGAAAATGTGCAATAAAATACTCAACATGCTGTTTGTGTTGTTTTCTATTAAAAAAAGCTTTCAAAATAATAGAAATTTCAGTTGTTCAAGCATAATGTACTTCTATTCAATTGAGTCCCTAAATCCAGATTAAAACCAGAGTTGGTTCCAATGGGCATGTCCCCCGCAACACCCTCCTGCCGCCAGCCATTCATATTGAATTTTAAATTCATGTTAGCAACAAATGCCTTTACAATCCAAGGAGGAAAAGGAGAGAATAGGGAGAGGGGTGGTGCTGAAAAAGTTTCTGAATGAAACTGCAAGTTAATCTCAGAAGATGAGATTTTTTAGGAGTTCCTGTATCTACAACACCACACAGAGTTGTTTGCAAATAACAATTTGGAGACTTTTTAAAAAAAATTCACTACTAAAAAATTGCAACTGACCCTTTGCAAGTAACCATTCAAACAATAATAAAAGAAAGCAATGCTCAGTTCTATAGTTTGTTCATCTGGCAGTGAAAGGCACAGGTTTAGAGGGGGGCATGTGTTTATAATATTGCTATGTGAAGGAAACAAGGGCAATTACATATTTCACACAAAGTTAACACTTGGGATAGGCTATGATTAAACATGTTTAACTGGATGGCATAAATATTCTTAAGAAGTGATTTTATCTATGTAATCTTCTATAGACCTAACAGGAAGGGTGACCCTGTAGAAACAGGATCAAGGCTTTAGCATGAATGATTGTAAGCACGTGTAATTATTTCTTTCAGATTTATAACAACATTCTTGCTGTTAACAAATATAAATGTAACATTTACTAGGAAATAAGAGACTGCAGACGGAAATAAACAAACCTAGGATGTAGTTCATCTAAGTAAACACTGAGGTTATAAACCTTCCAACTCAAATATCAAGAGCCCTGCAAATTAATGCTACACACAATAGATCCTTTGGAAGCTAACTTAATCCACCCCCCTGAATCTACATGAGGGCCATGCATAACAATGCAGGAGCTGGGTTTCCATTAAGAGTTTCCTCTGCAGGCTGTCAGCTGTTTGAAGAAATAACAATTTCCTAGGCATGAAAGCTTTTTCAGAAGGTTCCCACTGATGTGTAATAAAAGTGACTTTCCTTTTTTTTCTTCTGCTTCTTACTTTCTCCCCAACCTCAGATGTAACATTGTGGGGGAAAAAAAGGGTGGACTAAGGGCATAGGCCCCCTACTAGCTTACCTTACGCGGATTATCAGTGCAGGTGTTAATATAATTGAAGGTGTGGTAGCAGATACAACCCCCTAATAGCTTTTCCTATATGGAGATTACCTAGGTAGAGAATGCCAGAGTACCTGAAGAATAGGCAAGTGAGTACCTTATTAACATATCACCATTCAGCGGCAGCTGCATATCTGGAAGAAGAAGAAGAAGAAGAAGAAAAAAAAACCTCTAAAGAGCCTATTCATCTATGTTAATGGGCCCATTGCACAGTACATTGTGTGAGAAATTAAGTCTCTGGCTGTGAACTTCCTGTGCTGTGCAAGCTGCCTTGACTCTTTTTTATTGCTTCAGTGTTATTATCTCCTCCTGGAAATAAAAACAATCATGTTCTCACATTTGAGAAGCCAAAACATTCCAATATAACAAACTGGAGATTCTGGATGAAAGTTTCTTTTGTCTCCTTTATTAACTGAAAAAATATGTTTTGAAATTAAAACAACCCCTAAATTTACATCAAAGCACATCAAATTAACTGAGCTGCCCTGTGAATGACAAAGTTTTTTTTTTCACTCTTCTTATAAAATACACAATTTAAATTGCTTTTCTAGTTATCATTCCTTTTTAGAATTAATTTTTGTAGACAATATGTTAATTTATTCAAATTAGGCTTTTTTAAAAAAAATGTGTAACTGGCAAAAGAACTGCTTTCCTCCTGAATGATAAGTAAAATAGACACTTAAAAAAATGATATTTATTGTGAGCAAATAATTTCAATTTCAGAACAAGGTTGGCTAGCATTTCAAAAATAAAAATAAGAAAGGTAATTTAAGATTAAAGAAAATCCCTCTTTTAGGTGTTGAAAGTCCTGAATGTTTGCTCTTACTTTTTTTGTGGTTGTTGCAAGGCCATGATGTAAACCTATGTACATCATTTGGTATAAAAATGAATTCTGTTCAGATTAATAGAACACATTTTCATCATTTTGTGTGCACATTACCTAGTCATTACCACCACCATCATCAAGATCCTTATCATAAAATAAAAAGCTAATGACCAATAATGATTACAACTCAATTAACAGTGACTCTCCCAGTGTGATTTTAAAAATTCAGTTTCCTTCCAACTTGAAGCATTTTCAAGCTAACCTAATATGTTTTACTATTTAATAGGTTACTGAATATGAGAGATGATAAAAAGAATGCCATAATTCAATCTGCTACTTTGCTAATGTACATTCTGTCTTCACTGACAAAATTTGTCTAAGGAGAATAGTGATTATTGTCTGATGGACCTACGTTTTCAGCAATCATCAATCTTTATTTTAAGAATATGGCAAATCAGCCAATGGTAAAAAAAAAAAAAAAGGTTGAATACAACCAGGATAGATATATAAACACCATAGAGTTTGTCAAGAAAATTCTTACAGTGTTAAAACTTTAGATTTTTCATTGATTTTTGTTTTCTTTAAAATATAAGTAAGAGTTCGTAAAAGTAGGACGTAGTCAAACAGATCCTTCTCTAAATGATATCATGGCATGGATGTTTCTTTAACTTGCACAGTAAAATCAGCATTAATTATTTGAAATAATATTCACTGTCAAGCCTTTATCAACGATGAATGCAGGTTTTCCAAACTACTACTTACTAATATATCCATATTACATTTATTTATTTATTTACATACGCTTATTCATGTGAAGTACTGAAAGAGATGAATCTACTTGCTTTGGAGTCAGTGCTTTAGTCACTGGGGTATGACTATAAATGGTACACTTCCACAGACTTTGGAAGGCATTGCTAACTTTGGTTTCTTAAAGAGAAGACAAATTATTAATCTACAGTAGAAAGGAAACTTGACTATCCATTCTTTCTTTAACTAGTTTATATTTCATGTTGCTTTATATAGACTACTAAATAAACAAGGTTTTCTAGAATGAGTTCATATTTTGTTATTTAAAAACCTCTTCCTTATATGGGGTTCCTTTCATAAAATACTTTCTTTTTTTCAGACAAAATGGCTTCTAGGTTTTTTGGCTAACATTTTATGGTCACAGTCTGCTGCTTGGGGGCACTTGGACAAAAAGAACTGAACACAACTGTTTTCTACAGCAAGGGGGCAGTTGATATTCCAAAATAATGGAGACCAATAATTTAGAGAAGAGCAAAATTGAACTAGTTCCTTTAAAATAATTCGGATTAATGGGCCATTCACAGTCCTGTTAACACTTAACAACTCTATGCTCCAGGTAATCAGGGTAACATTGTTGCCAGCACAAAAGTGACACCAGAACTTGTCTTCATTGGCATCAGAAATGCCAGCCATATCACCTCTGACTGCGTGGCCCCATGTCTATTAACCTTATTGATTTGGAGTCCTGCTGGGCCTCCCTGGAAAACTACTCCCTGCTGAAAGGTTGAAGTGGATCAATCCTGAACCATGGACAAGAATTCAATAAAACAACACAGTAAAGACCTTTAACCATTAAGTATTCCTTAAAGTAAATCAAATTAAGAACTTTGCAGTAATGAAGCTTTTTTAAGATTTTTGAGATGCCAGTTGATTCCAAGTCCCCAAAAATAAACTACTGTCTAGAAGGGGCATCAGGCTATTGCAAGAGACACCTTTTTATCTGTTGTGAAGTAGTTAATTGAATATAATAAGGAGTGCTGGGTTTGTGTATTCAAGATGGCTGTTATTGTACATAAGTGGTTTTAAATTCAAATTTTAAAATGTTATTATTTTCATAACAAAATTGAACATTATGCAGACTCGCAGTAGAAAATGTCTTAACAGAAAGAAAAATCTTTTTCTCACTAGCTACTAACATAAATTTATTGTACTTACTACTTGTTTTCTATAACATGCTACGTAATTTTCTGAAGTTGTTAGTAAACTTACAATCAGCACTTTGGGAGGCCGAGACAGGCGGATCACGAGGTCAGGAGATCGAGACCATCCTGGCTAACACGGTGAAACCCTGTCTCTACTAAAAATACAAAAAACTAGCCGGGCGAGGTGGCGGGCGCCTGTAGTCCCAGCTACTTCGGAGGCTGAGGCAGGAGAATGGCGTAAACCCGGGAGGCGGAGCTTGCAGTGAGCTGAGATCCGGCCACTGCACTCCAGCCGGGCAACAGAGCAAGACTCCGTCTCAAAAAAAAAAAAAAAAAAAAAAAAAAAAAAAAAAAAAAAAAAAAAAAAGAAGACAAGTGCAGAGGTTCAGACCTCCATATTTCTCCACAAAGGCAGAAATGATCTACATATATAACAGGACTGCAACAAACCCATTCATATTTAAATGCAACTGGATTTCTTAGGAATTCAATTTCCATCTTTCCAGATTTTGTATTCTTTGGGCTTTGTTTATTCACAAGTCCCTGATCTGGGCTTCAAAAAAAATTTCATCGCCTGAAAACCACACACTTTTGAAAACTTCTAACACTTGCAAAATTGAAGGATCTTACCAACACTTATCTTTAAGTCTTAAAAATCCTCAATTCACAATAGACACTGTATATGAATATATATATTTTATGTAAATATATAATATAACAATATATAAACATTTATATATTTACTTCATGTATTATATATAAATATATGTATATATGTATTTATATTATATATATTTATTTACTTCTGAATGTTTCTGCTTTCTCCTAATTACTTTTAAAATGACTGGCTGTTTTTAAATTATCTATAATGTCATGTTAGTGAATGTACATAACTAAAAGTTTGAAATAAAACATTTTTGCAATTAAGAATGCAGACACAGTTTGATTTAAAAAAAAAAAATACTGGTTGACATTTTTGTTTCCTAAAATATTTTCTCTGTAGTATTTTATGTAGTATTGGGATTTTTTTTCTTACTGGAAGATAAATACTATATAGTGTTGTTCATTGAAAAATGACCCAATTAGTTATTATGCTGAAATAACGCCATACAACTAGAATAACAAAAATTAATTATTGCTGGCTATAATTGGTATTCATCTCTGATCAATAATGCATTATAGCCTATGTGCAACACCTAATATAGAATATAATACATATTATCTCTATTTAGCACCTCTAGGCAAGAATATTGTAAAAAGAAAAAAACCAAAATCACTGTTTTTCTTTATTGACAGCTCTCTAAGGAATACACTGGAATGAGTTCTGTCTGCCCAACTAATTGATAATTATTTAATTAGCAATTTATAATGACAATGGGATTTTACCCTCCACTAGTCCATCTCTTCTTTAAGACAGAAGTAGACAACTTAATGCATCTTTGTACTAACTTCTGGCAGTCAACACTGGCCAAAGTGTGCCCTCACTCAGATTTCCAAAGTTAAACTCTAAAAGCAGTGTGTGCCACCACCTCCTTTAAATCGCAGCATTTCCTTTTCCCATTACCAGGGATGACTGGCATTTTAACAATGTGTGTGGGTGTACACCCTTGTTGTGTCACTGTGGACAGTTCTAACAGCAGCTTCATTAGTTCTTTTTACAACAAAAGATAGGGTTCCCCCCCCCCCCCGCCTTTTTCTTTCTTTCCCTTAGTTGGCATGCGGGTTGAATTTTCCTTGGACCCCCTGCTTGACTTTTTTTTTTTTTTTATTCCAGAACTTCTTTAGAATGGTGCTGCTATTCGAACACTATGAATTGTAACTGATAGACTGTTTGCAGAGGAATTCATGAAAGTTCTCTTTGTTCTCCCTTCTTTAACCAGGTTTACCAGCCCCTCCCTCCCACCATCCAAAAAGGAAAAGGAAATCCACTTTTAATTATACATTGATGGAAATCACTGTGTAGGAAGGATGCATTCACTGTAGAATAGCCATTATATACTTTATTACAAACAAAACGAGGTGCTTGCATCAGAACAATTAAGACAGTAATTCTCTATACTGAGCAAAAGCTCAAGTTAAAATGTATTTTTCTCCATAACATTTCGGTTCAGTTTAATATTTCTCCCCTAACGAGAGAGTTCTTTTAAGACATAAAACTGGGTAGTAGCTTTAAATATGTGTGTGTGTGTGTGTGTGTGTGTGTGTGTGTATCTCTCACTGTGTGTGTGTGTAATCTTCAATTAACTATATAGAGAAGTTTTGTGTAGACAAAAACAATAAGATTGAATCCCATCTAACTGAAGTTTTGACAATTCATTCTTTTTGTATCTTTCATGCAAATAAATAGACTTGGAGTCAAAAAGATTTGAAATGGAAGAAGGTGAAATTGTGGGATCTCCTTGGGAATAATGAGGGAAAAGCTATATTTTAAGGTGAGTCAGTGATTAATGATGAAACTTCAATATTCTCTCTAGGAATGAAAAGAAGAAAGAAAATTAAAGGATCAAGAAATAGGCACATTCTTGAAATAAAATTTCAACTGAGCTTGCCTTTTAGTTTTTTATCTCTAAAGCATATGTACACTCATTTTCTTTAGGTTAGAAACCCTTTTTTGACTTTTGATGGTTTACTTATATAAGAAAAAAAAGTAGTAATGTCCTGTATGCTAAAGCAAAGGCATTTGCTTTAGAGGACCAGCATTCAGTTTCCAAAAAGGTCATCCACTTACACTTTACACACCAGACCCATTATCGCCGGACTCTCATCACAGCTGTGTGAATCAAGCAGGACAACTCATTTTTTATAGGCAAGGAGGAAAGGGCTTAAGACAGTAAGTAACTGGTCTTATTAGTTGAGGTACATAAAGAAAACAAAACTAACGCAAGTACTCTGGCAATAAAAAATTTAGTATAAGAATTAGATCTTCTATGAATGTTGGTGGGAGCTGTTTAAGTGAAAGTCTGGAAGAAGGGAGTAGAGAATCAGAGATATAGTCAATGCTAGATTTACATGAAGCAGTGACCCAGGAGAACAAGTGAGGGTTTATAGGAAAATATGAGAAACTGTGCTCATTTGCTAGCAAAGTTGCACTATGATGTGTGGAGATGTCTGTGGAAACTATCCTCTCTGGAGAATATATTGCTTCTGTAGGGGAGAAAAAGTAATACCTTTTCTTTACCCATTGCTAGGGTCATGGCTGGCACTCCTATAACAAAAGGCAGATTAACAAGAGGAAAAACATAACAAATTTATTTATCAAAGTTTTATTTGGCATATGAACCTTTTTGAAGTTTTATGTGACATGGAATCCTTCAGAAATGAAGACACAAAGACCAGAGGAAAACTGTATTTTTATGCTTAGGTACAATGAAGAATAGACAGTTATGTTAAAGCATGATTGAACAAAAAGTATGATCTAATGGTAATAAATTGGCATGTGTTGGGGGGCACCCAGCAAGGTCTATCTGTTTAGATCCTTTTTGGCCTCTGGGACAGGACAGGACATATCTGGAATGAGGGTCTTATTACCTACTTTCAGGTGAGGTAAGTCAGATAATTTAAGTATTTTGTTCTAAGCCCTGACATACCTATAATCTCATAGCCAAGCCTATAATGGTGGGCCTGAGGGCATGGAGAGTTGTCAGGGTCTGAAATCAGAAAGACATGTTGGACATGGAGCAACAGTAGAGCAATGATGAATTGGTGCTCACTGGTGACTTTTGTATCTGTCCCTTAAAGTATCTGAGATGGCCTTCCAAGAGTAATGGCTTCCTCACTTCTACCTTCCAAATCTCACCTAAATTCCTTTCTTGGGCAACTCTAACTCAGAACCATGCAAGGAAAGGGATTCTGGAAAATGTAATCCCCATCCTTGCATAGGAATAGAAGTGCCAAGTTAACAATACACAGTTCAATGTGTTGGTCTAAAACCACGTACCAAGAAAGCAGAAGGACCAACGCTAGAGTAGGTTTTCAACTCTGAGAACAATGTTGTTTTCATTCTGTCAGGCTATGTTAAACCATAAATTGTCAAATGGGAATTAGTTGTCAAAAGGAAATTTATTGTTTCATTGAAATATTCAGATTTAGGGGATGACTAGGTCCTGGGATTCAAATGGTATTGTTAGGATTTAATTTTTTTCTTTTTCTCTCTTGTTTCTACAGTCCAGAATGGCTTCATTCTTACCTGCTAAGAATGGTAAAGAAAAAGAAAAATCAAAATTGCTAGAAGAGTAGCTTTTAGCCAGGTGTAGTGACTCACACATGTAATCCCAGGTACTTGGGAAGCTGAGCCCAGGATTCTGAGACTGCAGTGGGCATGATTGCGCCATTACACTCCAGCCTGGGCAACAGAGCGGGAGACCCCCATCTTTAAAATAATACATGAGTAAATAATAAATGTTTTAAAGTACATAAAGGGATGGATGTTTTAATTAGCTTGATATTATCATTCCACAATGTATGATGTATTAAAACATCACACTATACCACCCAAATAAAATAAATATACAAGATTATTTTAAATTAAAAATAAAAATCAAAGAAATAATTGAGGTCAAGAGATGATTGTCCATGAACACAAATATATACAATATTACTTTTAATTAAAAATACAAATTAAAAAAATAATTGAGGTTAAAAGATGATTGTCCATGATTTGCATCTATGTCAGTTCCAGGAATCAGGTAGAGGGAGAAAATACCATCCAAACATGGGTAAGAGAAAGATGACTTTCCTGTGATTAAGAAAATGGAATGGGCAGTAAATGTCCACCACATTGATAAAAGTTCCTTTTTTTTATTCAATGAACTTTGTTATTACATAAGGGAAGTGGAGAAAGGATGGGTTTATCAGCTCTCAGCACCTTTAAGAATCTAGACTGGGTGTGTTGGCTCACGCCTGTAATCCCAGCACTTTGGGAGGCTGAGGTGGACGGATTATCTGAGGTCAGGAGCTCCACACCAGCCTGGTCAATGTGGCGAAACACCGTCTCTACTAAAAATACAAAAATTATCTTGGTGTGGTGGTGCATACCTGTAATCCCAGCTACTGGGAAGGCTGAGTTAGGAGAATCGCTTGAACCTGGGAGGTGGAGGTTGAAGTGAGGCAAGATTACACCACTGCATTCCAGCCTGGGAGACAGAGAGAGACTCCATCTCAAAAAACAAACAAAAAAACTAAAAAACTAAACAGTTATGAAGTAAAATTGATATAGAGTAATATAACTGAAGTAGCAATTATTTTTTGATCAGTTGGCCATATATTATATGTGACCAGTAGTATTCTGAGCATTAAAGGGAATATAAAAGTATAATTTATAGTTTCTCTTCACAAGACTTACAGTTTTATCGAGGACAGAAATTTTACGCACACAACAACTAGCAAACAGCTTAAGACAGAAGGTAATTAATGGCTACTTTAAGTGATATAGCTTATAAAGAGTAACAGTCTTAGAACGGACTATATAGGAAGGACTCCCAAAAGAGTAGGTACATTGGTCAGTCTTTAAAAAGTGATGGAAAAAAGGAAAGATATTCCATTCTAGAGAAATAACCTAGAAATAGATATAGAGACAGATATAGAGAAGGATATGATAGGATAATATCACAAATGTTACTTCCCCCTTTCACTAAAAGAATCTCTTTGCTACTGTTGAGCACAGCAATTTGCCAAGCTTAGGGGATGAGTAATCATTGTTTCAAGCCAAACACCAAAATTTTGTTATCTAATTTCCTGGCCTTCTGCATGGGGAGGAGACTCCATGTGACTCAAATAGCTAATGAGATAAATGAAATCTTTTGGCAAAGTTTTGGGCAAATTATTGCTTTCCTAATGTAAAGGAACAAATGTGGCTAGCTTCACCTTTCTCTTTTTTTCTGCCTTAAATATAAACAGTCTCTGAAGGTATAACAGCTACCAACAACCATGAGACAACAAGCCTGGAAAGAAAAAGTCAATATTCTTTTTTTTTTTTTTTTTTTTTTTTTTTTTGTCTCTGTTGCTTAGGCTGGAGTCCAGTGGTGTGATCGCAGCTCACCACAACCTCTGCCTCCCGGGTTCAAGCAATTCTCCTGCTTCATCCTCCAGAGTAGCTGGGACTACACATGCATGCCACCACACTCGGTTGATTTTTTAATTTAATTTAATTTTACTTTTATTTTTAGTAGAGACGGAGTTTCACCATGTTGGCCAGGCTCTGCTCGAACTCCTGAGCCAGATGAGCTGCCCGTCTCCACATCCCAAAGTGCTGGGATTATAGGCGTGAGCCACCGTTCCCGGCTGAAAATGTCAGTATTATGAAAGCGGTGAGGCAGAGAGAAAAAATTCAAACCAACCTCCTTCCAGATATTTTGGGGTTAAAGAAGTCTCTTTTTGTTTAAGCCACTATAATTATTTCCTTACTTGCAGCCAAATCTATTTTTAACTAATACAGATAAGAAAGAAATCAACCTAGTGAAGGGTTGAAAAATAGTGGGAAACATGAATTCAATAATCACCATATACCAATCACGCATCTATGATTTAGTATGTTGAATACCTGCTGTCTTAAATGCCTTTTCTTTACTTCCTTAGCAAAAATGTCATCTAGTTAGGCCTAGTAATTTGTTACTTCTTACACAAAATTTTCTTTAATTACCACAGTCAGAATAAATGAAGCTTTGGGCTACCACAAAATATAGCTTGTACTTAGATATAGCACTAAATAAATTTTCAGTCTCATTGTATGATTAAGTGTTTAGATATGCGCCTCTTTTCCTAGCCTGCAGATTTCCTGAGGACAAAGATGTCTTATTCAATTTTTTTGTTTTGTATAGAAGTGTCTTACACATATCCTGCTTTCAATCCAGTTTTGGGTAAATGAAGTTTTTTATTGTAAACTGAAAAAATAAATAAATAAAAACAGTAGCATTATTTTCCAGCTCCCAGCTCCTTCTCCAGTAGGTGAAATCTATCTCTCCATTCTTAAATCTGTACTTGGGGGAGTCCCTCTGAATCTGCTGTGATTCTGGAGACCGCCACCCAAAAAGATACACACACACACACACACACACACACACATATATACACACACATATACATACACACACACATATATGTATATACATATATTAAAAAAAATTTAAAAATTAAATCTGTACTTGGCTCTGTGACTTGCTTTGCCAATGGGATATAGCAAATAAGATACAAGTAGAAACTTGAAAGTTATGGTGCATTGGAGCTTGCACTTCTCACTGCATTTTAGAACCATGAGACTCTATGTGGAGAGCTCAAGTTTGCCTACTGGATGATGAGAGGCCACAGGAGCAGTTGACCCAGCTAAACACATCTTCTATCCACCAGTTAACCCATTAATTGGCCTCAGTTGCTTGACAGCAGCCAAGACCAACAAAAGAATTGCACAACTGAGACCAGCTAAATTAATGACGCATAGAAATATGAAGTAAATAAAATGATTGCTTTAGGCTACTTAATTTGGGGGTAGGTTTTTATATAGCAACAACAAATGCACCATCAAATTTTCAGGTTGCTTTTTTAGAACTTTCCATTTCAGAGGTTCAGTTTAAAATATACAGATGATTGAAACAAATGTATCTTTTGGTTAAGAAGAAATTTATTTTCATAATTTTTGGTTGACTTGCAAAAATTACTCAAATTTCCGGTCTGTAATATAGGCCTATCCTGACTCATAAAAGAAATTGGTTGATGTTGATTTTCAAAACAGTATCATGGGACCAACAAAAGTAAAATAAAAATTCTCTGCTTTTTAAGATTTTTATCAAGCAGTACAATGCTTCAAGCTGTTAAAAAACCTTGCGTATCCTTTATAAAACTCATGAGATCTGTGACCTACCCCAACTATGTTGTCCTTTGGGGAAACTTTTATGAATATTTTAATATTTTAAGCTAAGGTATTAATATAATTTTCTGTTTGGTCTTAGCTTGATTCACATGAACTTGGTTCTCCTTAGACAATAAGAAAATCCTCAGCATCATACCTTACTAAAAATCTACCCATTTTATATATGCATTAAGTATGAATTTCAAAGCCTTAATTAAGGTTTCTTAGTTTTAATCTTTAGTAAATTGCTTTAACTCGAGGGCAGTTAGAAAAATCTAAGTTATCTCTAAGCCACTTTCTGTGTTTATTTCTCTTGTCCCTTTCCACATAGATAACAAACAGGAGACAGTAAGCAGAGGAAAAGTAAGGAGTATGACTGGGCATGGAGTCTCACACCTGTAATCCCAGCACTTTGGGAGGCCGAGGCAGGTGGATCACATGAGGTCAGGAGTTTGAGACCAGCCTAGCCCACATGGTGAAACCCTGTCTCTACCAAAAATACAAAAATTAGCCAGGCATGGTGGCAGGCGCCTGTAACCCCAGCTACTCAAGAGGATGAGGCAGGAGATTCACTTGAATCCAGGAGGCAGAGGTTATAGTGAGCCAAGATCGGGCCACTGCACTTCAGCCTGGGTAACAGAGTGAAACTCTGTATCAACAAATAAATAAAGTAAAGAGTACGGTTGGCTGGTTCATTCTGTCTCCCTCCAAAAGTTTCTGCCTTAATTTTTGTGGAGGAAGGTGTATGTAGGTTGGAGAACAGGTCCTGGATATTCTGAAACGTTGGGCAAATCAGCCAGTAGTAAAGATGCCATTCTCACAGAACTTTAACGCAAAAGCTGTTTGTGCAGCTCTGCCTCTTGGGGTGTCTTGCTGTGACATGAGAAGTCACAGCTTCTCAGGTCAGCCTCCCAAAAAAGGCATCTTCTTTGTGAATGGGATCCCCTGCCCATCTTAGCCCTGACTTGACAGGCATTTTCTTCTTGATATGGAAGATAAATTTATGAGATACGCTCTCGACTGCCCCAACGTAGTCTTTAAAATCTGTTTTAATACACCCTTTCCCACATCTTAGATGTTCTACAGGAAATAACATATAAATAGATATGTATGTATTTCTTATATAAATAACTTCAACTTTATGATCTCTACAAACAACAGTCCATAGTTATGAGTAAAATTTCCATGACATTCCTGAAGCAAAGTTGGAATTAATGTGCTATGGCTACTAAAGGTTGAAGTTTGCAGTGAGTGTTTCTCCCAAATCCCCTGTGCTGTGAACCTAATGTCTGTGTCCTCCCAAAAGTCATATGCCGAAATCCTAACTCCAAGGTGACGGTTTTAGGAGGTGGGGACTTTGGGAGGTAGGAGGTCATAAGGATGGACTCCTCTTGGTGGGATTAATGCACTGATTAGAAGAAGCATGAGGAAGATGATTTTTCTCTCAGCCATGTGATGGTACAAGAAGATAGTTGCCTGCAAGCCAGAAAGTATGTCCTCACTAGACATCAGATCCGCTGGCACCTTCAGAACTATTAGAGATATATTTTTTGAGCCCACCTACTGAGTTTTCTCTATCTTCATAACTGGTAGAGAGACCAGTTTAAATATCAAAACACAACATCAAATATATGGTTAATTGCCTAATACAGCAAAAAGAAATGGCTATAATTGACTATTTTACTGCTTATCTCCTTTTGTCGATTGCTACGGAATACTGGAATTATATGGGGACACTGAGGCAGCTGGGACATTTTGTGAAGTTGAACAAATCCAACTTTAAGGTTCTTGGATTTAAGCTTACAGTCTTAAAATATAATTGCTCTCATGTCAGTCTGTTTGGTCCAACTGGGCCTAGAGTCTCTTCCTCTATTAGTTACTAAAAGTCAGTTTTTTACTGTGAGGTTTTCTGTTGTTGTCATGTTATGTGTTGGGTTTTTTGTTTCATTTTTAATGAAATGGAGAGAACATGCTTTAGAATAAACACACATGGTAAATTTTAAGGGCTAGATACAATATTCTAACTGAGTGTTTATGTTCAAGCACTTTCTTTAGAAATATTTTAATGTGAAACACTTCACAAGCTGTAAATCCCAGGTTAGTTATTACTAAGTGAGCCATACAAGTTATCAAAAGCTTTAATTAGATAAACTGGTTTACTTCTCTTTATTTCTTCAGATGTTGACGGTCACCTCTGAGTAAAAATCTTCAGCCAGATCTATTTTTTCATTCAGACTCTCTCTTACTGCAAACTACAGCCACAGACTTTTTGAAAAAATATGGCTGCCATCCCAGCGCCATAGTTTCTGTGACTGTTTTTGTCTAATAGAGGAAGAACTGGCACATGTCTGTTAAACAACAGTAGGAATCCTTCTCTCACTGTTTTCCAGTCATTTGCTTTTCTGTTGGCATCTGTAACTAAAACAATTTCACATAAAACTGAAATGATTCACTACTCTTGCCTTCTGTTAAAGATTACTGATTTTCAACCCATCTTGGTATTTACATGACTTCTTTCTTTTGAACATTTTTTTTTGCATCAGGATCTATTGGAACATTCACATTAGTACAACAAAAACAGTTGTAACATTGCTACGTTTTCATTTCTGAACACTATGTGTGATAATGTACTCTTGGGATCTTAGAGATTAATGAATAAATTCTTAGAGTACAAAACTACTTTAGATGAATAAATGAAAGTACCTGTTTACATCATAAACATTTTACTTGTGTGTTTTTAATCATGTTAAAACATGACAATGTCTTTAAAATGTTTGAAATACAATATAAATTTTATTAAATATGTTTATAAAGTTATAGAAAGGTGAGCATTATTTTTTGGAAAAAAAGTACTTAACATCCGAGACCCAGATATAATGGAGCTGTGATGATAATTATGGAGAACAAAGACAACCTCTGATAGAAAAATATAAAATATATTCCCTTGTGATTGAAAAAAAGGTCCTCATAAGATTTTCATACAGGCTAATAGCACCACATTGCTCCTTACATTTCCTTCCTTCCTTTCTTCCTTCCTTCCTTCCTTCCTTTCTTCCTTCCTTCCTTTCTTCCTTCCTTCCTTCCTTTTTCTTTCTTTCCTTTTCTTTCCTTTTCTTTTCTTTCTTTCTCTTTCTTTCTTTCTTTCTTTCTTTCTTTCTTTCTTTCTTTCTTTCTTTCTTTCTTTCTTTCTTTCTTTCTTTCCTTCCTTCCTTCCTTCCTTCCTTCCTTCCTTCCTTCCTTCCTTCCTTCCTCTCTCTCTCTCTCTCTCTCTTTCTTTCTTTCTTTCTTTCTTTCTT
>NC_045435.1:170306131-170407319 GCF_002776525.5 Piliocolobus tephrosceles | reverse complement strand
TCTTTCTTTCTTTCTTTCTTTCTTTCTTTCCTTCCTTCCTTCCTTCCTTCCTTCCTTCCTTCCTTCCTTCCTTCCTTCCTCTCTCTCTCTCTCTCTCTCTCTTTCTTTCTTTCTTTCTTTCTTTCTTTCTTTCTTTCTTTCTTTCTTTCTTTCTTTCTTTCTTTCTGGAAACATGAAACAGTGAATCAATTTTGTCCCTTGATCACTTTTAAGGAGGAAATTTCCAAGCATTCCTGTTTAAATACAACCTAAAGTCGAATGTATCTGTCTACAGCTTCCCCAAGTGTTACTCACCTTGTGCACACACTCTGGCCTTTTAGTTGTGTGTTTACTCTACTTCTCATCTTCCACAGAGTTAGTTGAACCTCCATGAGGTTGATAGAGTCAGTGTTGTGAAGTCCTTCAGATGATAGATAATTATACATTTTTGTCCCCCAGGCTGGAGTGCAATAGTGCGCTCTCAGCTCACTGCAACCTCCGCCTCCCAGATTCAAGGGATTCTCCTGCCTCAGCCTCCCGAGTAGCTGGTATTACAGGGGCCTGCCACCATGCCTGGCTAATTTTTGTATTTTTAGTAGAGATGGGGTTTCACCATGTTGGTCAGGCTTGTCTTGAACTCCTGACCTCAGGTGATCTGCCTGCCTCAGTCTCCCAAAGTGTTGGGATTATAGGCATTAGCCACCACACTCACCCATAATTATATGGTCTTTAAAAGAGAATCTGGATAATTTGAAAACTTTTTTTACTTGGCTAAACTCAAGGCACAAAACAAATTCAGTTAGGCTTAAATAATAAGTGATCCAGTCAAATTCTGAAATTTACACATATGCTTGAAATAATGGTTGGTTCAGTTGACAACTCTATTCACTAGGGGTTGCAATCATATCACAACTCTATTTTAAAACTTTCATAGTTGTTCCTCTTACCATTGTATTGCTTTTACTTTGAATATCTCTCTTCTCAGAAGTAATCACAATTCCGTGTGTGGTGATGATCATTTCCAAGCTTATTTGTAAACATTTATTAGAAATGCTTTTGTCTGAACAAAAATTATTTCAGAAACAATATTTGTCTGGATTGTGGTCAATATGACATTGCTACCATCCCTTTTAAGATCTCCTATGCAATGACATTTCAGTCCCTTTTTCTACATGGTTCTAGGTTAGAGTTTGCCAATTTCAGAGAGTTAGTCAGATCCCAGATCATACAAGGCATTGTCATCCTGGGAAGGCAATATTTTGCTGTAGGAGCTAAAATAATTTTTAGATTATTAGAGATAGGCAAAAAAGAGGAATCAAGAATGACTCCAGGCCAGATGCAGTGCTATAATTGAGATTTTTGGGAGGCCAAGACAGGTGGATCACTTGAGCCCAAGAGTTGGAGAACAGCCTGGGAAACATGGTGAAACCCCATTTTCAACACACACACACACACACACACACACACACACACACTGAGCTGGGTGAGGTGGCAAGCACCTGTAGTCCCAGCTACTTGGGAGGCTGAGGTGGGAGGATCACTTGAGCTCAGGAGGTTGAGGCTGCAGTGAGCTACGATTGCACCATTGCACCCCAGTCTGGATGACAGAACTTACAGAGCAAGTGAGACCCTGTCTCAAAAAAAAAAAAAAAAAAAAAAAAAAAAAAAAGAATGACTCCAAATGTTTGGCCTGAACAGTTTGGAATGGAGTGCCCCTTACTAAAATTAGGAAGCCAGAAGCCTAGGAGAGAAGCCAGTTGAGGTTGTGTGTGCTATAAACAGTTTTGACATATGTTAAAGCCCAAATGTTTGTCTTCTCCCAATTTGTGTTGAAACCATACTCTTAATTTGATGATATTTGAACATAAAGCCTTTGGGAGGTACTTAAGGTTAGTTGAGGTAATCAGGGTGGGGACATCATGATAGGATTTTTGCCCTGTATCAAGGAGAAACTAGAGAGCTTGCATGTTCACATTCCCACTCCCCTGTGGGAGGACATAAGCCGGTGACTGTGCAAGCCACAAAGAGAGCCCTTTCCAGGAATTGAATCAGCCTTGATCTTGGGCTACTCAGCCTCCAGAGCTGTAAGAAAATAAATTTCTGTTGCTTAAGCCACCCAATCGATGGTATTTTGTTATAGTAGCCTAAGCATACTAATACAGCATATGTTAATTTTGAAATGTCTTCTATACATCAAGTAAGAAGTTGGATATACGATTCTAGAGTTGGGGGAGAGCTGGTACTGCTGATATGAATTTGGAAGTCATCAGGAATCATCAGTGACATTTAAAGGCAAATTGAAGTTAAATTGCATAAGTCTACTGTATATTCCAGGTATAATTACTCTTTGTAGAGAAATAAATGGAATTGGCCAGTTGTCTAATGTATTAAAAAAAATTAACACCAAGTTTTGTCTGCTCTTTTCTCAGCTTACTTGGTTTTGAACATAATGACTCATTTTATACTTCTACTTACCTCTAGATATAGCCCTTCTGTAAAATACTCCTATTGCTTCTCTTTTTTAAGTTCAGTGAGTCAAATTTCAAGGACCAAAATAAAGAAATTATTGTACAAGGTCCATGTTACCGAACTACTGAACTAGCTAAATCTCCATTTCTCCCTGCCCTGTTGCTATATGACAAAAGTTACTACAAAGCCAAATATATATCTAGGTCACCAAACAACACAGTTTGCAAAGGACTATTCAGGTTTACACCTGTTGTCCTAGTATAATTATTAATAGCACCCAGCATAATTATTGCACTCTCTAAAGTATGCTGAAAGTTTAAACAACAAATTTTATGGTTATCTTCTGAGTAGTAGATACTTCTCCTTCACAGTTCACTATGTTAGTACCAGCTATTGGTCTTAATTGACACTATGTTGGCCTATGATTTTGTCTCACACGGTTGAGTAATTCAAAGCCATATTTTTTTTTTTTGAGACGGAGTTTTGCTCTGTCGACCAGGCTGGAGTGCAGTGGCGCAATCTCGGATCACTGCAACTTCCACCTCCTGGGTTCAAACAATTCTCCTGCCTCAGCCTCCCGAGTAGCTAGGGTTACAGGCACATGACACCATGCCTGGCTAATTTTTTGTATTTTTTAGTAGAGACAGGGTTTCACCATATTAGCCAGGATGATCTCGATCTCCTGACTTCGTGATCCACCCTCCTCAGCCTCCCAAAGTGCTGATTACAGGCATGAGCCACTGTGCCCAGCTCTAATTCAAAGCCATTTTTTAAAATAAATGTTCTTAAGGACTCCTTGTGTTGATTAAAATTAATTATATATAGGTAATTAGGAACAAACATGAAACCCAATATTAAAGTCTTATTATCTTCTATAACAAAACCAGATTTTTAAATTAAATGTCCCAAATCCCTACAAAACCCATAAAATCTAAAATAATGATAATGATTTAAAATGAAAAATTATTTTTTTGTGTGTGGAATGTAAATCTCTTTTCAGAATATGACTACAGTACTTATGCAGGTTGTTTGAGTTTTCCCAGGAACTCTCTGTTTTTAAATTATGATGGCATTAATATTCATAGAGCACATCACCACAGCATCCTTTGGCCTTCAGTTGATATGAAAACATCGCTTTATTATAAGGTCTGCCTGCATTCTTTTTTTCATTATTGATAAGTGAAGTTGTGTTATGTAGTTCCTTTTTTATCATATTGAAAACACTGGTATTAAAATCAGTTAGTAGGTCTTGACTTTATAGTGGTTCTCCAGCTAGCCAGAATATGCCTATATTAATTTCTTTAGTATCATTTTATTCAAATGAAAGCACAATATTTGAAAAATATTCCAGATCTTTAAGAATACATTTTTGGAACCTCAGGCATCTATGAATCTTTGTTTGTACAATGTCACTGAAGGATTTTAACCTGATAATTAATAAAATAAGAAGTACAAATAATCAATAAACATAATTATTCTTTCTCACTAGGAAAAAAAAAAAAAAAAAAGACTGAAAATAAGACCTGATGATGATAATAAGTATTTTGGAGTGTGCAAGGAAAAAGATTGCCACCCTTATACACTGTTGGTGGGATTTTAAATAAGTTCCACATTTCTTGAAAGTAAATTCATCATATGCATTAAAGACGTAAAAATGTGTATACCTTTGACTCAATTGTTTCCACTTCTAGACATGTATTCTAAGAACATAATAAAATTCACATGGATACATTAATTAACATAGTAAAAGGCACATAATATGCACTTGATAAATATTTACATACACACGCACAGAGATGTACTATGCATGTACTTGTGTCAATGTGCTAGACGTTGGATATACAATGATGACAAGAAAGTACAGTTTAGTTGTGGAGATAAATTAAAAATTATATAAACATGTAACAACTATGGCACATTTCATGGGAAAAGGACATGTGAATGCTTTTAAGAGAGGTTTTTATTTAAAAAAAGTATGTGCTTTTATTGGTACATAGTAGGTGTATATATTTATTGGGTACATGTGGTGTTCTAATGCAGGTATACAATGTGTACCTAGGACACATCAGGTCAAATGAGATATCCATCACCTCAAACATTTATTTATTTGTGTTAGGAACATTCCAATTCCATTCTTTCCATTATTTTAAAATTTACAATAAATTATTGTGTGCTGGGATATAAATTGTATAATACTTGTTAAATGAATGAGATTAATTATAATTTTGTTTTTCAAAGTAACTTTAATAGCAATAAAAAATTAAAAAACCCTAAAGATACAATAGTGGTTTATTTAAATTGATTTTAGTATATTTATACGCTACAATGTTTCGAAGTTGTTAATAATGATAATTTTGCAGAAGTATTTTCATTGGCATGAAGAATTGTCCTCAATACAGTAAATGAAGACAACATTTGACAATAATACCACAGACTTGCATGGAACTCATGACAAAATATATCCACTTATATAAAGCATTGACCAAATGTATGTCTAGATAGGAAGAGAGAATAAATTTGACAGTTATCAAGCTAATTTGTCAGTTTTTTAAAAAATACAACATAAATTAAATTAATAGTCTATGCAGCTCTGATGTACTAGCTGATCTACTTTGGAAGTTTTATTTTCATTGCTCCATAGAAAAATGAAACAGCACAGGAGATTAGGGATCATCAATACAACAAACAATTTGACTGAATAAATAAATGTACAATTTTGTTGTAAGGTAGTTACTTTCCTCCATAAAAGTGTCCTGTCTTGGCTCCCTCAGAAGAAAGGGAAAAAGAAGAATTCAATAATATGACTTCAGAATAAATAAATAATGGAAGAATTTCAAAACAGAATGAGGCTTTGCTTTGAAATATCCAATCTTCTTGAGACTGCAAATTGTGCAGGAATAGAGAATAGTTTTTCTCATGAGTTTTCTTCCAATCAGAAGAAAAATATAACATGAGACTTTCTCGTGGATTTCAACATATCTAATCATATACTTGTTGGCAATCTGGAAGAGAAGGAACAGATGAAAAATTCATAAAGAACTCATGTACATAGTATACTCAACTTAGTTTTTATTTCATACAAAAATTTTGAAATGAAAGTATTTACTTTTATGTACCAATTCACATTGTATTTTATAGTTTATAAGTGCAGCTAACATAAATAACTGTCTAAATTATTCTGTCATGCTATTTTGCTTAAATGTTTTCAATATAGTAAAGTTTTTCAATTTTTTAATAGATTGTTTTTCATTATATCTTATTTTCTGTGCCTTCATATTTCATAATGTATTTCAGAGAGTCAAAATATGTTATTATTGATATAACAGACTCTAAGTAAAAATAAACTCTGATAAAAATTCAAAGTTTAAGTTTAGAATTTGATTTGGGTAGTATCAGAAGTAAGGCAATACTTGGAATTATAGATTGTTAGACGCTCAGTCTTTGGAGTAAAACGCACCTGCTGAAGTGAGGTTTGAATCAAAACTTCACCAGTAATTAGCAGTTTTACCTTGAAGAACTTACTTAATTTTTCCGAATCTATTTCAGTTCATGTCACTATCCTATCTAAAATCCTTCAAAAGGTCTTCTTTCCACTGAGAATAAAATTCAAAGTCTTAATAAAATTGTTCAAGGGCTTCACATGATTGTTCCCCTGACCATCTCCACGGCCTTTCCTTCTCATTTCGCACTTATGTTGGTGCCCTCAGGTGCTTGCACATGTTCTTCCTTGAAACTGTGTCTTTCCTTCTTTTCCAGTGACAGTCTGACCCATCCATATACAATTATGCATTGGTTCCTAAATATTTATTTAATTTGCTACTAACATATGAAGATAGCACCAAGTGTATATTGGCCCTGCAAACACACTTAAAAATAGTGACTTCTAATCTAGAGAAGTGTGTATTCAATGTTTCCTATGTTTACTCTAAAAAGTGCTATTCCTCAGGCTGCCCAATCTTGAATTAATGATAAATTTGGTCATCAGTTTGAAATAACAAGAATATTAGTTGTGGAGTGTCTAGTATACATGAGCTTGAATCAATTAATTATCAGGTAAGGTAGCTATAAGAAAATAACTTTTTGTTAAACATAACTTAAATTTTGTTTTGATTTCATGTATTATTGTGCACTCTTATATTGAATTGCTCATTAACCAGTCAATGGTTGAAACATGTTGTTAAAAATAAAAGTAACTAAAAGTTACCTTACAACAGTGAAGAAAATGCCAACAAGATTTCCAGATATAGCAGCCTTGAACATTGTTGAACCCCTAAACTAATGCCAGTAATTGCCTATCTACAGATTTGTTACTATTTCTGTCTTGATTTTTTAGTTATAACAAAATACTTTAGATTGGCTATTAATAAGTAATAGAAATGTATTTCTCACAGTCTTGGAGGTTGGGAAGTCCAAGATCAAAGCACTGGCAGATTTGGTATTTGGTGAGGGCTTACTCTCTGCTTCAAAGATAGCATTTTCTCTCTGCATTCTCATATGATGGAAGGGGCAAATGCTGTATCCTCACATGGTGGAAGGGTCCTTACATGGTGGAAGGGGCAAGGTAGCTCCCTTCAACCCTTTTGATAAGGACACTGGTACCACTCATGAAGGGAGAACCCTCATGACTTAATCACTTCCACAAAGGCCTCATCTCTTAATACCACTACAATAGGAATTAGGTTTCTACATGAAGGTTGGAGGAACACATTCAGACCACAACACCATGCGTTAACAATAAATTACTATTTCTCTAACCTTTTTAAAATCTTGTTTGCTGTTATATGCATGTGGAATCATTCCTGGATGATACAACTGGAAATTTAATTTCATCAAAACAAATAGTCCATCACAACCAATTCATTCTGGCAGCTTTAGTCTTTATTAATTTTGTTTGTAGTCTATATCATATTTGATTTGTAAATTCATCTATGGTTTTACTATTGTATAAGAACCAGAAGGCTAATAAATTCATACCCTGTTAATTTTTTTAAAGTTGTATATTTCTCAAAACATTGAGCTCTAAACTGGAGTGAACATTTATTCGCAAGGTAGAGCACTGCACCACTGAGTAGATGGCCACATTTTGCATCCTAGTTTTAGTGCAATCAATCATGAGGCTTGGAGATGTCAGCCTACATCTATAGGCTGTGTTCTTTATATTGAGAATATAGGGCATACAAGGTGATATATTGGGGTATGAGAGAGAAACATAACTTCCATATTTTCAAATCATTATTTCTATATTTTATTTTGTATATATTTCATTTTTTCTGTATGTTTTATAAGCAGCATACTATGTTACTATATATGGTATATAAGGATATACCTTCAAAATGTTTTTACTGATAAAATATGTGATCTGAAAATTTTGAAGACAACACCTCTCATAATTCTTTCATCTTTAAATTAAAGAGATTAGTGCCTTTTAGACCCTACTTCAAGGAGACCTACAGGGTTCTTAAAAAGTGGTTAGGGTAGAGAAGCAGCCTGGGAAATTGGAGGTCTGAGGAAGTCCAGTCCACTAGATTCTGCCCTCCTAGCTCCTTTTTTACATCTCCTTTACACATTAGACTTCTTTTTAAGAATAGGTTCAGATATTTAAACAAAAGGTTTGAAGGACAACTGACTAACTGATGTCTGAGGTCTTGATAAAATCTAAACTTCTTCGATCATCTAGTTTCTGAGCTGCCCTCTACTCTGGAGGTGAAATAGTGACAAACATTAAACACATAACATAGCACATTTTCATGTTAGGAATTTGTGTTATAGACCCAATTAGTGATATGAGACATATGTGTGAGAAGATAACCAGAACTCTCTGAGAAACTTGAGTGGCGGGCACAATGTGTAATAGTGGTTGAACATAGAAACAGATCTTTTTCAGGTGCAATCATAGTAAAAGGTATATTTTAAGAGGTCCTTAAGATCATTCCATGTGACATCCCACACCTATCAATGCTGTATTTTAAACTTTTACCTTTAGCCACCACCCTAATATAGTTGCATTCTATCAGTCTTGGTTATAAAGTTGATTAATGCAACTGATTCCTGTGCAGCGTTGTTTAAAATAAGACTACACTTAGATTTCGGTAAGATATTTTTGAAGTATTGGGCAGCCTAGCCCCTAATTGTCTGGATGCTCTTAATAAGAATCAGTTGTAGGCACAGTTGTCTCATAAAGAGAGGTATGTCATTATAAGCTATTTCACTTGTTCACCAGTTAGTCCTCAGAAAGTAAATATAAATGCAGCATTTCTTAGTTTCTTCTTTCTCTACCCATTTCCCTAGAATCAACCCAAGCATTTTGTGAAATCTAAAAGCAAAAAGAAAAACAGCTTGTAATTGTATTTCTGGTTAAGATTTTCTGCCAAGTTGTTGGCCTGAATCATAAAGAAACAAGTAAGAGAGAAAATAAACTAATAATATGACTATTACCAGGGCAATTCTGAATCATTTCCAAGATTTGTTAGCTGTTTCAGATTACAAAGTCAGTAGGCATGCATGGCAACTTTTTTCAGGCAATGCATTTTCACAATGATTGTGCTAGGAAATGAAATGGCAGACATGATACAGATGCACTTGTAATTGGTGTGGCTCCCATAGCAATGAACCTAGGTTTGTCCTTTAATGAAGGGTTGGAATGCACAGTGGAAAAAGACACATTCTTCTGCCTGTGTCTGTACACACCTGAGAGAGCACTGTTTTCTGAATTTTCTGACAGAGAACCTTTTGCAACTAGCCTTTTCTAGTTTCTTATTTTTCTAAGATAATCACATTTCTTCTTGTCACATATATGTATTTCCCTCCTTGGCTAGAAATTTGAATACCATAGTCCAGTGGTCAATGAACAACTTTGTCTATAAAACGTCACACCTTTCTTTATATATGGATATTTATATATGAATATTTTCATACTCTGAATCAGCCTAAAGGCTTCAATAAAGATGTTGCTGTAAAATTTAGGTGCTCTAAGAAAAAGAGACAATGAAAACAAAATAATGCATATTATTAAAATATGCGATTATAGGCAGAGACTCTGGGGTATGTGTGTGCGTGTGTGTGTGTGTGTGTGTGTGTGTGTGTGTGTGTGTGTGTCTGTGTCTTTAGAGAAAGCCCAGGGCCCAAAGTTCCTCACATTTGGACTTTTGATAAAGCAAAATAATTAAAGAAATGTAAATAGAGAAGTCAAGACAAGCACAAAAGAGTTTGGTGAGAGGTAATTCACTCTGTAATTTTTGTATTTAAGAGATCAGAGATCACAGTATTTCAAATTTTATCTTGGCATTTCTTTACTTTTTACCCTTCTGGAGGCCTTAGAGCTAGAAAGGCCCTAATACTTATGAAGCTTTGAGACTCTAATTACAGGCATATTGGTTGTATCTTAAATATGTAATGCCTGATTTTCTACACTTTGACTCAGAAATTATATCTCTCTCCATGTTCACAAACCCACAAACCCACCAAAATATGATCACTGTGTTTTTTTTTTTTTTTTAATACTTTTTAACTTTTAATGGGCCTAGTAAAAAGAAATAAGAGACCAAGGAGAGAAGCAGAAAAGGAGTTAGAGGAAGGATTGACATCACCAATTTGAACAGTCCCAGCACTCAGGCCCTTGATTCCTTTCCTTTCACAGAGGAAATGCAGTTTATGTTCCTGTACACAATCTATTAGCCTCTAGATGCCTGTTACACTCTCAGAAGAGGGAAAGCATAAACAACTCTTACCTAGGAGCCCTCTGACCTCTCCATTTAGTGTGAGTGAGCTTTCATGTGGAGTTAAGGTAGCTGTGCACAACAGGGAAAGGCAGGAGGCTTTGTCTGTGCACTTAAGCAGCCAGATCCATGATCAGGCAACATGATTAGGGAGACTATACAATTGACCATTCCAACTGGAATGATTTTGTGTGAGACAACTGCTACATTGAACAGAGCACTGAGTCCTCCTGGCAAACTAAAGATAGCCACAGAGTAGACATTCATTACTCACTGAATAAAGGAATAAATGAGTAAGACTGTAGCCCATCATATGCTTGTCTTCTAAGGGATGACAAAGGTCAAGAAGTCATTCTGTGTTAATTCAAATAGCAATCCAAGAGATAGAAGCTGTGAAGTGGTGGGTTTTATGTTTTGTTTGTTTGTTTGTTTGTTTTGAGACAAGGTCTCAGTCATCCAGGATGGAGTGCAGTGGAGTGATCTTGGCTCACTGCAACATCTGCCTCCCCAGCTCAAGTGATCCTCCCACCTCAACCTCCTCAGTAACTGGGACCACAGGCGAGCACCACCATGCCTGGATAATCTTTTGCCATTTTTGTAAAGATGGAGTTTTGGCATGTTGCCCAGGCTGAACTCAAACTCCTGGGCTGAAGCAATCCACCTGCCTCTGCCTCCCACAGTGCTGGCATTATAGGCTTGAGCCACTGGCCCATCCGAAGTGGTGGGTTTTACCTCTTCATTAGGGCTGGCCTTGAGACGCTGAGGAAAAGGATCCACAATCATCTAAGCTATCAGGCAGTAGTATAGGCTATCTTGGAAAGTAGTCATTGGAAATACTCTCTGGCCAGGCTTGGTGGCTTATGCCTGTAGTCCCACCACTTGGGGAGGCGAACGCAGAATGATAGGTTAAAGCCAGGAGTTCAAGACAAGCCTGGGCAACAAAGTGAGATCCTGTCACTACAAAAAATAAAATAAAATAAAAAGGCCAGGTATGGTGGCACCTGCCTGCCAAGTTATTCTGGACACTGAGGCGGGTGGATTGATTGAGTCCAGGAGTTCAGGCTGCAGTGAGCTACGATCATGCCACTATACTGATAGAGTGCAGTGACAGAGTGAGACATCGTCTCTGAAACAATAAATAAATAAAATAAAAATAAAGTAAAACAAAATAATTAAAATTAAAATATTCTTAAAGTTTAAATATTACATTTATTTTTAAATAAACATTCACTTCAAAAATTTTTTAATAGAAGAGAGTAAGACTAAAAAAAAACGCTATAGAAAAACAGGCTTTGGAATAGGAATCTAAAGCTCTGAGACTAACTCTGTTTTGTCAACTCATTCTGAAATATTGGAAAGCTACTTGCATTTCCATAACATCTTTTTTCTTTCTTTTTTTTTTCTTTCTGAGACAGAGTCTTGCTGTCGCCCAGCCTGGAATGCAGTGGTGTGATTATAAATCACTGCAGCCCTGAACTCCTGGCCTCAAGTGATCCTCTCCTTAGCTGCCAGGGTGGCTGGAACTACCAGTGAGAGCCACCATGCCCAGCTATTTTTATTTTTTTTTTTTTTTATAGAGATGAAATCTTGCTATGTTACACAACTTGGTCTCAAACTCCTGGCCTCAAGAGATCCTCCTGCCTTGGCCTCCTAAAACCTGGGATTGCACGTGTGAGCCACCTAACCTGGTCGCTACAATATCTTATCTGTAAAATTAACAAAAGGAGGCATCTACTAATCTCTGACTTTCTTAGCCCTACCTATCTGCCTAACATGGTTATTTAAAGAAAGAGTGACACATTCTAGCTCAAAAATCTTTTCCCAAAACAAAGCAGTGATGGATATAATAGTTTAAAAGAGGGAGGAAAAGAAAACTTTATAAATATAGTTGGCTTGAATAAAGCAAATATTTTCTCAAACAAGAAATGGATCACAATGTTTGACTTGAGCCTCAAACAGTGCTTGCTGGGCTCAGGGTGCAGCAGGAGGAAGCGGTGGTCAGGCAATTGTTCCCTATGGAACAAAAGAAGTAAAAGTGCTCATCTTTCACAGACATCTGGAATCAAACTCACTGTGTGTGGTCAAGAACTCAGCACAGCCCTTTTGATTTTAAAGAAGGCTGAAAATTTCTTCTACCAACTATCACTTACTGTCTAGGGTTTTCGTTTAGGGGAAGCAGTAGGCCTAAAGATGTGGAGGAAACAGGCATAGCCTCCAATCTGGAGCTGAAGCAAACTGTTTGTTGAATAAGAGGCTGGATCTGCAAATCCTTAATGTCATTGTGCACTCTAAGTGGCCTTTAAAAACCTGGTTCTAGACTGGGGGCCCAGTGGGCTGAGTAGTGTAAAACTTACAAGGGCAAAACTTACAAGCAAGTGTAAAACTTACAAGGGCAGGGAAGTGTAGGCAAAAATGAGAATTAATGGAGAAAAACAAATATAAAAGTCTTTACAAATTAAAATTAATCTGTCTGCATGACTAGGTATGAAATATACATACATAAATAAATTAAATTAATCTGAAACTATAAATTCCAAAGCACACGCAAAATATCGAATGCTAAGAAGGACAAATCAAGTTAAACTTTTAGAAGAAAAATTTATTTCAGAGAAGTTCAGATCCTGTAGAATAGTCTGACAAAAACTTTAAATATGCTATTGATTTCAAAAGAAATGTAAAAATGTATTGCTTTCCTTAAAAAGAAAGATAATTTATAAAACAAAAAAACTTAAAAAGAATACAAAAAATGAAGATGAGAAAAAATAAACATAAAATCTTGAAAATAAAAAGTATGATCATTAAAATGAAAAATAATATATGGGATAAATGTAAGACTGGATATGATCAGAAAGAAAATGAGTCAATTAGAATATGGTACCATAATATATGTAATATATATTAAATATAGTATTTTAAATATATACTATATTACATATTAAATATATATATATATATTTCTTTTTTTGGGGGGGGGATGGAGTCAGAATCTCGCTCTGTCACCCAGAATGGAGTGCAGTGGCACTATCTCAGCTCACTGCAACGTCTGCCTCCCAGGTTCAAGTGATTTTCCTGCCTCAGCCTCCTGAGTAGCTGGGATTACAGGTGCTGGCTAATTTTTGTATTTTTAGTAGAGACGGGGTTTCACCATGTTGGTCAACTTGGTCTCAAACTCCTGACCTCGTGATCTACCTGCCTCGGCCTCCCAAATTGCTGGGATTACAGGCATGAGCCACCATGTCCAGCCACCATAATATATTAAAGATATAAAGATGTGAAGACCAGTTAAGAAACATCACAGATTAAACTGAAATGCTCTGATATTGATTTAATAAGAGCACCAGAAGAACAGACTGGAAGGAATGGCAGAAAAGTCCATATTTGGAGAGGTAATTGTTGACAACATTTCAGAATTAAAATTAGGCTTCACATATGAGCAGAATTGAAAAATAATAATTATTATTTGGATTCATTACAATTGTATCTCAGATCATCAACTATAAACAAATCATCTAAAAAACAGTCAGATGAAAAAATATGTGTTGCCTACAAAGGAATGACATTTAAACTAACAGCAACAATTTTTTGCCAGAATTGCTTGGTATCAATTTATGCCAGAAATTAGTAAAATTGTGTCTTAATAGAACACAAAAATCTGTCAAAATAGAATTTTATTCTCAGCCACATTCTCCTTTAAAAATAAAGAAAAATTGATATTTGCAAACTTACAAAAATATATAAAGAAGCTCATCTGAAACTGCCTTTGCAAAATTATTGCAGTAAGAAAAATCTGACATAATTGACTCCATCTTGCTTCTGACCTCCAATCTGTCCTTACCCTTTCCTGGGTATATACCAAGCTAACTTTAGGAGGAATTTAGATTATAGTTTAACCTTAAAGCAAAGACGATAATAACCTTTCCTCAAACTAAATGACCTTTGTAAACCTGATGAAAAGCCACAAGGTTAGGATTATGAGAAGGGCCTTAATTCTGATAACATCGGTATAGTTTCTATAATCCCTTATTCCTCAGTGGTCATGTGGCCAAAGGTTGCAAGATTTGTGACTTTCCTGATTGCTCCTATAGATAACATCACTATGTAAAACCTAAGAAATTTTTTAAAGATATCTTTCAGATTGACCCCACCTGGACTCATGACCCATGGCTCAACTGATCCTGTGGCCCACCTAGAGGCTGACTCAGTGCATGAGGACCATTTCCCACACCCCTGTGATTTCATCCCCAACCAATCAGCAGCACCCATTCCCTAGCCCCTGCCCAACAAATTGTTTATGACAACCTTAACCTCCAAGCCTTCAGGGAGACTGACTTGAGTGATAACTCCAGTTTTCTTGCATGGGCTGGCCTCATACCAATTAAACTCTTTCTCTACTACAGTGCTGAGGTCTCAGTGAACTGATTTTGTCTGTAGTAGGTAGGAAGAACCTGTCAGGTGATTACATATCCGTAGGCTGCCACTCAAAGGATGTTAAAAAATATATTTCTGAAAAAATAAAAGTAAACACAGATAAAAAGTATTAAACATGAGATTATGGTATATTATCATTGATAAAATATGCCTCAAGCTTATTAGGTACTAACTTCTAAAACTAACTTTAAAGCATTCTTTGTTTGATTAAAAGAAAGTAAAACAGGAATTATACACAACAATAATATATGATGGGGAGGTAGGTACAAGTTGCTTAATGGGAGTTGTTAAGGCACACTAAATGTCTTATTATAGTTGGAAGAATAGAAAAATATTGAATATAGATCTGTATGTATTTTAAAATCCAAAAGTAAGGAGGCAGGTGGATCACAAGGTCAGGAGATTGAGACCATCCTGGCTAACACAGTGAAACCCCATCTCTACTAAAAATACAGAAACTTAGCCAGGCGTGGTGGTGGGCACCTGTAGTCCCAGCTACTTGGGAGGCTGAGGCAGGAGAATGGCATGAACCTGGGAGGTGGAGCTTGCAGTGAGCCAAGATTGCGCCATTGCACTCCAGCCTGGGCAACAAAGCAAGACTCCACCTCAAAAAAAAAAAAAAAAAAAAAAAAAAAATTATATATATATATATATATGCCAATTTCATCTATTTTGACTAATTATGCTCTAAGTTAAAGTTCATCCAACTTTTCCTGTTAGATGTGAAATTATCTTATTTCCCTGTCAGTCTTTCATTCATCATCATTAATTCAATAATTCAATAAACACTGATTTTGGACCTAATTCACACTTGGAGGCCTGAGATGCCAAGAAAAATAAAATGTAATTTCAATCCCCAAAAGATTTATAAATCTAAAATACAGTAAGTAGAAAGAAGAAATAAATAAACTCAAAAAGTAAGAAAATATGAGAAAAATATAATCAAGAAAGAGGGAAGAAGGAAAATAAAAAGAAACCACAGATTGCATGTTATGGACCCAAATGTAACTCCCATATTCTTTTCACATCTGCATCAATGCAACATAATTTATAATTCTTTAAGAGCTATGTAAATAAATTTAAATATAAAAATAATTCTATTAGCAAACACATACCTAAAAATACTGTGACAAACAGGGAAAGAACAAATTCTGAGCATCATTTTTAAACTAAAGATACTATCATGTCTTAGATATTATTTTACGTACTTGAATTGTTTTAGTTTAATATAGTTAATTATTGATCATTTTGTGGTCAATTCACTGGCTGGCCTTTTAATATTTAAATATGTGGCAGGCATCTGATTTATTGAAAGGCTTATAATCCACCCCAAAATGAAACTATTTGTTGACATTTTAAAATGATTTATTGGTAAAATGCTGCCAAGGACTTTTAAAATCAAATCCTGCAAAGAGCAGCTTGAAGTAGGTGAACAAAAATAATTTACATTACTCAAAAAGACATTTTTCATTTAATACCTAGGGTAAACTAATTGAAAATCTAAAATTATGCTGCTTTCCTGTAGAGTACAAAAAGAGATTATAACGTGAAAAAAAAAAAAAAAAAACTTTAAATCTGAATATGCCATACCTTTCTGACTCGCACTTCCACTGTCATCCCTTCCTATCAGGTAATATTTAAGTCTGTGTTAATGGATTAGGGTCCATTGATCTCAGTTGGAAAATATGAGTCACTCTTGCTGATCACTGTGTGCTACTGCCAAAATTGCCTTCCTTGCCAGTAACGTATGATTCTATTGAAGTCTGTCCCAAATAATCATCTGTATAAACAATGATATGTGGTTTTAAACTTGAAGCGTATTTTCTAACCAACTGAACTATTTTATTTAACTTTTACTTAAGAGTAGTGCTACATGCTGTGACTTCTTTTTCATGAAAAAGATACAATTTTGTTTTAAAATGGAATATAGTGATGGTTTATTTGGTCAGATTCTGGCTGTTCATCACAGGAACAGCAATTTATGCTCGAGATTCACCACTAGATTCAAAAAATCTATATTAATAAGGTCCTTTTGACATGTTTTAGATGAGAGGTTAAGTCCAAATAGTAATAATTCACTCCCTCACTTAATAACACTGAATTGAACAAGTAGGAGATGAGAATACGCCACCCGAAAATATGACTTGTAGTAGACCAGAATATGTCCATCCCAAAATGTGTCTCTTCGGATTAAGGATTATTTTGAACTGTCTATTTTGAGAAACTACAAACACAGGAGAAGCTCTGAAAACAGTAAAAATTACCCTTTTATAAGGGAAATGTACATCTATAAAGAAAATCTCTGTTTTGTACGGGTGTCTTCCTCTGTGTAGCAGGAAGAGAAGAAACAGTAGCTCACTGGAGATTCTCATCAATGGAGAGCACTGACCTATTACCGTTGAACAAAACTCATTCTCATTCACTGTGCTTTACCTGGGCATCTCCTCTTAACTGACTTTCCTCAGCACCCTTCTTTATTTGTTTCAGCAAATAATGGTATTTAAGCCTGAACTCAAAGCCACGTCTTGAAGATTTACCTGTTTTTCTTTGGGTAACTCCCATTTATGTGTCGGAGTGAGAGAATCCTCTCTCTCCTTTGTTGAGATTTGATATTTGAGGATGACTATAATGCCTCACACCCATAATCCCAGCACTTTGGGAGACTGAGGCAGAAGGATTGCTAAAGACCAGGAGTTTGAGACCAGACTGCGTAACATAGTGAGACCTCATCTCTACAAAAACAAAACAAAACAAAAAAAAGAAATAAAAAATTAGCCAGGTGTGGTGGTGCACGCCTGTAGTCCCAGCTACTTGGGAGACTGTGGTGGGAAGATTGCTTGAGCTCAGAGGGTCAAGGATGATGATTGTGCCACTGTACTCTAACTTGGGACAACAGAGTAAGACCCTGTCTTAAAAAGAGAGAGAGAGAGAGAGATTCAGTAACAAAAGAGAGAATCTAAGAAATAAACAATTGACTAATTAACAGGAGAAGAGGCATATATATTTATTACATGCAGGGAGCATTAAAGGAAGGTGAGTAACGAACACCCCAATGAGATGTAGAGGCTTATACAGTCTCCTTCACAAGGAAGAGGGAAGTGGGGGATATAGGCAGATTTAGAGGAAGAACAGATAATTTTAGAGGAGAAGAATGGGGCAGAACAGAAAATGGCCTGGGACATAGTTCTCCTGAGGCTCTAGGTATGCTGTCAACTCTAGTCTTCTTTTCTTGGAGTTTAATCTTCCCTGTTTGGTGAGATTACAAGGAGGAGGCTCAACACGATTAAATTCTTTTTGTGGGAGCTTCCTTTAGTCAGAGAAGTGAACTTCAGAGAAAGCCCCTCCCTGTGCTTCAGGAAAGACAGAGAGGCAAGATTGGCAAGGGGAGGAGAAGGGTCAGAGAGATCTTGGTTCTGCGGCTGCTTCTTTAGTTCAAAACACTCAGCATGTCAAAGCACCACACTTTGGTGTATCATTTTCTGATCCCCCAACATATACATGAACCATATACATGTTAATAAACTAATTTTTGTTCTTCTCTTGTTAATCTGTTATAGCCATCTGTCCCAACTGAAAACTATAAAGGGTAGAGAGAAAATGATTTTTTTTCTCCTCTATGTAAACAAAAAATAAAATCCTAAGCCTCCACTGACTGAACAGACCTCCTTGTGGCCAAAGGAACCCCAGAAAAACCTTAAAACTCAGTTCCCGGTAATGCTAGGACAGGAGGTCAGACACACCTCATTTTACCCACTCCCTTTTGGGGTTTAGGCACAATAACTGGTCAGCATTAATGTTAAAATGCAGACCATAAGACTGACAGAACAGACTCCGTGGCAATAAGAAACCAAATTATAAACAGGACCTAAGGCCATGCTGGGCAAGTGTTATGTCACGCACCCCTGCACTTAAAAATAAACTATGTTTTAACTGCCACAAAGTTTTTCTTTTTCTCTAGCAACTAAACAAGCACAGGCCTTAAATAAGCAATTTTAAAACAATTACAACTCATCCAGCTCATAAATGCTCACTAACTGAATGCCTGTTCCACAAGCAATAATTACAAATTTGACTGGACAAGAGACTAATTTCAATAACTTTCTCCCAATAAAAAGACCACTGACCATGGACTGGCTCTGTCTGGTTTACAGAGACTCTGCACTCATGTGCCTTCGGTCCTGACACATGCCTATTGAACAAACATGCATATTATAAAATTGCAGAGTCACACATTTAGCAAAATAGTGCATTTTTGACAAGTTGTAAGGCATACTGATTTGATTTATTTTATGACCTATACATCTGCTTAGAGAAGAACTGATGACTTCATACAATCTAAAGAACATTTTAAGCAATTCTTAAGCAAGAGTCTTATGATTTCAATGTCAGAAATTCTATCTATAAAAACAATGGGTATGCAAACATTCAGCATCTATAGCAACATGACTTTTGGATACAAAGAAGTGGGCCAAAATGCAGCCTGTTTCATGCTTAACTATAACTATATTTCTTCCCAGAGCCCAGCAGGTAATTTTTGTTAACCCTGTGAGGACGGTTACAATTACAATGCAGAAAGGTGAGGCATGAGGAGTCCACCCAGGAATGATTGAGATCAACAATTCCTCAAGGTCACTGTGAATTGGAGGCAAGGAGCCACTGGCAACTCTGCCACAACTACTTCTTAACTTCTATGAAACGATGAGTGGAATCCAGGTCCCACCTCTGCTGCACCTGCTTCTGGATACCCACAAGGCTGGAGACTGGACATTGCTGCAGAAAAACCCATGTCTCCATTACCTTGCTTGAGAGCAGAAAACTGTCTAAAGCAGCAGAAAGATGAACTCCCTCTCATTTTAAAATTTCACAAGGTGTATTCATAAGCAGAGCATAATTCACATACAAAAGTCTACATGTGAATAAGCCTGTTAACTTTCTACCACTGCAAGTCAGGGCGGCAACTAGAGGGTGCAGGGATAGATGTGGATTGCTAGCAGCCCGTAGTCAGCAAGCTCCCTTCACAAGAGTTTACGTTGTAGTGGATAATCCAAACACATATATACATGTAAAATTACAAATAATAGTTAAGTACTGTAAAGGTAAACAGAGTTCCTTGACAGAGAATGCTAGCTAGGGCAGACCTAATTTACTTGGGAAGAAGGGATGCTTTTAAAAATGCTCTTTGAGCTTTGGTCATTGTGACTGAGATCTGAAAGTGCATGAGGATTTGTCAGGGTGAGAGTGGGGAGTTACAGGCAGAGAGAACAGCAAGTTCAAAGGCTCTGAGACATGTGAATGGGTGAGGCATTCAAGAAAATAAGTGAAGTCCAGTGCACCTGGAGGAGAACAAAAGTACAGGTGAGTTGAAGAGAAGGCAAAGGCCAGGTCCTACAGGCCATGTAGGCTCTTTTAGGAATTTGTCATGTCTAAGTTCAATGAGAATTCTTCTAAAGAAGTTTAAACAGGGTAGTGACATGATCCAATTCACATTTTAAAAACGATCATTCTCATTGCTGTGTAAAGAATAAATTGAAGGGAGTAAGAGTCAAAGTGGAAAGGCCAGTTAGGAGCTATCGCTAAGAATTGGGCAAGAGACAATAATTTAAGGCCCTTGTGAGATATCTCACTGGAAATATCACATATACAGTAGGAGTTAAAAGTTTAAAGCTTAGTTGAGGTCTGGAGAGAAGAATAAATTTGATACAAATGGGCCAGTAGATAGTATCGAAAGCTATGAAAATGAATGAGAGCAGGAGATCAGGTAGGAAGATAAAAGAAAAGAGGACCTGGAACTAAGTACTGAGGAATTCCTGCATCCTGAAATTGTCAGGGTCATGGTTTTCGAGAGCCAATTTTTTTCAAAACTAAATAGGCTTTTACCTGCTTATTCCAAGAAGTTCTATGTGCCAATAATAATATGCTCAAAAGTAACGATGTTTTCTGAAAGAATAAAAGAAAAAATCACAAGCAATTTTTTTGAGTTAATTTATATTTCTCTGTGTTTTGACTAACCTGTATAACTTTTATTTTTCCCTCTGGGCTTCTATGAAGACCTCCAGATTGGATATTTGCCCATTCATTTTAACTAAATTATTTTTCCAGATAATTTTTACCAAAGTCAAGGTGTTCTCTAAATCTGCGAGGCCTTTAATTTACAGATTCTCTCAAAATGAGATTCCTTCACTTCTATTTGAAATTCAGCCAACTCTTCCTTGAGCTCATTTCTTTCTTGTAACACTTGATAAACACAGCCCCAAAACCATCAACATTCACTGTTAATGTTCTGTTTTCCTACCTCTTTCCCTAGAGCTACAACTTCATTATGTATATAAGTCTCTTCTAAGGTAACCACAAATGACACTGTTTCTTTTTTTTTTTTTTTTTTTTTTTTGAGACGGAGTCTCGCTCTGTCGCCCAGGCTGGAATGCAGTGGCCGATCTCAGCTCACTGCAAGCTCCGCCTCCCGGGTTTACGCCATTCTCCTGCCTCAGCCTCCCGAGTAGTTGGGACTACAGGCGCCCGCCACCTCGCCCGGCTAGCTTTTTGTATTTTTAGTAGAGATGGGGTTTCACCGTGTTAGCCAGGATGGTCTCGAACTCCTGACCTCGTGATCCACCCGTCTCGGCCTCCCAAAGTGCTGAGATTACAGGCTTGAGCCACCGCGCCTGGCCGACACTCTTTCTTCCACTGACATAATGTCAGAGAGATACCACTTCTACAGTCATTTCATTGGCTAGAGTAAGTCATAGCTTGCTTAACTGCAGGGAAGCTGAGGAATGTTGAGGAGCTTATAGAAGGTTTGCAGAGTCATCCATACCTGTCACATCTTTCATTTATTCAAACTAACAAAATAAAATGCCATGGGCATAATTAGATCCCCCTCAATATTAATTTCAGTTTCTTATGTTCTGATTATTATTAGTTATGATTGTATGCTACCACCCTCCTTTAACCTTTTGGAGAACAAAGATAACAAATACATGTCAACTAGAATCCCAGGTCTACTCTCTGAACTTCTTTTTATAATAGACCTTGGAGTGGAAAAGGATTTAAATTAATAATTAGTTAATCACAATTAATTTATTATAAAATCAATGACCATTTCAAAGGAAAGAAAGAAAAAGGAGGCATATACATTCCCTTAATAGACAAAATTTATTTCCTTTAAAGGAAAGAAAAAACAGTTACATATCTTCTCCATCGTCCTCTTTGGCTGATTGTTGTTCAAAATGGTCATCATCTTTTCCCTCACTTCTATGGGCACTGGTTCCCCCTTCTTTAGATTCTTGGTTTGGCTCATTCTCGCTTTGGCCAATAGGATATTAGCAAACCAGACTCAAGCCAAGGCTTAAGAAACACCTGTGAGATTGGATTTGAATTCTCGTGTCAAATATTTATTAGTTCATGCACTGATATTTTGTTATATTTAGTTATGCATTACTTTTTGAATCATATTGATCTGTATACTCCAAAACCCTATCCAAATAAATGGAGTGTGACTTTTCCATTACTGATCAAAACAGGGCATGAAATGTGACTTTTGGTGAATTAATTTCCTCTAAATATCATGTTCCTCATTAGGTAAGGTCTCAAATAAGTGATATAAGGATCAGGAAAACATGAACCCAACTTCTGAGCTTATTCAAAGATGAATCACTTATATCAATGTATGCAACTTTTTTTTCACTTTCATAAAAAATAATTCTCTACCACCTAACAAGTGTAAGCTTAAATTTTGTTTTCTGTGTGGTTTAAAACCCTAGATAGAGGAGAGCTTAATGCAAAATAAACTTCTAAACACAAATTGAATTTCATTCTTAGTTCCTAATTGTTACAAACTCTAGTTAGCTAATCATTTGCCTCATAACTTGGCTCTTTTAAAAATCTTGCTAACTCTGACCTCACAGGTACTTTTCAAAGGCTACAGTCCATTTTACACTGTTCTTTAAAGAGGTAAAAAGCTTTCTCAGTTCATCCTAGCTACTCTGAGCACTGTAAGACCTCTTTTCCCAGGGGACAAACTTCTAAATTTCTACCAATCTAGGTCAAGCCAGGCCCATTATTCTTTGTCCGCCGACTGGGCATTTATTTTTCTCTACAGAGAAGGGTCAGATGTTCTCTGACTGCGGCATATTTGTTGTTCATTTTCATTGTTAAACTAAATCTGTTGAAACAACGTAGAACAGATAATGGTCTCCTCTCACCGTAGAATGGAATCTAAGAAAATGTTGGCAGCAGTCACTGTAGGTGTTCCCCCCAGATTGCCTGGACACTTGCCTCTCCTGAATATATTGATGGCTTCTTACTGCAAATACCTGCAATTCTCTCCCTGGGGCTTTCTCTGGTGTCAGGAGCATGTGCAGCTGGTATGGGTCAGGCAGCACTGGGGAAGGGGTAAGAGCCCCTGGGAGGAGTTGTCAGCAAGGATGTTTAGGAGGTGATAGATGAATAGCACAGCTCTCTCCCACTTCGGATGGGACAACTCTGAGACAAGTTCTATTCCGTCTTTTCACCAGGGACTCACAGTCGAAATTTGTTCATTAATGCACCTGGTATTACCTGCTTCTCTTACCTATGTTATATCGCTACGACCTCACAAATGCTTTCTGCAATCACTTTCCAAATAAATTACTTATACTCAAATCCTTGTTGCAAGATCCGAATCTGGAGGAACCCAGTACCAGATAGTGCATACGTTTTTAAAAAAGAAAAAAGTAAAAGGAAGAAAGGACGGGAGGGAGGGAGGGAAGGTGAGAGAGAATGAATTAACTTGAGTAAATTAATTACTTAGGAAAAAATTTCAGGTCGGTAAAATCAATAACTTAATTCTTAAACACACACATACACACACACACACATTATATATAACATTATTAAAATAGATGTTGCTTCCAAAAATATCACGTCTGAAAATAAATACTGTAATCTTTTGGCCTTTGCATCTCTGAAGGATGAAGCACAGTAAAAACACACACACATGCAGGCTTTGGAATCCTGGATTCATGACCCTGCCTCCTTTAATAGTTGTGTGGCCTGGGATGTGTAGGCATCCTCCTCACCTGTTAAGTGAAGATGGTAGTGACAAGCTCATCAGGGTTGTTTTGAGGATTAACTGAGATAATTTATGTAAAGAAAAACAAGTGCTGAGAGTTGGCTATGGCTACACTGATGTGATATGATAGTCATTGGTTCCCTTCCTGTTAGTTTAATTTGTTATACTCTATTTGTGTCCTGCTTTGGACTCCTTTTTGGACGTTGATGAGTCTAACACAAAAACTGTATCAACGACTAGACTATCAGGCCTTCAGAGATGACATTTGACTGTAGGTATTTTCAGAAATATTAGGATTGCATCTTTATTTCTTAGAAATTTTTCTTAATAGGCTGGGCGCGGTGGCTCAAGCCTGTAATCCCAGCACTTTGGGAGGCCGAGGCGGGCGGATCACGAGGTCAGGAGATCGAGACCATCCTGGCTAACATGGTGAAACCCCGTCGCTACTAAAAAAGAAATACAAAAAAACTAGCCTGGCGAGGTGGCGGGCACCTGTAGTCCCAGCTACTCGGGAGGCTGAGGCAGGAGAATGGTGTGAACCTAGGAGGCAGAGCTTGCAGTGAGCTGAGATCAGGCCACTGCAGTCCAGCCCGGGCTACAGAGTGAGACTCTGTCTCAAAAAAAAAAAGAAAGAAATTTTTCTTAATATTTGGGAGTCACAGAAATTTATCACATTTAGTAGAATTTTTAATTTGCTTAATGGCTAAATTATATTTAGTAATGAAGAAAAATATTATAAAATATTATATAAAGACACTGTACTTCTATATCCTTAGAGTGTGTGACATTATTGTCAAAATTAATAATCTTAAAGGTGCAGATCAAAAACTTAATTTGAAAGAGTACATGATCAATATGAATCTATTTAACAGCGTGATTTACTGGGAGAGTGTTTTAGCCACAAGTATTTTGGTTGTAAAGGGAAATCTTACATCTATTTCAAAGTTTTATATATATTTAAAAGTCCAAAAATGCTACATCAGCTTCTTTGGAACTAACCATACTAAAATTGTATACTTTTTAAAATTAACAATGAAATAAAAATTGATTGACTGCTTCTTAGGATTGGTAGGTGTGTGTTAAACACTATAGAGCACTACATAAAATCTTTTTTACTGTTACACTTTATAGATTACTCTATAGGTGACTGTGAGTGGGTCACGAGGGACAGAAAAATTTTATTGCCCCTGTTTTCCAGATAAGGAAATTCAAGCTTAGAGACAGTAAGTAAGTAACTTGCTGAAGATCTCAAAGCTAAACAATGGCAGATCCAGGAATTTGAGGCTTACAGTCTTAAATCTTTTCATCGTTAGCATGACATTTTGTTATTTTTTCAACTCAGCGTAAGTCATCTCCTCTGAAGTACACTTACAAAGAAGACATTCGCTTCAAAGCCAAACATTTCCTTACGGAGTGTTTTTATTGAAATGAAGTTAGAAATCGAAATATGGAGAGCTGAGTTTCAGTATCTAATGAAAACAGCCAGTTTTGTTTCGTGGTTATTAAAAATGCTTGCTTTAAGACCAAAATGGTGAAAAGGTCAAAGGACTTGGGAGCTGAGTGGTGCTTTTTGCTTGCTGGCAGCTTTAGCTCCACCATCCTTGATTTTGCACTCACAGCATCTGGAGTCTGATTAGCTTTTGCCCACAATAAGATTTATCTCACTAGTTTTGTCTGTGAAAGCTCTGCAGTGTGAAAATGCACGGAACTTTTGAAATTACCATAAATGACTCAAAAATTTTAGATGTTTTCTACTTGGTCACAGAGGCCTCCTCTCATATCTCCAGAAACCCTAATGCTGGTCTTTTTTAAGAAATGTATTGTACATTGATTTCAATTCATGATCTAAGTTTGAGCACAGAAATCACTGATGAACCATTTGCAGATTCATTCCTAATGCTTTACCTAAAAGTAAAGTGTACAAAACAGTATCACCGAGAAAGAGAACAAGAAACAGACTCTTTTCAGGGGCTCCAGATTAGGGCTGCATCTTGTGCAAACTGAGGGCATGGTGAAGACTTTCTTATCCAGAGATCTGTCTGGCACTCGTCAGGTGGTGTTACTTGATCACAGCGGGATAAAAATGCACTCCCAGGGCAAATCTGTAAACACCAGCTTAATCTGCATGGGAAGAGTAACTGTCATCTCCACTGACAGAAAGAGCCTCCAGGACACATTCCAGCTTGCCAGATTTATTACGGAACGATTAGAAATGTAGGAAAGCTGTATTGGGAGAAAATAAATGAGTATTTTCTGTGAATTTTGCTTCTTTAAAGGTAATATAGATCCTTATTTTACAATGTGATTAAAATAAAATTTGTATTGCTTCAGGAGCTGCAGCGTCTTCAACATTGTTAAACAATGGCATCATTTTTTGTACCATTGCCTCTTCAAGCAATCTATGTAGTCAGCACCATCCTTTCTAACAGAATAGGTTAAAGATGATCATTCCAATATTTAACTTAAGTTCTTATTGTGTGTTATTATAAAAGTCACAAAATTATTGGGGGTAATATTTAAAGAAAGATAAATATGAGCAGACTTGTGGATACCTAATGGGAAAAACTCAAAGATAATGGTAAAAATTAAACAGTAATAAATGTAATGATATATAATTAACACACAAAGTACAATTTTTTCCAAGTCTTGAAAGGTTTGCATGTGAATTTTTATAATACTGTATTTTATGAGGGACAGATATACAGTCATTCCCCACTCCATCCCTCTGACACACACATGAACAGGGAAATCTAGAGAATCCTGGTTGCCGAAGGTCTTTTCCATGTGAAATAAGAATTCTTGCCATTTAGAAGTAGTGGCAGTGGTGGAGTAGTCAAGAACACCTCCAAGAAGCTGATGAATGTCATAAACTCTATTTTCAGAAGAAAAATAATACACAGAAAATTTGATATTCCATTGCAAAGGATTCATCAACTCCCTAAAATCCTACTAAACTGGGCTAAGAACCTTAATGCAACACATTCAAGTGAATGATTGGTTCTGACTATGGCCAAAGTACTATAGAGGGATGGGCTATTCCCACAGTAATACTGAACTGTCATCACAGCTGGAAACTGTGGCCTTTAAATTTCCTCTTAATGTCCTGCCCAAGTTCACCTGAGAATTCCTTAACTTTCTGCTTTACTTTCATTTAATTCAACCTCCTGGCTAATTCCTGTGTAAACATATGTTTGACTATACATACATGGAGAGAAACATATTGAAAACATTAAGTGTTAAAAAATGGTTTACATTAGTTACTTCCATATATGTTCATTTGAATAAGGTGAAGCATCAAGAAAACTAGTTACCAGGAGCCTTATTTATCCAAGATGAATACCTAGAGAAATTCTTTGGTATTAGTGTCAGCGTTTGCAAGAAAAAATTATCCTATTAAAATAGCCTTCATGAATAATTCAGAGAGTTCAATTTAATGGAGTAAGGGGGAGACAGAAACAGGTTATCAAATTTGTTGGAAACCCATGTTGCTGCGCGGCATTTTTTATGAGCAGTTATAATGTAGGTTATTCTTTGTTCTGTATCTACATGAAAAAGTAGATCTCAACATTTAAACACCATTGCCTTTAATTTTTTGCTTTGTAGCCATTAATGCATTTTTTCAAATTTTTTTTCTCAAAACATATGTGTTGAACTGTGGAGTCCCATTTTTTTTGTTTGTTTTTATAGTTGATAAGAAATGTTTGCCAATGTTGAAATAGTAGCAGATTTAAAAGGAAACAACTGGGATTACAAAGTTTCTGTGTGGTAAAGATGATCATGAAGGCGAGTGTTGTGTACACTGGTTATTTATCTTCTGCATTAGTCAGGATTCAGTAAAAACAAACTCAGAAGCCACTTTAGAAATGCCAATTATGAACGATTTAGAATAGAGAATTAGAATTTACACAACCTCAAGAAAGACTGGAAGAGCAAATTTTCAGGATTGGAGAGAGACAGATTAAGGACAAAGAAGAATAGCAATGGGATTCAGTAGTTCACCAAGCTCAGAGAGCTTATCTTCTTGATCAAGTTTAGTGACTACTGCCCCACATGCAGAGAAGCCTGATGAAAGCAGGATGTTTCAGATTCGAAACTCAATAGCCAATGGTTTTTTAGTTTCCCTATTAATCAGCAAGTGCTTTTCCTACAATGTAGATAGCATAGTATTTTTTTCTTTGAAAAAAAAAAAAAGAAACAATATTATATTCCCTGATATGGTTTCAGTACCTACTATGTACTATGTAACCATCTACAGGTATTTTATAGAGATAAAATCATAAATGTTAATAATAATGGACCAAATAGCTGCTAAGTTATATAACACTAATAATTGCAATTACCTCCTCTTTTCCCTGATTATCATCATCATCATTAGGAAAAATACACTAAAACTTCAGTTTTGGAGGAAATTGTGCTCACCTGAAGTAGCAGGTAGGGCTTTGTGTGAGAAACGGTGTTTCATCCAGTCTTGATAGGAGTTTCTCAGAGGATAGGCATAAGAGAAGTGAAAGTGGCAGGGTTTATTGTTCGTTTGTTTTTGAGACAGGGTCTCACTCTGTCATCCAGGCTGCAGTGCAATGGTGTGATGTTGGCTCACTGCAGCCTCAAACTCTCAGGCTCAAACGATCCTCCCACTTCACCCTCCTGAGTAGCTAAGACCACAGGCACTTGCCACCACACCTGGCTAATTTTTGTATTTTTTGTAGAGATGGGATTTTGTCATGTTGCCCAATCTGGTTTCAAACTTCTGGCCTTAAGCAATTTGCCAGCCTCAGCTTCCCAACGTGCTGGTAATAGCAAAAGGATGCAGACAAATTCCTAAGTAGACAGGGATAGGTTCCTGTTGAAACCTGACCTTCAAGCCAAAGACAGACTGAAGTCTGAAAACAGAGCTGCCAGTTCCAGGTGCAGCCCACGACCAGAGTGAGAACTTCATCGATACCTTTTAGCCAACCTAATGGTGCTTTTTCCAGACCCACCCATGGACCAATCATCATGCACTCCCCCATTCTGGGCCCATGTTAACCCCAGACTCATCCTCACAGATGGCTACATGCTTTTGGGTCCCCTGTCCCCACACGGAGGGCTACCCACTTCAGGTCCACTCTCATGTCAAGAGCTTTTGTGTGGCTCAATAAAATTCTTCACTGCCTTGCTCACTCTGGTGTCTGCGTGCCTTATTCCTCTTGGTTGTCGGACAAGAACCTGGAACCTGCTGAAACGTAGGTACAGAAAGAACTGTAACGTGCTCCTACTCACAGAGCTATGGGAGGGGAAAAAAACCACTGGGTGCCACATGCCCCCATTTGTTGAGCTGTGGGCAGCTGGAAAGAATGAGCTATAACACACTCCTGTACACCAAGCTTCAGTTGGCAGGGAGAGCTATAACATGCCCCCATCCACTGAGCTACAGGCCAAGGGGAGAGCTATAACACACCTCCATCCCTGAGTTGTATGCAGTGAGTAGAGCTGTAACACGTTCCATATGTTGAGCTGTGGGCACAAAGAAGTGAAGCAGTCTGGTGCCATTCCCTCCTGACTGACTTACCAAACTACAAAAGCCACAACATTTCTTGAGGGCTCAGGCCTCAGGATTCTCCAAGCAAGAGCTATAACACCTCTTGGGGCTTCATAGCTGCTGGCATCTCTGACTTTTTGGGTGTCACCATGTTCCTCTCACCTAGACTCTGGTGCCCAAGACAAAAACCACGCACGGCACACCCAGTTTAGCCACAGGTTGGGGAGAGTCCCTGTTCAGGCATAGTTTCTGGGCTGGGGAGTGAGCCTAGTACAGCCTACTGGGCCAAGTGGGCAGAGTGAGTCTGGCAGGCCTGAGGGAGGCCCCAACCAGAGGTCACAGCAGCTGCAGACATTTCTGGCTGGTAAAGTGGCACTAAAGGAATCCTGTAACATTTCTGAGGGCTTGACTGGGATCATCAGAAGGTGAGTAAGTGTGGACCTACTACTCAGATAGCAAGGCTGCAAAGGACAGGCTTGCTGGGGAGGACTTTGTCAACTCCTCCATCACCCTCGGGTGTTGGGAATGTTAACTTTGTTCCAATCTAGTTTCCTTTTATGGAGGTCTAGCTGTTGTGTGGGACTGGAAGGTTCTTGGGCAAATGAGGGAATCTGTCTGAGGCTATATTTTGTTGTTGATCAAAGGCCCCTGGACTGACTCTAGTCCCCCACAGTCCACTAGGGTGTTGGCACTAGGACCTCCAGTTTTTCCTATGGTACTTTCTTTCTTTCTTTCACAGCTGTCATGGCTTCTATCTCTTCTTTGTATACAATGTTAAGGGTGCTGTTGTAAACCACAAAGGTAATATAACTGGATAGAATGAGCACTTGGCTCAGTCATCAGGAGGGTAATTTGGAACAATGTGGTTTCTACCTAAGAAGCAAGTAGGATGTAATGATTAAGAAAATTTTCTTTCCCCTGTTGAAGGAACCTATTAGCATAGGGCAAGAGGCATTTCCCCTAGGCACCTTCTCTCCCCTGCATTTAAGTTTGCTTTTTTCCCACCATGACAGGAGTCAACACAGTCCTGAGAATACAGGGAGATTTTCCATGCAAGGGAGTAATTTTTTCCTCATGGGAGGCATCTTATTAGGACAGGTCCCCTGTTCCCAGGACTCCTTTTCTTTTTTTGTTTGAGGAGGATCTGGTTCCACAGCTTCACCTTAGCATTATTCTAATGTATTTTCCAAGCTTCATTTTGGAACCCTAAAAAGAAAACTATGTCTGAGGGACCCAGAGTCAGTCAATAGTAGAAGGCTAGGGTACAACACAGGTAAGCATGACTATCCCTGATGACTAGGCCTTCCTGCTTCATGAGTGAATAACTTGTTTGCATTCGTGGCATAGAAGAGGTCTGTGGAACACAAAGGTTGCTGACAGCAGAAGGCTAGGATACAACATAGCTAAGTGCGACTTACCCTACTAACTAGGCCTTCCCAATTCATGGGTGGAGGCTACACACACATCCATGAGTGGCTTCCTACTGGCTGCCAAGACTTGAGGAAGGAAAGGGGGTGAGAAAAAAATGACACCTTTTTTTCTCCCCCTCAGATACCCCAGGTTTTTGCTGAAAGAGAGACAGGAACTAAGGGATGCTTTTTCCCCTCTCTTTCAGATGGGTAACAAACTATCTTCAGCCTGCACTCCTCAAGTGAATCTTGAATCGCTGGGACTCCTTTGACCCTCACACTCTGCAGAAAAAAAAAAAAATGCCTTAAATTTCTTTGCATGAGGATTTGGCCAGATTGTGATTTGCAGTAAGTACAAGTCTGGCCTGTAGAGGGAAGCATTAGTTTCAACACTATCCAGTAGGTGGACCTTTTCTTTAAATGTCAGGGTAAATGGTCTGGGGTCCCATATATGCAGGCTTTCTTTGCCTTGCAGGGTAATCCAAACCTTTGCTGACACCACAGGATTGATTCAGGCCTCCTAGAGGCCATCTCAGGAGAGGCTGAAAAAGGCAATTCCAAGGGAATAGGAAAGCGAACCCCCCAGGTGCCTCCACCAGGTGAGTCATCTCCCTCTGGTCCTACTCCTCCTAGTGCACCCCATTCTCCCTATCAAAGTTCTCTCTCAAGCTTGTCCTATCCTAGAAGTCTTTGTTTTAGGCAACTCCCAGTCTCACTCCTATCCCTACAAGAGATGCCTGGTGAATATGGATCCATTAAGGTTCAGGTCCCCTTTTCTCTACCAGACTTAAGGCAAATTAAGGAGAAGTTTTTTCAAAGATGATCCAGGCATGAATATTGACTCTTTCTAGAATTGTCTGCAAGGACATTATGTTACTTTTGAATCAAACTGCAACAGCCCTTATAATACTCAAATATTGGAGGTACAGAAACTCAACAGGGAATGGAGACTCAACGAGGATCTGTACCTCATTAATGAGGCTGTGGTTCCAATTCATCCAGTGTTTCTGAATCCCTATGTCTTGCTAAATCAAATACGTGAGGGAACTAAAAGGTTAGCAGTCCTGGACTTAAAGAATGTCTTTTTTCTGCATACCACTACACCCAAACTCCCAATATTTGTTTGCATTTGAAGATCCCTCCAACCAAACCACTTAGCTAACCTGGACAGTGTTAACCTCAGGGATTCCAAGATAGTCCCAACCTGTTTGGGCAGATGCTGTCCTCAGGTTAAAGTTTTACACTACAAGTTTTTACTTGTAAAAACTTTTACACTACAAGTTTTACACTGTCCTCAGGTTAAAGTTTCACAAAGGAGAATGTAGATGACATTCTCCTTTGTGATCCAACTGAGTCTCTCAGGAGGGCAGTCAGAATCTTCTTAATTTTCTGGTTAACAGAGGATATAAGGTCTTAAAATCTAAGGCTCAGCTCTGTCAGGCTTCAGTCAAGTATCTAGGTCCAGTCTTGTTAGAGAGGACCACGACACTAGGCGAAGAAAAAATTAAGCCCAGCTCCTCCTTTCCCATCCCCCAAACCCTCAAGCAACTGAAGGGATTCTTAAGCATTACAGGATTCTGCAGATTATGGATACCTTGGTACAGTGAGATAGCTCATCCCTTACATCACCTAATAAAGGAAACTCAGGCAGATAAGACTCACTCCCTAATTTGGGAACCAGAGGCTAAAAGGCCATTTGACCAATTGAAACAAGCCTTGCTTGAGGCACCAGCCCTTAGTCTTCCCACAGGGAAGATGTTCAATCTTTATGTAGCATAAAGGAAGAAAATGACCCTGGGTGTTCTAACCCAGGTCCAAGGTCCAGCCCAGAAGCCTGTCAGCTACCTGAGCAAGGAGCTTGATTTAGTAGCTAAAGAATGGCTGGCCCGCCTCTAGGCAGTTGCAGCAGTAGCCGTGGTGGTATCAGAGGCTACTAAGTTAACCATGGGTAATAACTCAACTGTTTATGCCCCACCTAATGTGGCAGGACTGCTGTCTTCTAAGGGGAGTCTCTGACTATTGTAAAAGCCACATCCTGGAATATCAAGCTCTGTTATTAGAGGAATCTGCAGTCCAGTTAAGAACCTATCCCTCCCTAAACCCAGCCACCTTCCTCCCAGAGGAAGCTGTGGATTTTGAACATGACTGCAACTACATAGTAGTGCAAACCTATGTGGTCAGAAAGGACTTCAAACTAACCCCCTTAGAGAACCCAGCCTGGACTCTCTTTATGGATGGAAGTTCTTCTGTAGAACAAGAGTTTCATAAAGCAGGGTATGCAATAATCACCCTGAATGACATTATTGAGAGCACGCCTCTCTTCTCAGGCACAAGTGCTCAACTAGCTGAGCTAATTGCCATCACAAGGGTGCGTGAATTAAGCAAAGGGAAAGCAGTCAACATTCATACTGATTCTAAGTATGTTTTCCTAGTCCTCCATGCCAATGCTACTGTCTAGAAACAGACTTTCTCACAGTTAATGAGCTGCCCATTAAATGTCATCAGGAAATTAATAGACTATTATCCTCAGTTTTCTTTCCATGGGAAGTGACAGTAGTACCTTTTAAACACCACCCAAAGGGGACAGATGAAATAGCCAAGGGATATTATTTGGCAGACCAAGCAGCTAAATCAGCAGTGAGGAGGCTGCAGATTTCTGATCCACTTGAGGACCCTCTAATCTGGGAGGGCTTCATAAGAGAAATAAAACCTCAATATTTTTCTGTGGAAATAGAATGGGCCACCTCTCAGGGATATACCTTTCAGCCCTCAAGATGGCTACAATTGGAGGATGGCAAGTTTCATCTACCAGCTTCCAGTCCATGGAAAGTTCTTAAAATCTTTCACCAAGGCTTCCATCTAGGTAAGGATAAAACCTATCAAATGTCTCAAAAGTTGTTCTCAGGTAAAAATTTGCTAAAAGAGTGAAACAGGTCATTAATGCTTGTGAGACTTGACTTAAAAAGAATCCCCTCAATTAATGACTTCTCCCCACTAGAACTCAAAGAATGGGAAGCTCCCTGGGGGAAGACTGGCAGATGTATTTCACCTATATGTCAAAGATAAGGGGCATCCAGTATCTTCTGGTATTACTCTGGTTTACCTTCACTAACTGGGTAGAAGTATTTCCATGTTGAACAGAGAAAGCCTCTGAGGTGATAAAAGTACTAATTAATAAGGTCATTCCTCATTTTTGAACTTGCTAAGTACCTCCAGAGTGATATGATAATAGCCTTTCATTCAAGGCAGCTGTCACCCAGGGAGTCTCAAAGATACTAGGCATATAATACCATCTTCATTCTGTTTGGAGACCACAATCCTCGGGAAAGGTAGAAAAGACAAATGATATTATCAAAAGGCAATGAAGAAAATGTCTCAAGAGACTCATCTCTCCTGGATTATACTTCTTCTTATGGCCCTACTATGTGTTAGAAATACCCCTTCAAAGCTGGGTTTAAGTCCCTTCAAAATGATGTATGGATGGTATTTTCTCACCAATGATTACTTGCTAGACCAAGAAACCTCTGATGTGATTAAACATGTAATTTCTTTGGCCCATTTCCAACAGGAACTGGAATAACTGTGTGGCCCAACCCCATGAACTAGGGCCACCTCTATTCAAATCAGGGCACTTAGTATTTGTAAATGGTCTTCCTTCCCTTTTTCCCTCTCTAGGCCTGAACTGAAAGGAACCTTACACTGTACTTCTTTCTACTCCTTCAGCATTAAAGGTCACTAGAATTGATTCTTGATCTCATTATAGTTACATAAAGGCCTGAGAAACTGATGGAATTAACTCTGTTGACCCAAAAGAGACCCCAAAGCACCAGTGTGAAGAAGTAGGAGACCTCAAGCTAAAAATAACAAAAGATAAGTGTCAATAATTAATCTTCCATGGATATTCTCTTTGTAGTCTTGCCTATGCTTGCTGTTCTTGCCTTCTTCTATTCCTCACCATAAGATGTGTTTGCCATGGACCCCTTGATCCTGAACACTCACAGGATTATCTACTCCCCTAAACAATTATCTTTTTTCTAAAGTTTAACTGCTCTTCCCCATTCAAGACTTAATTTCTTCCACCAAGGTGAAACAGTTCTGACAACAACATTGTTTTCAGAATGATTAGTGTATTTTACTTTTTATTTCTGTTATCTTTGACACCAGGTTTTTTCATTTTAGTTCCTTTCTGTATAAAAGTCATATTTGGTCCATGTATACTTAACTTCCTTGTAAAATTTGTTTCTTCTTGTCTAGAGACCATCAAACTCCAAATAGTCATGCAAATGGAGACTTGGAAAATGACTCCCTTTTACTGGGGACCCTTAGATAGACCTCTGAGAGAAATCTGACTGCCATTTTCCCAAAACAAAATCTCTTGTCAGCATGAAGCAGTTAGAGCAGTCACCCTCCCTATCCTAACAACAGTCAGCTATACCTCTTCAGAGGGGGGATTGATAGTGAAAGAAGACAAATTCCTAGGCAGACAGGGACAGGCCCCAGGTGAAACCTGACCTTCAAGCCAAAGACAGCCTGAAGTCTGAAAATATAGCTGTCAGTTCTGGGTGGAGTCTACAACCAGAGTGAGAACTTCCTTGATGCCTTTAAGTCAATCAAATGGTGCTTCCTCCAGGCCCACCCATGGATCAATTAGAACACAGCCCCCCATTCTGGGTCCATAAAAACCCCAGACTCAGCCTCACAGACAGCTACTCTTGGGCCCCTTCTCACACAGAGAGCTACCCATTTTGGGTCCCCTCTAGTGTAGAGAGCTTTTCTGTCACTCAATAAAATTCTTCTCTGTCTTGTTCACTCTCCAGTATCCACATACCTCATTCTTCTTGGTCACGGACAAGAACGAAGAACCTACTGAACGATGGGTGCAAAAAGAGCTATAACACATACTCTTGCTCACTGAGCTATGGGAGTAAAAAATAAAAATTGCTGGGTGGCAGGAATGAATAAGCTGTACCTCACCTGCTGCAAACCACGCCCCATTCACAGAACTGCAGGTAGCAGGGAGAGTTGTAACACATTACTGTATACTGTATGTCAGACGGTGGGTGGTGGGGAGAGCTGCAACAGCTCTCATGTTTGCCTAGCTGTGGGCACAAAGAAGTGAAGCAGTGAGGAACCATTCCCTCCGGGCTGGCTCACTGAACTACAAAAGGAGCAGCATTTCTTAGAGGCTCAGACCTCAGGACTCTCCAGGCAAGAGGTGTAACACCCCTTGGAACTCTGTGCTGATATCTCTGAGTTTTCAGGTGGCACCATGTTCCCCCCATCTAGACTCTGGTGCCCAATGTGAAAACCACCCACTACAAGCCTGGTCCAGCCAGAAGCTGGGCATGGAGTCCCTGATCAGACACAGGATGCAGGACAGGGCATGAGACAAGTGCAGCCTGCTGGGCTGACTGGGTGGAGCAAGCCTGATGGTCCAAGTGAGGCCCCAGGCAGAGGTCATGGTAGCCACAGAGATTTCTGACTGGTGAAGTGGCACTGAAGGAATCCTGTAACACTGGCAGTACAGGCATGAGTCATCACACCCTGCTGAATGTGGCAGTTTTTAGAGGAGCAGAAAAGAGAAAGGTTGTGAGTTGGATTTCCTAGGATGTAGAATCTGAGAAGGAGATACGTAGTCAGGAAGTTTACTATGATATGCTTTTGAAATCAATTATCTGGAAAGAAAAAAAAAAAAAAAAGAAGAGAAGGAAACAAGAGTGGGAGAAGGTGAATCCAAGCTGAGAGGTAAGACAGTCTCACTGTGAGTCTACAAGATGCACTGCAAATGGAGCAGCCCTTTACAGATGTCCCAACTGGGCCTAGAACGCCAGACCCTTATGTCTTCACTTCCATTATTGAGTGTGGATTGCCCTGAGAAGGAGGAACAGCTTTGGACTAGTTTTCTTTCTTCAGCTAAGGCAATCTCTGAATGGAGCTAAGATCTAAAGGCTGTTTGCCAGCAGCACTCACAGCATCTGGGAGAATAACTTCTAGGTTCCCACAAGGTGGCACAATAAGTGTCCATCACAGGAAAGATGAAACAGTCAAATATTAAAACATTTCAAGTAGAAAGAACAGTACCTCAGGGCAGACTCAGGAGTAGAAATGAGAGAGACAATGAAAAAGAAAAATCTGTATGTAAAAAGGTATTTGTAGCTACAATTAGGACAGATATATCTGGGCCAAATAAGAAAGAGCATTAAAATTCAGGCTCAGGTTTTCCAAATAATGTAGCAATCTGGGAGTTCTATCTGGATTTGAGAGAAAAAAGCCATGCATAAAGAGAATATGCATGGCAATGTTGTGTTATAGTTGGATGAAAGGAAAATATCTTTAGTCAAGTAGAGTGTGGATGAAACTGATGGTTGCTTTTAGATATCTATTACTAGCATCTTCTCTTTCTTTAATAACTGGTCCCCTTTTTGAAAGAGGCTTTCCATGAAGACGGAGGTGGTCAACGAGACAGAAGCATAAGCTAGGTGATGCTTTAGGGAAAGCTCTTTAAAGTGTGACTCACTTGCCTCTCCTTCTTTTTCCTTCTTGGAGCTCAGAGATGGCGGCTAGAGTTCCAGGACACATTTTAGCCTATGGGGAAAAGACCAGAAAGAATTGCAACGAGCTCAAATTGCATACTCTTGAGCCACTGAATTGACAGCCAGCTGTCCTCTCCTTCCAGATTTGTCATTACGTGTAAAAGATTATAATAAACCCTTAAGTGTTGAAGTCACCATAGTTGAATCTCTACTACTTGCAGTGAAACACAGTTACTAATGATAGCCAATGGTCTGACAAGAGACAGGACTGTGATTACCCTATGCCTTTGGGCAAGAGTAAAGAAAACGTCTTTGTCCTCAGGGGGCTATAATTGAGTTAGGTAGATAAAACTTCTATAATCGTAAACATGATATAATAATGTATAATTAAGCCCCTATTTAATTTCACACTACAGAAAATATATCATATAGGAGTTCAAAGGAGAGGAAACTCAGTGAGGCCTTGGTCAGTATAGAAGGCTTCATCATGAAAGGAGGACATGAGCTAATCCATAAGTAATGGGTAGATTTGCATAGAGAAAGAAGATGTCAAGGAATTTAGAGAGAGTAAAACCATCAAGTTGAGAATTAAGATGACATACTTTATACAACAGAGTATAATTGATTTTTTTAAAGTCAGGAATATAGTTGGGCAGTTCATATAACAGGAGAAAATGATAGGAGGCGGGCAAGTCTCACAGGAAAGACTGGATTTAATATGATAGAAAGTAGGGAGCTATTGAAAATGTATGCCATGCAAGTCACTTTGAAGATTTTGGGTACAGCATGAAAGAAATTGGAGAAAAGCCTTTACCTGAAGAGATTAGCCAAAAGACCATGACAGTAACTGAGAAACAAGGTAGCAAGAGTCTGAATCACACTGTACAAGTGAAAAGAGATGAGAAGGCATGGATACAAGAGATATTTCCAGATTTCAACTAGTGAGTAATCTTTACCAATGCTTAAAAAGATAAGACCGGAACAAGTCATGATCAGCATCTTACCACAAACTATTACTGTTTTGGGTAAAAGGCTCTAATGGCTCTCCAGTGAACCTTGAGGACTCCATAAACCTCATGAAGAAATCCCTCCTAATAAGATAATGTGCGCTTCCAATGTTTAACATTTCTTTAGGCCCATCCATCAGATTTTATTGTTTTATTTATATAAAACTGTAATTCTCTTGGTAAATGGATTGCTTATTTTTGTTGTTTCTGTTTTTATCACTTTGTGGTTAAGAGCGCGGGCTCCACAATTGGACCACATGGGTTTGAGTCCTGCCTTTTCTGTATATCAGCTCTATGATCATGGACAAATTGCTCAAACTCTGTATGCCTCAGTTTGCTCATATAAAAAATGGAATAACACTTTTTTCATTTGAGTATTTAATAAGTTGATGCATATAAAGAATTTAAGGTGGGGTGTGGTAGCTCATGCGTGTAATCCCAACACTTTGGGAGGCTGAGGCGGGAGGATCACTTGATCCCAGGAGGACAGGACTGCGCTAAATTGTGTTTGTGCCATTGCACTCCAGCCTGGGCAACAGAGTGACCCTGTTTAAAAAATAAAATAAAATAAAATGCTATAGAATACAAATGTTCAACAAACCTTAGTATTATCATTATTCTGAAATCAGTTGGTTTCTATTTGGTTCAGTAGGGGAAAAATGTGTTATTCAATAAATAGCACTAGTATGACAAACTATATGGAATAATATTGTTTATAATAAGAAAAGAGAAAGGAAAAAAAGTCTCTCATTTCATCGTTGAAACTGTGTTTTTTGATTAGTGAGATGTGGTGGCACATGCCTGCACTCCCAGCTACTTGGGAGGCTGAAATCAGAGGATCACTTGAGCCCTGGAGGTCAAGGCTGCAGTGAGTCAAGAGTATGCCACTGCACTCCAGTCTGGGCAACATAGTGAGATCTTATTTCAAAAAATAAAAAATTTAAAAAATTAAAAAAAAAAAAAACCTGTTTTCTACTTCATGCGTTCATTCTTCCAGGTTTAATGGCCTTGTTCTTTCAGGATTCTCTCTGTATCTTTGCTTGTGCTGGCCATCTCAAAGCCATGAGGGTTGCTTGGGCTCACCACTGCACGGAGGTTCAGGATATTCAACATTGAGATGTGGGAACATGGAGGGTGGATATCTCCCAGTACTCCCTAACTATCAGTGCCCATTTTCTAGTCACTCATCCTTTCTCAGTCTTGATTTACCCTTCTGAAAAATGTGGGTCCAAATTCATGCAGAATGTATCTCACTACCACAAAGTTCAGAGGGACAGATATATTTGTGTGCTTTACAAAGTTTAGAGCACTGTTCAAATGGACTTTGTTTTCATCATTAACATCATCACCTCTATTGTCTACCCTTCACATACAGCAGAGTACACTTACAACAAAATCACTTCCATTCTCACAGTTTATTTAACAAAGCCTACTGTTGTCGGGGATAGGAGGCAATGGGAAGTAGCAATATGTGTGCAGGAACGCCATCTCTGTCTGAATTCCCTGAGTGCACAGTCATCTGTTCTCTGACGAACTTCTTGAGAGGCTGCGTCTGTCCTTCCAAGTATGTTGTTTCTTCAGCATCGGAGGCCTTCTGTTAGAGTCAGACTTTCATGGAAACTTTCCGTTTCTTTTTTGTAGTCATTATTTTTTAACTTTTATTTTGGGTTTGGGGTGCATGTGAAGGTTTAGTACATAGAAAAGCATGTGTCACAGAGGCTTCTTGTACACATTATTTCATCAACCAGGTGTTAAGCCCACTACCCAATAGTTACCTTTTCTGCTACTCTCCCCTTCAGGTAAACCCTAGTGTCTGTTGTTTCCTTCTTTGTGTTACATGAGTTCTCATCACTTAGCACTCACTTATAAGTGAGAACATGTGGTATTTGGTTTTCTGTTTCCATTTCATTTTCAGAAAAATTAAATCTCTCCACAAAACACCGGGACAGAGGTTTCTCCAGTACCTTGTACCAGTGCTGCATTTTGGGCAAAAGATCAAAAGATATTTTCCAGATAAGGACACAGACTTCTGGCCTCACTTGGCCCCTGTAAATGCCTGAGGCCTTCTCACTGGCCAGGAATTTTAAGGACAGTTTTCTCATGGGGTCACTAATCCTCATCACATTTAGGCCTCAAGCTTCTCCAGTAAACTTTCTGCTGACATTTTCTCAACCTCATGCTGGTGGATGTTCCCTGATGTGGTAGACCCTTTCTTTTGAGCTCTGTGAAATTCCAAATCTACTCTAAATAGCTCCTTTGCTTCCCAAGAAGCTCCCTCTACCTCCCAACTTTAATTCAACTTGCCTCCCTCCACAGGACACTACTGCCCCCTGAATGACAACTAAGTTTGGCTTATTTCTATCTATGAAGAGACTTTTATTGGTTTCAGCTGTGTCACACATTACAGGCTCACATGTCACTTTCTTTGCTTGTATGAAGGTGGTGGTGACTTTTTCTTTGATCTTTCTGCTACAAAGACCAATGATCAATTGTATCTCTAGACAAGATGGAAAAATGTAATAATAAGAATACAGGAAAGAGAATTATCATATCAACATTGTAAGTTTCTATGGCAAATGTCTAAGAACAATCAGCACATAATAAAATATTTTACTGTGTAGCAACAGTACTTGATAAAGATTTTTCCCCACACATTTTCTCATTCATAAACTTAAAACTGTGAGGAAGAAGGGCAGCTGTTAGTTATTACTTTTTTAAAAAGGAGATTGTAACTCAGAATGCTAATTGACATTCCTGTGGTTACTTGGTGAGAAATAAATCCTCTGTTACGTGTCAATCATCTGACACTTGTTCAGTGCCTCTGTATACAGCTACAGGGTTTTAAAACATTAACTTTAATCATGTACATATCATATGAATATGGGATTTAAAAAACTGCATGTAGTTTTGTCATGTTATTAATTCATTATTTGTACTTTAAGAAAATGATCTTGCACCAACTCTCTCTCTTCTTACGCTTAAGTAAAATGATCTTCTAAGAATGGCTTTCTGCACAGCCGAGCCCTCTGAGCTGTCAAGCTTAGATGCTTGTTTCCCATTTAATGGAGAGGGCTTGCATGGGTGAAATGGTTTTATCCGAATGTAAACCCTTGCCATCAATAAGTAACTGGCCTGAAGGCACAAAGTGACAGAGTAACACTTTCAAAATTAATTTCCTTAACTGACATTGCTGCTCTTTGGAGACTGGTCTCCTCTATGGGACATTGCTCCAGAAGCAAAAGTGAACATTTTTCAATATACAATTGTAGCTAGATTTCTTTAATCTCATGGGGTGAAGTAAATCTGTGTAAATGTTGCAGTTCTGTGGCTGAATCAACACAGTTTCAGAGAGGCCTATATTTTTGCAAAGATAAAGAAAAAATAATTAACAACAAAAAAATCGCAGACCAAATCACCTATCAGAAGATAAGGGAACTCATATTTTTTGAGGGTCCACAAAAATTATTTTGTCCTTATGCTCACAGTAACCTTTTGAAGCTGGCTATTATTCTTCCCATTTTTAAGATTAAAAACCTGAGGCTCAAGAATTAAGTGGCTTGAACCAGGCCATGGAAATTGAAAGTGATGGAATTATGTTCAACTCTGAATGCTGGGTTTTTCCCACTTTTCTGCATAGTTTCATGAAAGGTGTACATAGTGTCATCTTCTCCAGAGCCATCATGGGCATCAGAAGGCAAATATCTCATTTTCTCTGGGTAGCATACAACCAACTCGAATTCCTAATTTTAAACAGCTTTACAATTTTAATTATAATATTTTAGACCAGTCATTGTTTTTTGTGTGTCTTAAAAGGCTGACCTATCTTGTCAATGAGCCACATGTACTTTCTTTATTTTTTGCTTATATTTTTTAGGATACATTCTATAAACAACATTCTAATTTAGCAAAGAAAGTCTACTTTGAATTTATAGTTGGTGCCAATTTATGTTGTAATATTACTGACAGTGTCACTTAATTTGCCTAGTTGCCTATGGTCTAAATGTAGGTAATTTACAAACCTTTAACAATTTTCAGCTTTGCTAAATGGTACAGAGAACTGCAATTACACTTAAAATGCACTGGTGCTCTATATGTCAGTAAAAAGCACCTACAAAGACATAATTATAATGTAATTGCCCACAAGTTCATGAAGTAAACATACATTATTAGAAGGCACTAGTCTGTTCAATTTAAGTAACATTACAGCTAACATATTGCATAAATAGGGAGCCATTTTGTGACTAGTTACTGTAATAAAAGGAGTTTAAATTAAAATGTGGTGCCTAAGTATATGTATTCTTAAGATCATTTTGGATATGTTATTGAATATCCAGTGACTTGCTTTTAACCTTTAAAAATGCATTTTAAATATTAAATTCATTTTACAGAAATATTTACGATAAATATATGTGTCAGATCTGATTGAAAATAGGTGCTACAGGAAAGCTTTTTTAAAATGTTTTAATCCTGGGAGGAGATGCAGATTCATATTTTACATACATTTAGAAATATGATGCACATATAGGGAGATGGCCAATTATGATCTTAGGCTATGCAGAACACATAAATCAGTAACTTGAAACCACAAAAACATTTTTACACTTTGACTGTCTTATGATACGTATATCACTCCCAGACTTCAAAATTTCATCTATCACATAAAATATGCATTACTTATACCTAAGAATTCAAGCCATAAATTTTCAGAGGAAACAGGGTGTACAGCAGCGGTCCTATAACTAAATTTGCCTTAATACTTTTTCCATGACTCTTTGACTGGGTGCTCTTGATTTGAAATACTATAGAGGAAATGGGTGGTGGAGGTGACGGCTGGGGAAGGAGAGGACCACAGATTTGAAGCTTGATATTTTAGTAATATCTGTATTTGTAATTTAATATTTTTTATCCTGAAGCTTCTCAAAGACTTAGCAAACTCTTTCTCAATAGTATCTTTGGCACACTTCTATCCCTGAGTTGAGCATAAGAACAGGTGAGGAAATAAGATGCTTTGTCCAGGTACATAGGATAGTTAGTTTTTAGTCAGAACAAAAGAAAACAAACAACATAAACTTTGGCAAAGTGTTAAAGGCTTTCTCAATAAGTGAGGTCTACAGTATTGCAAGATAAAGGCCCTATTTCCAAATTTTTCTCCTCCATCTTCATTTTTCCAAAAGATTAAGTCAATTCCTGTGAAATAGCACCAGTCAGAACAAGAACTCTTCCACTTAGGTTAATTAGAGAAAAATAAGCAGATACTTCTATGTAGACACAATTTTTCTGCAATTTCTCTACTCACTTGTTTTTATTCATAAATAGATGACTCGGGCACAATAGTTGAGTATTATTAAAATATGTAGGAATTTGAATATCAGTACTGTCTTACATACTAGAGTTCGGACCTGCAGATTTGTGCCTATATTTTGTCAGCTTTGCATGGGCCAAAAGTCATTCTCATCTTCAACAAGATATAATAAAAATAAATGTAATCCAGGAGAATTTAAAGGGATATTTAAAAAATCATTCTGACTAAGAATACAAGAAAATAATCTTTCTTGAGTTTGTTGTGAATAAACTGATAAACTTACCCCTTGGTCCAAAGTAGTGATGGAAATTTTAAGAGCTTTCTCTCTACCAGTAGAAATGTAGACAAAAGCTATCATTAGAAGTATCATCCTAAATATACATTTTTATTAGTTTCTCAATGTTGTATGGTTTAAATAGGAAATTTGAACTTTGAGTAACTTCTAAAAACTTCCATTCCCTCTCATATTTCTCCAGCACCCTCTTTCCTGGATGTCTGCCTTCACCTGGATCCAACCCTTTTGATGATCCATTTCCAGCCGCTGCATTCTGTATTTACATATGGAGAGGTAGGAATGCCATAATATTCTACCTAGATCAAACTACTCATCATTTTTCTGATTTTTGCAGCCACCAGGATCCTACCCCGAGTTATGACTAATGCCCACTAGATGGCTCTGAACGTGGCTTATCTCTTGATCTAGGCTACTCGGCTAGTTCAAGTCACAGGCAAATTAGTATATGCTTGGCGTTATGATAGTCTCACTATGCAAACAGTCTATCTTCTGGTTGGGCATTTGAGTTTTGTTTCTACTTGTGATGCCTCTGCCTTACAACCATCTTTTCCATGAAGAAGACAGAAGGGTAACTCTCAGAGCTTGCCACCATTTTGTGTAATTCCTATAGGCCGAGTATGCACTGGGGAAAGGGAAAGAAGGAAACAGGTTTTTCACTTCTGTAATGCAATTGCAGCTTCTTTTTTTTCTAGTTAACATTTAGGATAAACATCACAGTGAAAGCTTACAGCAGCTGCCTTTGTGGAATAATTTCTAGACTTCTAGGAGGAATTTTTGTTTCTATAAATACCTTGTATGTGTGAGCATATAGAATGCAAAGTCTCAGTAAGACCTGAAAATCTACAGATAGAGATTCCTTTGATTGTCTTAAGGAGTGATTGTTTTTAAGGTACAAACGGTCATAAGAGATGTAAGACTTTAAGTCTAATTAAAGGAATAGGGGGCAAAATTGAAGTTTCAACTCAAAAGTCAATATGACAGATATTGGATTCCAAATTGGGTTTTAAAAGAAAGCCTATATAAAGATTTTACAGGGAAGATTTGCCTTGTAGATGCAAGGAATACATGAGAATTTTGCATACTCCAAATGGAACAAAGAATGCATATACTACTACTTTGGATCATTTTCAAAAGGAGGACCTAAAGGTTGCAATATGAAGCTGAAGGTGAATTTGGATCCTAGGGTTTGCAGAATGATTTGCAATGGGCCAGAGTATAGAACAGTCCCCATCTGGAGTCAGAGAAATTTAATGAGAGTGACCCTATTGGAAAGAACCTCAAAAGAACCCTTAAATACCCACTGAGGGTTGACTTTTAACCATCTGTCAGACCCATAGAGTGGAAAACCACCCAGCCTTATAAGAAAAGCTCTGTCTCTCACCTTTCCTCCCTCTCCTATACATGAACCTAAAATCGTCTGACATAACAGTGATCAAATGAAGAAGTTGTTATAAAAAAGGAAATAAATTGAATCATAATTCTTGTATGATGGTGCAGGCAAACACTAACTACAGGTTTTAGCTTATGTAAAGAAATGAAAGGTTTAACTTTGGAAGAAAATTGAAGTATTGAGTAATACCTTCTACTAGATACTAATTATTAGACTAAGTTTGTATATGATAGTGAGAACAAAATTCATGAAATCTTACTGTTTCTATCTGGGGAGAGATATATTAATCTCAATGAAAAATATTTATAAAATATGAAAATAAACTTGTACTTCAATATGTGAGAAATTGTGTTTGTTCAATATATGTATATAACAACAAGTTATCTCTTTGTGTGAATAGGTTTTTCCCAGATATTCCCAAGTTGGTTAGTTCTAAGGTTGGTGGAGAATAAGGAGGGAGCATGGGAATAAGTTAGGGAAAGTTAGGGAGGCAGATTATGAAGGGAGAGGAAATAGCAAAGAACATCTTATGGGCCAAAACAGAAGGAGCAGCAAGGGTAAAAGTAGCAAAGGAAGATGGGATGATTGGAACAACAATCTTTCCTTTGAGATTACTGATGGTATAAATGTGTGAAAGGAAAAAAAGAAGTGAAAAGAACTAGCAGCTTGAAATTCTTTATGGGGTTAAATTTGAGCTTCCTACATAGCATATAAAAGCCACAACACTCAGATAAAAATTATCTTTCACTGGAAAGACTTATCGAGTTGAAAACTAAACTACTTCTTGATTTAAGCACACTATGATGTCACATTTGATTCTGCAGTAAATTCCCAAGTGGCTAATTCTTATACTGGCTGTGAAATTCATAGAAGATGAGCCATATAGAATTTTATCTACCAGAGAAAGGTTAGAATCTGCCTCAGGGCATTATTTCATAGACATCATGTTTATACATGTTGTGATTCTTAGAAGGCCAACAACATTTTCATTGGGAATACTAAATACAAAAGAGTCTGGCAGATTGTGTACATAAGTAAAGAAAAATGAATTTCTACTTGTTATTTTGACAAATGCTTTTATTTACCCTATAAAAATGCAATAGTATGTAAATTAGAATATCTTTACTAAAAATCTATTGCAGAACCATGTAACCCTCCCAAAAGAGTCAACAGTGAAAGCTCCTTGAGGCTGTAAGTAGTGACTGTTATTCCAGTGCTTTGGGAAGCCAAGGTGTGAGGACTGCTTGAAGCCAGGAAGTCAAGACTTGGCTGGGCAACATTGCAAGACTCCATCTTTACAAAAAATGAAATTATTAACTAGGTGTGGGGGTGTGTTTTTGCAGCTGCAGCTACTCAGGAGGCTGAAGTGGGAAGTATCCCTTGAGTCCAGGAGCTTGAGGGTGCAGTAAGCTAGGATCTTGCATTGCTTTCCCACCTGGGCAACAGAGCAGTTGTTGTCTCTGGGGGAAAAAAAGAAAGCTCATTGAGAGCAAGGACTATCTTTATTTTTTCTTTTAATTGCTTTCTAAAGATATACCAGACATATGGTAAAATGTGCATATTTAAACAATAGTCTTTGACAAGTTTTATCATATGTATACACCCATAAAACCAATACCACTATCAAAATAATTAACTTATCTCTCAACCCCCCAAAATTTTCTCTTGTCCTTTGGTAATTTCTCCCATCCACCCTTCCATGCCCCCATGACACACAGGCAGCAACTGATTGGCTTCCTGTTACTATAAATTAGTTTGCATTTTTAAGATTTTTATATAAGTGGAACTGCTGTGGGTGCAACTCGCTGGGGCTGGTGTCATGGTTAATAAAGGAACTTACCAAGACAGTTGTAGACCAGGGGTCTCTCAACCTCTGCTCATCATTTAGACAACCTGCAAGTGAAACTTGGTGAAAAAGTGTTTGAATTTAATTAGACACAGAATGTGGAACCAGTTTTAGAGAAAATATTATACCTTAATTATGTACAATACTCCTTTTATAAATTTCTTTCCATGAATTTTCTCATTACTTACACAGACCATCTATGACATGCTTGGATTTTCTGGCTTGTCCTAAACATCTCTGTTTCTTAAACAACTAGTCATTTTACTTTAGGGCAAGAATTTACCATACAAGGATCCTTTCTCATGTAAAATATCTTTGTTATAACCTTCCTTTCTAAAAATAGCTCTTTACCTTTATAATCTTCTTATGTCTCTCTTATTTCCTGGTTTCTTTTACCTTATTTTTATATATAACTTTAAAATAACCTTTGAATTAGACAAAAATTATCTTCCTTTTGTTAGGAAGTTAAAGTTTGTATTGCATGTTGCTGTGTGATTCTTGTGAAGGGGAAGCAAATAAAATTATATACATACTGTAGAAGTTATCCCCCATCAAAACATTGCTCAGATTTATTGCTAGGCTTGTCTGAATAAGTGCAGGCTATTTTAATCCCTTGAGGTAGGACTATCTAGGTGGAAGTTATTCATTAAAGATTTAGGTAGCTTTCCCAGGAGAAATAGGGCTATTAGAAGGAAAGATGAATTCGGATGTTGGTAAATATTAAGCAGGCACCCATCTTGGAAGGCATATTTTTGCCCCAAATGTGTGTGGGGTACTTAGACATTCTTCCACCAGGAACTGGTGGGAGAATGGTATTTGGTTCTTTAAGTAATATAAAGGGGAGTGAATTTTTTCTTTTAGAGGAAGAGTGCCATTTGCTTCCATTATTAGACAGAATTTGGAGGATAGTTACTCAGAGAAGGTAATTAGTACAAAGTAGGCATCTCTTGAGACCAAAGGAAAATTTATAATCTTACTTGATGCCTCTCGTATTACCCTTGGCTTTCTCACGTTGATGACAATGTTTGATTTGGAAGCCAGTAGAGCAAAAAGCCCTGTCAGCTCAAGGCCATCAGGGATTGGGATTCTGTCTCAGGGAGACTTTGGTTCTCAGGGCAGTTCCATTTCCAGTGGCTGAGCTTGTGGCAGATAAGGCTAGCTGTGCAGGGCTTTTTCCCATTTGTCCCATTGGTACAGTTTGCCTTCCAGTGTCTCTCTGAACCTGTGGCAGTTACCTGGAAGAGTGTCCTTAGGGAAAGCTGGAGCGAGCTGGACATTTGTAAAGCAGCCAGCAATTGAGCCTGCCTCTGGCCCTTTCATTTTTCTTTCTCCTTAGCTCTGTCAATTTTTCTCAAGGCTTCTAACTAAAGGAAAAGTCCACTGAGCAACTTTGAGATGCACTTTCCAAAGAGACATCTCACCTGTTGGAAAGGACCTTACTCTAGATGAGCAGAGGTTGAGAGACCCCTGGTCAGTCCAAGTACAAAATATGCTGGGTGCTCAATCCAGGTATGAGGGGAAAAGTCTGAGGGAAGACTCATCATCCTCGTGCTGTTTGGAATCACCTGGTTTAAGACACCCAGAGCAGGATGGCTGGCTGTCTTTATGGGAGAGTTAGAGTGAGAAAGGAGGGTTCTGAGTCCCCCAAAACGTGTGTAGGTTTGCCCAGATTAAGTTTTCACTGCCAATTGCACTACACCTAGGGACTGCGGACTTTTGACCAGAAAGAATAGGAGAGAGCCTTTCTCCCTTCCAGGCAAGGCAGCCAAACTTTTTCACCCCCTGGCCTTCAGGTTACACTAGCAAGTGGCCCTGGCCAGTTGCCAACAATTGCTAAAGGTGTACCAGAGTTTGTCTACTGGAAAACTAAAAATGAAAGCAAATTCTGAACTCTCACTCAATGCAGCAGTGGTTGTCAGACATCTTTCCACCGGGGCCTTGTGGTCCACCAAGGAGTGGCCTGTACCTTTATTTGTCTTCAGGTTTGGATGCTGTCCACTTAAAGGCTGGAGTTGGAGGAGACCAAAGTGGGGAAGAGGTCCCCCAGCATGCCACGAAAATGTTACCAATGCTACCAGCTGGGCCTGGTCTCATCAGTGGTAAAAAATTCACGAGGTCAGTTTTAGGTAAAGAAAGACAGATTTATTAGAGAAAGTATGAACATATGTTGCAAGGGTGATATGGTTAGGCTTTGTGTCCTTACGTAAATCTCATCTTGAATTATAATCTTCGGGTGTTAAGGAAGACACCCAAACCCCTGACTAAATCATGGGGGTAATTTGCCCATGCTGTTCTTGTGATAGTGAGTGAATTCTCACAAGATCTGATGGTTTCATAAGCATCTGGCATTCCCCCTGGTCACTATTCTCTCCCCTGCCACCATGTGAAGAAGGTGCTTGCTTTCCCTTCATCTTCTGCCATGATTGTAAGTTTCCTGATGCCTCCCCAGCCATGTGGAATTGTGAATCAATTAAACCTCTTTCCTTTATACGTTACCCAGTCTCAGTTATTTCTTTATAGCAATGTGAGAACAGACTAATACACAGAGTGCAATAGACAGCACAGCAGAGAAGGACCCGTCTGCCAAGAGGTGGGGGCTGGAGGAAAGTTTTATAGGGTTGTGCTGGAGGAGGCTAATGTGGAACAAGTTTATGCTGCTGGGGCTATGTGCAGAGCAAAGTGGTTGTGCCAGTTGTTTGTGATTAGCCATTTCTCAGAACAACTGTTCATTGTTCTTCCCCATTTGGGGCTTTCTCCAACCTGGGACCCTCCTCCACCTGGGACCCTTTCCTCACTGTTGCTTACTTATCAGGATTCCACAGGAACCGAACAGTATTTCCTGTTTTTAATTATTTTGAAACTCATCCATGTTGATGATATCAACAGTTCATTCCTGTTTATTACTATAAAATATTTCACTGCATGGATAAGCCCCAACTTGTTTATCCTTTCACCTGTATTTTTATTGTTATTGTTATTGTTTTCCTTTTAGAGACAAAATCCCTCTCTGTCATGCCAGCTGGAGTGCAGTGGTGTGATCATAGCTCATTATTGCCTCAAACTCCTAAGTTCCAGTGATTTTCCCACCTCAGCCTTCCAAATAGCCTCACACCACATTGTCACCTACCAAGCTCTTTTACCTGTTGGTAGACACTTCTTTTTTCCCAGTGTGTGGTTACTCCAGAAAAAGCTGATACGAATATTCATGTACAAGTCTTTGTATTTACACATGTTTTCATTGGGTAGGAGGTAAATACATGTGAATGGAATGGTTGGGTCATATAGCAGATGTATGTTTAAACTTGTAAGAAATTTCCAAGATGTGGTTGGCACATAGTGGTTGTGCCATTTTATATGCCTGTTAGCAGTGAATGAGAGTTCCAGTTTCTCCACACTTATACACCAATACATGGTGTGATTATACCTTTAATTTTAAATATGCTGGTGAATGTATGTGTAATGTTATTTTATTGAGGTGCTAACATAGTGACACAAGTGGAAAATTCCATACGTGACCTCATGCACACAAACTTTGTTTTATGCAAAAAATTATTTAAAATATTGTATAAAATTGCACTCTAGCTATGTGTATAAGATATATATGAAACAAATGTGTTTTGTCAGGTGCAGTGGCTCATGCCTCTAATGCCAGCATTTTGAGAGGCCAAGAGGAAAAGGTTGCTTGAGGGCAGGAGTTTGAGACCAGCCTCGTCAACATAGTGAGACTCTGTCTCTACTACTACTACTACTACTACTACTACTACTACTACTACTACTACTACTACTAATAAATTGTCTAGGCATGGTAGCAGATGCCTGTAATCCTGGATACTCAGGAGGCTGAGGTTGTACCATTGAACTCCAGCCTAGATAACAGAGTAAAGCTCTATCTCTAAGAAAAATAAATAAGTAAATAATAAAAATAAATATATTTCACATTTAGACTTGGGTCTCATCTAAGGCACCTTATTATGCATACGCAAATATCCAAAATCTGAAAACACTTTAAATGCAAAACACTTTTGGTCCCAAGTATTTCAGATAAGAGATACTCAACTTGTATTCTGTTTTCTTCTCCTAGATGTTTTACAATTTTAGATTATACATTTAGGTCAGGTCTGTTAGTAATTTTGAGTTAAACTTTCCATATTATATAAAACATGAATTTGAGTTCTATTTTTATTTATGGAAATTCGATTGTTTCAGCTTAGTTAAAAGATAATCCTTTCTCTACTGAATTGCTTTTGCACCACCAATTGACCATGCATGCGTGGGGATACTTTTGGACTCTCTCTTTTGTTCCATTTATATATTCGTCTACTTTAATGTTGACATAAAAGCTTAATTTCTGTAGCTTTATAACAAGCCTCAAAATCAGGTAGTGTTAATACTTCAACTTTACTTTTTTTAAAAAAAGTTGCTTTGCCTATTCTAATTTTTTTCCACTCATATATGAATTTTAGTATCAACTTGTCAAGTTCTTCAAGATATTCATGCTGGGATTTTTCATTGATATTGTATTAAATCTAGATATGGAAAAATTAACTTGTTTACTACTGAGTATTCTGCTTCATAAACATAACTTTTCATTTATTTAAGCTATCTTTAATTACAATTAGCAATAATTTGTGGCTTTCAGTAAACATAGGTTTGTTGAGGTTTTTGTTAGATTTATTCCTGAGTATTTTGTTTGTTTGTTTGTTTGTTTGTTTGTTTGTTTGTTTGAGATGGAGTCTCACTCTGTCACCCAGGGTGGAGTGCAGTGGGGCGATCTCGGCTCACTGCAAGCGCCACCTCCTGGGTTCACGCTATTCTCCTGCTTCGGCCTCCCAAGTAGCTGAGACTACAGGCACCCACCACTACGCATGGCTAATTATTTGTATTTTTAGTAGAGATGGGGTTTCACCGAGTCAGCCAGGATGGTCTTGATCTCCTGACCTGATGATCCACCCACTTCGGCCTCCCAAAGTGCTAAGATTACAGGCATGAGCCCTGCGCCTGGCCATATTCCTCAGTATTTTTTGATGCTATTGTAAATGACATATTCTTTCTATCTCAACTCTTGTTGGTAGTATGCGGAAGTTAAATTAATTTTTTTATCTGCCTTGTATCTTTTAACCTTGCTATACTAACTTATTACTTCCAGTAACTTTTATTACAGATTTGATTAGAGTTTCTACACAGATGATCATACAATATATGAATAATGACAGTTTTGTTCTTTGTATTCCAACCTGGGTGCTTTTTATTTTTTTCTTGACTTATTGCCATGGGTCAAGTACAATTGTAAAGAATATTGGTAAAATTGGACATACCTGACTTGTTCTTTATTTTAGGTAAAAAGCATTTGACCTTTCACCATTAAGTATAATGTTAAATGTAGGTATTTGTGTAGATTTTCTTTATCAGGTTGAGGAATTTTCTTTCTGATATAGTTTGGATGTTTGTCCTCTCAAAATCTCATGTTGAAATGTGATCCCCAATGTTGGAGGTGAGGCCTACTGGAAATGGTGTGGGCCATGGGGACAGATTCCACATAGATGACTTGGTGCCATCCCCTGGGTGATGGGTGAATAATCACTCTATTAGTTCACACAAGAACAAGTTGTTGAAAAGAGGCTGGCATCTCCTTTTCTCTCTCATGCCCTCTCTCTTTCTGTGTGATACTCCTGCTCTCTCTTCACTTTCCACCATGAATGAAAGCTTCCTGAGGCCTCGCCAGAGACTGAGAAGATGCTGGTTTCATGCTTGTACAGTCTGCAGAACCATGAGCCAAAAAACAAACAAACAAACAAACAAACAAACAAAAAATAACACTTTATAAGTTACTCAGTCTCAGATATTCCTTTATAGCAATGGAAATTAGACTAATATAGAAAATTGGTACCAGGAGTTTGGTATGGCTATAAAGATACTTGAAAATATGGAAGCAACTTCAGAACTAGGTAACAGGCAGAGGTTGGAAGAGTTTGAATGGCTCAGAAGAAAATAGGAAGATGAGAGAAAGTTTGGAACTTCTTAGAGGCTGGTTAAATGGTTATGTCCAAAATGCTGATAGAAATATGGACAATGAAGGCTAGGCTTATGTAGTCTCAGATGGAAATGAGGAAGTTATTGGAAAATGAAGTAAAAGTTACCTTGTTATGCCTTAGCAAAAAGCTTGGCTACATTGTATTCATGCCCTAGAGATTTGCGGAAAGTTGAACTTAAGATTGACGACCTAGAGTATCTGGTGGAATAAATTTCTAAGCAACAAAGTGTTCAAGAGATAATGTGGTTGTTTCTAACAGCCCTCAACAGATATGAGACCAAAGGAATGACTTAAGTTGGAACATATAATTAAAAGAGAAGCAGCGCATAGCAATTTAAAACAATTGCAGCCATCCTGTGTGCAGAGAAGGACAAAGGCATCATCAGCAGAGGAATACAAATGGGCTGCGGAACCAAGACCTTCCAGAGAAACTTGCATGACTGAAAGGAAGCCAGGTGCTAATATCCAAGCCAAAGGAGAAAAGTCTTCAAAGACATTTCAGAAGCCTCTGGGACAATCCCTGCCATCATAGGCCCAGAGACTTAGGAAGAAAGAATAGGCCGGCCCTAGGATGCCACTGGCCTGTACTACTTCAAGAATCTGCTCCCTGCATCTGGACTGCCCCAGCTCCAGCTGTGGCTCAAAGGGCTTAAAGTATAGCTTGGACTGCCACTTTGGAGAGCTCAAGCCACCATAAGCCTTGGTGACTTCCATGTAGTATTAAGCCTGCAGGTGCACAGAATGCAAGAGTAAAGGAGGCTTGACAGCTTCCACATCGATTTCAGAAGATGTTTGGGAAAGCCTAGGTGCCTAAGGAGAAGATTGCCATAGGAGTGGAGACCTAACAAAGAGCTTGTACTAGAACCGTGCTGAGGGGAAATGTGAGGCTGGAGCCTCCTCACAGAGACCTCAGTAGGGCACTGCCTAGTGGAGCTGTGGGAATGGGGCTGTCGCCTTCCAGACCCTAGAATGGTAGAGACACCTACAACTTGCACCCTTAGCCTAGAAACAATGTGATTCCAATCCTTGAGAGTAGCCACATGAGTTGCATCCAGAAGAGAAATGGAAGTGAAGCTGCTCAAAGTCTTGGGAGCCCAGCTCTGGCACCAGTGTGCCCAGGATGCAGAGCAGGGAGATAAGGATTATGCTGAAGCTTTAAGGTTTAATGTCTTCCCTGCTGGGTTTTGGACTTGTGTGGGGCTTATTTCCCCTTTCTTTTGGCTGATTTCTTCCTTTTGGAATGGGAATGCTTACCCCATGCCTGTACTACCATTTTATCTCAGAAGTAAATAACTTAGGTTTGATTTTACATGTTCATAATTGAGGACTCATAGTTCCTTGAGTCTCAAATGAGGCTTTGGACTTTGGGCTTCTGAGCTGATACCAGAATGAGTTTAGACTTTTGGGAACTATGGGGAAGGAATGATTACATTTTGCAATGTGAGAACATGAGATTTGAGGAGCCAGGGAAAGAATGGTATAGTTTGGATGTTTGTCTCTTCTAAATCTCAGGTTGAAATGTGATCCCCAATGTTGGAGATGGGGGCTAGTGGAAGGGGTTTGAGTCATGAGAGTGGATTCCTCATGAATGGCTTGGTGCCATCCCTGTGAATTCTCTCTCTATTACTTCACAGAAGAACTAATTGTTTAAAAGAGCCTGGTACCTCAACCTCTCTCTCTTGCCCCCTCTCTTGCTGTGTGAAATTCCTCCTTCCCCTTCACCTCCCACCATGAGAAATAGCTTCCTGAGGCTTCATTAGACACCACGCAGATTCAGGTTTCATGCTTGACAACCTGCAGAATCATGAGCCAAATAAACCTCTTTTCTCTGTAAATTGCCCAGTCTCAGGTATTCCTTTATAGCAATGCAAAATGAACTACTACATCTTTAATTTTTGCTTTGCTGGAAGTCTTTATTTTATGTCAAATAATTTCTGTGGGCCTATTAAGATGATTATATGGTTTTCTTATGGTTTTGTCTGTTAATATAGTGAAATATATTGATTGAATTTTGAATCTTCAACCATTTCTTGAATAAATCCCAATTGGTGTGGTATAGTAAATCTTTTTATACATTGTTGAATTCCATTTCCTTATATTAAGATTTTTAAAAATCTCTATCAATAAAGGATATTTGTAAGTACTTTTTTCCATATAAATGTTTTTCTAGTTCTAGTGTCAGAGAAATGTCAGTCTCATAAAATGAGTAGAGAAATGTTCCTTCCTCTTCAATTTTCTAGAAGAGTTGTGCATAATTGATGTTATTTCTTCCTTAAATGTTTGGAAAACTTTCCAGTGAATCCATCTGGTCCTGGAGTTTTCTTTGTAAACAGGTTTAACTGTAATCAATTTCTAAAATTTTAAAAACTGATATAAGGCTATCAACTTACTTACTTTTTGAGTGATCCTTGATAGTTTTATAGCTTCTCTTTCAAGGAAGGCATTTATTTAATCTAAATTGTCAAACTTATTGGCTAAGGTTGTTCATAATATTCTCTTATTATCATTTTAATATCTTTAGAATCTTTGATAATGTCTCCACTTTCATTCTTGATATTGTTAATTTGCGTCTTCTCTCTTTTTTGGGGATGCAGACTAGTTGGAGGATTGATAAATTTTATTATCTAAGAAAAGCAGTTTTTTGTTTTATTTATTATCTCCATTGATTGTTATCAATTTCATTGATTTCCTCTTTGATCTATATTTTTCATTTCTTGTGCTTTTTTTTTGTTTCATCTGATCTTTTTCTATTTTGCAAGGTAGAAGTCGAGGTTATTGATTTGAAAGATTTCTTATTTTTGATAATAGGTGTTTAGTACTATAAATCTACATTTAGCTTCACTGCAATATTTTGATATACTGTGTTTTCATTTTAATTCAGTTCAACATTTTTCTAATTTTTTGGTTGTGTAATTTATTTTAAAGTATGCTCTTTAGTTTCTACATATTTGGGAGTTTTTCCAGATATCTTCCTATTACTGATGTATAATTTAGTTCCATTCAGAAGGAGAGCATACTTCGTACAACTTAAATCTACCTTGGGAAATGTTTCATATGTATTTAAAAGATATATTAGTGTTTTGGGGGTAGGAGGGGAGTGTTGTATTAGTGTCAATTAAGTTAAGCTGATTGATAGTGTTTTTCATGTTTTCTATATCCTACATAATTTTCTGTCTACTTACGTCATGTATCTGGAGCTCCACTATTAGATGCATTAAAGTTTTGGATTGTTATGTCCTCGTGAAGAGTTGATCCTTTTGTCATTATGAAAGTTTCTCTTTATCCCTGGTAATATTATTTACTCTAAAATGTACTTGTTTGATCTTAATATAATTACTCTAGTTTTATTTTCATTACTTTTAGCAGGGTATATCTTTTAGCATCTTTTTTATTTATAATTTATTTGTGTTTAGTGTTTAGAGTAACTTTCTTATAGGCAGTACATAGTTGTATCTTGCTCTTTTAACATAATCTGACAATCTCTGCCCTTTAATGTGGAGATTATTGATAAAATTACTATTTTTTTTTCATGCTATGTGTTCTTTAATTTTTCTACCTTTGTTGAGGGAGCTTCCTTTTTATTATTTTTATGATTCCTATATATGTCTTTCATTGGTTCATTAGTTATAACTTTGTTATTTAGTAGTAACTTTAGGGTTTTTAGTATACATCTTTAAATTATTATGGTACATTTTCTAGTGATATAATACCATTTTATGTATTATATGAGAACTTTGCAACGGTATTTCTCCATTTCTTCCCTTGTAGACTTTGCACTACTGTAATAAGTACTGCTTCTACATATAAGTCTGGAAAAACTTTATTATGTTTTCCTTAAAGTTATCCTTTAATATATATATATATATATTAAAGGCTCACTGCAGCCTTTACCTCCCAGGATTCTCCTACCTCAGCCTCAACCTCCCAGGATTCTCCTACCTCAGCCTCCCAAGTAGCTGGGACTACATGCAAAAGTCACCAAACCAGGTAACTTTTGTAGTTTTTGTGGAGACAGATTTCACTGTGTTGCCCTGCCTGGTCTCCAACTCCCGGGCTCAAGTGATCTGAGAGCCTTGGGCTCCCAAAGTGCTGGGATTACAGACATAAGCCACTGAGCCCAGTCACTTGCCACTTAAAGGTATCTTTAAAATAATAAAAGTATTGATATTTACCCATGTAGTTACCATTTTGGCACTCTCAGTTTCTGTTTTTTTGTTTGTTTGTTTTCATTTGTTTGTTTTGAGACATGGTCTCACTCTGTCACTCTCTGATACCCAGGCTAAAGTGCAGAGGTGTAATCATAGTTTACTGCCTCAGCCTCTGGAATATCTGGGATTATAGGAGTATGCCACCATGCCTGGCTTATTTATTTATGTATATAGTTTTGTAGAGATAGGGTGTCACTATGTTGCCAAGGCTGGTCTTGAACGTCTGGGCTCAAGTGATCCTCCCACCTCAGCCTCTCAAAGTGCTGGGATTTACAAAGATGAGCTACCATGCCCAGCCAGATTCATATTTCTATCTGGTATGATTTTCCTTCTGCCTAACATATTTCCTTTAACATTTCTTGTAGTGCAGGTTTTCTGGAGAGGGTCTCTTTCAGCTTTAGTATGTCTTATAGAATCTGTATCTCAGCTTGGTGTAGTTTGTTTCATTTTTTGATACACAATGTTTACCAAACAGTATTTTAAACAACTTTGGGCATTTAACAATGACCTTTTAAAATATTTAAAATATTTTTCATTGGGGTAATAAATATAACATAAAATTTCCTATCTTAGCTATTTTTAGGTTAAATTTGAATTAATTGAATTAACAATGTTATACAACTATCACCATTGTTTATTTCCTTTTTTTTTTTTTTTTTTTTTTTTTTTAACCACAGCTAATGGAAACCTTTTACCCATTAAGCAGTAACTCTCCAAGCCTCCTCTTCTCAGCCTCTGGTAATCTTCAATCTACTTCTAATTGTATGAATTTTCCTATTCTAGATATTTCATATAAATGGAACTAAATAATATTTGTTCTTTTGTGTCTGACTTATTTCACTCATCAGAATGTTTTCAAGTTTCATCCATGTTATAACATGTACCAGAATTCTACTCTTTTTTTTTTTTTTTTTTTTTTTGAGACGGAGTCTCGCTGTCCACCAGGCTGGAGTGCGGTGGCGCTATCTCGACTCACTGGAAGCTCCGCCACCCGGGTTCCCGCCATTCTCCTGCCTCAGCCTCCCGAGTAGCTGGGACTACAGGCACCCGCCACGGCTCCCGGTTAACATTTTTTTTTGTATTTTTTTTAGTAGAGACGGGGATTCACCGTGGTTTCGATTTCCTGACCTTGTGATCCGCCCGCCTCGGCCTCCCAAAGTGCTGGGATTACAGGCGTGAGCCACCACGCCCGGCCTCTACTCATTTTTATGACTGAATAATATTCCACTGCATGTATATTACACATTTTGTTGAGCCATTCATTTGTTCAAGGAGACTTCGGTTGTTTTCACATTTTGGCTGTGTTGAATAATGCTGCTATTAACATTGCTTCACAAGTATCTGTTTGAGTCCCCATTTCCAATTATATTACAATTATAATATTTTCCAATTATTTGGAGTGTATACCCATGAGTGGAATATCTGGGTCTTGGTAAATATATTTAACTTTTTGAGAAATCACTAAACTCAACTTTATTTTGGAAAGATAGTTTAACTAGGCAAAGATTCTAAGTCCACAATTTTGTTTTCTTTGTGTTTTTCCTTTCAGCAGGTTAAAGATGTTTCTCCATTGTTTTCTGCCTTACATTGTTGCAAGTTAAAACAATGTAAGACAGAAAACAATGGAAAAGCATCTACTGTCATATCTGTCTTTATTCCTTTGTATATCATGTGTCTTTTTACTCTCTGCTTTTAAAATTTTCTTGTTATTGCTAGTTTTAAGCAATTTGGTTATAATGTAGTTTCTTATAGTTTTCTTCTTGTTTCTTGTATTTAAGGTTCATTGGTCTTTTTGGACTTATGTGTTTATAGTTTTCATCAAATTTGGAAAAATTTCTGCCATTAATGTCTCTGTTTTTTTCTGCTTTTCTTTCCCTCTCCTTTTCTTCACTCACTTAATTTACATGTATATTAGGACTCTTGAAGTTACTTCTCACCAACTTTTTAAAATGTTTTATTGTTCTGTTTTTTTCTTTCTGTGCTTCTGAGTTGAGTTGAGTTCTGTGGTTGTTTCTGTGATTATGAGTTGTTTCTGTGGTTATGTCTTCAAGTTCAATATTTTCCTCTGTAATGTCTAATCCTATTCAATGTAGATTTCATCTCTGACATTATGATTTTTATCCCTAGGAGATCAATTAAGATCTTTTTTATTTCTTCAATCTCTCCACATAACCCTTTAAATCTTTCCACTAATTTGAATATACAGAATTCAGTTATAATAATTGACTTAATGTTTTTATCTACGAATTCTACTCTCTGTGTCAGTTCTGCACTAATTTTAATTTATTGATTTTTCTCCTGAGTATGGGTCATATCTGCTTCTTCCATACCTGATAATTTTTATTATTTGTCAGACATTGTAAAATATTACCCTTTTGTTAATATTGATTCTGAGAAGTGGTCAAGTTCGTTTCATTCTTTCAGGTTTTCTTTGAATTTTATTTGGCAGGACCAGAACAGTGTTAAGTTTAGGGCTAAGTTTAGGCTCACAGTTGAAGCTAAACTCTTCTCAATACTCTGCCTATTACCCTGTGAGTTTTGAGTTTTCCACCCATAATTCTGATAGGCATGGACATCATTTCCATTTCTCTGTCATCTCTGTGAATTGTTTCCTCCAATTCTTTGGGATAATTCTTTCCTCATCTCAGGTCATTTCTTTACACACAAGTACTGATCAGTATTCAGTCAAATCCTCAGGAAGGGCCTCAGTAGATATCTGGAGCTCCCTCTATGTACAGCTCTCTTCTCACCTAAGGTAGCTGTGAAATTCCTGGACTCCCAGCAAGCTCTTGTGAAGTCAAGGAGAGTCCCAACTCTCTCTGTGTTCCTCCTTTCCACACTGCAATCTGGAAGAATTTTCCAGATGGCAAGTCATGATGCTCGACTTACTTGTTTTTCTTTTTTTTTTTTTTTTTTTTTTGAGGCAGAGTCTTGCTCTGTCGCCAGAACTGGAGTGCAGTGGCCGGATCTCAGCTCACTGCAAGCTCCGCCTCCCGGGTTTGCGCCATTCTCCTGCCTCAGCCTCCCGAGGAGCTGGGACTACAGGCGCCCGCCACCTCGCCCGGCTAGTTTTTTGTATTTTTTTAGTAGAGACGGGGTTTCACCGTGTTAGCCAGGATGGTCTCCATCTCCTGACCTCGTGATCCGCCCGTCTCGGCCTCCCAAAGTGCTGGGATTACAGGCTTGAGCCACCGCGCCCGGCCGACTTACTTGTTTTTCATTTCTCAGAGACAAATTACTGTTCCCTGTTGTCCAATATCCAATGTTTTGAAAACATTTTTATGTATATATTGTCTAGTTTTTGGTTATTTTGGGTGGAATGGTAAATCCAATTCCTGCTATCCTATCCTCATTAGAAACAGAAATCAGACACATTTTTTTCCTGTTTCGAACTTTACAAAAATTACCTCTTGAGTGATTGTCTATTGAAGAAAAACACATGCAATTAGAACATTTTAATAAATCCCACTATATAAATGATGACTAGCATTTTAATTAAAAATGCAAAAAAAGTTTAGAAAATGCATGTGTGTCAAGTAATCAGAGTTAGATTTGAATTAAGAAACCACCAACTCTAATGCAACTGGACTTTTAAAAATAATTCAGTTTAAAGTGTAAATAACTTTACTGAAGTTTAACGTGTACTCTAACATTTCTTTTCCATGTGGTTGGTCTTCAGATTTCTGCCTCAATTTTTACTTAAGTAGGTGATTTACTACTTTCAGAGTTAATCCATTCATTGTTGGATGAGCTTCAATTGCTCAACTATTTCTCAACAACCATTTTTTGAGCATCTAGGATTGATCAAGCACTATCCTAGGCACTATGTATACAAAAATAAATATAATGTTCTTTATTCCCTTAAGGGGCTCACACTATAATTCAGGAGACTGACATGAACAAATAATAACAGTGCAACTGTTAAGTCTTATGGTCAAGGCTTCCTCAGAGAATGCAGATCTTTTAAGGCACAGAGGCCTGAAGAACATGGCACATTGAAAAGATTACAAACAGTTTGATTGATTCAATAAAGGGCATGTGGAAGAACAGGAAAAGATGAGATTGAAAAGGGAGAGATGATTCAAATAAAAAAGGATCTTGAATATCATACAAAATAATTTAGGCCTTATAATGGACAAAATAAAGGACCCTTGAAGGTTTTTAAGTACAGGTGTGCTATGCTCTCTACATTAATCACTCTGGAGTAAGTATGATATGGATTAGCAGGAGTCAGCAAATTATAGTTTATAGGCCAAATCCAACCCACTACTTGCTTTTGTGTAAATAAATTGTTGTCCAAGTACAGCCACACTTACTGTTTACATATTGTTTATTGCTGCTTTCCTCCTACAAAGACAGAGTTGAGTAGTTGCAACAGAGACCATATGTCCTGTAAAGCTAAACGTGTTTACTGTTGAATCTTTTACAGAGTAGGTTTGCTAACCCTTAGATCAGAGTGACACAAGAATGGTTTCAAAAAGTAATTAGAAGAGGTTCTGACGATAATTCTAGTAAGCCAGTATAAGAGCCTGACATTTAACACAGTTTTTCAAATGTTTAGCATCATTCGACCACAATTTTCACCATTTCCTTCAGCACTAAATCAAAGTCAGAAGGCATTATGTTAACCACCAACTGGTCTGTGTGAATAAAGCAGTATGTGGGCAAAGCAGTGTGTGGATTGGCAGTAGCATTTTAATTCATTCAGCAATACCTTTCCCAATGTACACATTGCTTGTGTTCACTCAGAAATGAGCCTGGAGCATTTTCTCCAATCTACAACATGGCTCATAAAATAAGTATGCTTCTCCTGTAAGTTAGGTCTTCAAAGACTAATATGATAGTAACTCATTGAGTGTATAATTTCTTGAACATGTATTGAGTAGATTCTCACTTTTCAACTAGAGAGTTCATCCAAATATAAGTCAAAAATCTGTTTTCTTGCCTACACAATGTATTTCTCTTTTTATTGTGTGCTATTGATAAACAAAACCAAAGGAAAAAAGTCATTCGATAAAAGAGTTTTGCCAACAGCTTGCCTTGTTAGCTTCTGAGCATAGTATTTGTCTCTGTGCAGATGGTTTTATATGCTTCTGACAATGTGTGACTTGCAAATGGTTTTGCTCTATGGAAAATAGTAAATTTTGGTCATCTTCTATATTAGCAGAACAGTTCATCAATGTCATACTGAAAATCATAATTTTCTGATTGTTCTGAAAAAAATCTGATTATTTTACAAGTGAGGTTATTGTGAGTTTTGAAACTGGCATTAAAGTCTTCATAGCTTTGTGTTGCTATTAGATCATACTTTATAACAGACAATATCCTGAAGATTAGGATGGACCCTAGTTGGTCAAATAAAACCAAGTTTTCTGATATTACATGTCACAATTTGCAGTCCCAGTTTTCTTCAAAAATATCATGATGTTGTCTCTTATTTGAACACATATAAATTTACATTTTATAATTTCATTGGAGAATTGTTCAATATCTAAAACTATGGCATTATTTTGAATACAATCATTTAATTTTCAAGACTTTGGATCTTTAATGGACCACTTTTGAGTCATTAGAAATTAAAAACTTTTTAAAGGGAACTAACAACCTAATAATTATGTAAAACATACAGATTTAATTCATGTAAAATATAATATACAGTGGTATAAAAAAATACCTAACGTAAGCTGTCATGCAGCTGAGATAAACTGCTAAGAACATTCTTGAAGTGTAACCCAACCTATAATAAAGATTATAAGCAAGTCTCAAGATTTTTATAATAATAATTACTTTTTTAAAATCCAAATTTCTAAAACTTGCATGAAAAAAGTATAAATTCTTCTTTCCAAACTGACAAAGTCTCTGATTATTACTTGATTAATTGATCATTCTTTGAGAATCACAGTCATAAATATATAAAATATTTACAGCAATATATAAAAGCTATATAAAATCTTATTCAACTCTGGCTAAACTACCATATATTTCAAAATTAAGTGAGAAAATGTATGCATACAAATTGCACTATGTGAACTATAATAAAAACTTTAATGTAAGAATTAAGATTAAATAAATCAAGAGTTATTAATCATCCATAGCATTGTTTGTATATCTATTTTCGGTTCTATTCTACAGAGAATTTAAAGAAACCTATGCAAATATCTTTGATACTAAATAATGATTTCAATAAATAAATGAATCTGATTTAAGGGAAAATACGATTAAGAAAAAATAATCTATGAGGAGAATTTTCATGCAAAAATGCATGCTAAGCATTCCTGTAGAGGTAGGAGAATCAGACCATGCATTTGGCTCAAATTTTCTCAGAGCTAAAGCAAAATCATGACATTATTTATCTGCAAAAATAATTACCAACTCATTCACTATCCAAATGAGGATGTCAGACACCCATCTCTTATTGAAGTCCACAGATAGAAATTTCCTCACATGTTTTCCTACAGTAGTTGAGCTATTTTTATATTCATTCATTGCATTATACAACATTACATTTATAAATAATAAATGTTGAATGGTCATTCACCTTCTACTAGCTTAATGTGTTAATTTTTAAATTTATGACTCAAATTTAGGTCATTTTAAGTTAAATCCCACAAATACATATATAATAAAATATTATCTTGGTAAAAATTACCTATATTTGGTGGTCTGGTGGGACAGATATTTGGAAGTATACAGACTTTTTTCTCATTTTGAATCACACCCCATTACAGTGAAAGTAGGACTAGTTCTCTTCTAGTGTACAGATAGGCAATATTTCTATGGAATGGTAGCTATGCCTTAATACTTCATTATTAGGAATAAATTATAGCAAAATAAAATTCTGCAAAAGATATGGTTCTTATTTTTGAGAACTAAGTTGTACTAAAATAGTCTCTCAGTCAAAAATTGATTATTGTAAATAATGATTTTTATAGCCAGGCCTCAAGAATTACCTATGTTTTTGATCATATCTACTTCATTATTACTTTTAAGTCCACATTAAAAGAAACATACATTAAAAGAAACACACATTAAAAAACACACATTAAGCTTTTAATACATGGTGCTTCACTAAAAAAGCAGGTATAAGAAGTATTCACTGGCTTCTAATAGATAATCATTTGGTTGATCACAGAATACATAGATACTGAACAAATTAATTTTAGTAAGGTAGAAATAAATGAGTGGAATGGACATGGTAATCATTTAATCTCTAAGTTAGAGCTGCCACTGATTGGTTCTATCATAAACTAAAAACAATAGATGCAATAAAAGTCTATTTATCTTACCCTTTGAATGACTTCTATCTTAAAACAGAAATGCTGGAACTAAAGATGTCACATATAAACAGATAGTGTCATTACAGCATTGTGCCTGCCAGTTCAAAGGTGAGGGAACATTCCTAACATAGGAGAAACTATACCTCAGAGAGTAACACAGAGTTATGATATTTAGAAGTTCTAGTGCAAAACCTTACCATAATGCATAAAGCATCTCTTGCTTCTGTAACTATCTGCTGTATATATAACTTGTAACTTCGAGAAGGTGCAATAGGATGTTAATAATTAAACAAGTACATCATTAAATTCTGAACATATCTGAATAGACCTTTATAGGTGTGCTATATTTTTATATTAAGAAAAAGAAGCAGTATGTTAGTAATTAAGTAAATATTATAGTAAGTATAGCTTATTCTTGAAGCTTATCACTCCCCAGGGAACAGATATTTAATTTGTGGTCATGATAATAACAACCTAATGAACTTCACATCTTTCAGGAGAGCTTAATAAACTTCAAAGAAGACAAAACAAGAATGTATGAGTAAAAGTACATCCTTAGCCTTTCATTAGGCAAAATGAGCATGAGTCCTGGCCCAGCATGGCTTCCAAAGTTAGCATTCCCAACTACAAAGCAAATGTATGCAGAGAAATGTACAACAAAAGACACAGCTTTTAAAGCTCCAGTTGAGTTTCCACAAATGTTTCTTACAAAAGCCACCATTCTCTATGTTAACAAAAAGTTGTGGATCCGTTCTTCACTAAATCCTCTTTTCTTGCATAATCCACCTTGTGCACTTTAGCTTGAGTGTGTTTTATCTGATCTAATCCTGGGCTCATTCACTCTCAGATAGAAGCAACAGGATTATTTCACACTTAAACGAAGTCCAATCTTTATGTGATCCCTAAGAGGACACCTGGCTGATACAGAATTTAAGCTAAAGATTAACCAGGTGCTTGAGGAACATAATTATTTCAAATATAATAACAGTTTATGATAGAAAGAATTACTGTCAGACTATACAAAATTTGTTTTAAAATGCACACATTAAGACATATATGTTATTATATATTTTTGCATGTAAAACTTATATACCTACACACATAAGAGTATTCATTTCAAGAAACGACTCCACATTGTATTCAGAATTTTATAACCCACAGAAACTGTTCACATTTTCATTCATGTCTTTCTTTCATATTCAGCATATCCACAGCTTATAATGGGTTGAGGAGGGCCAGGCTTTGTGGCTTAGCAAATGAGTCCTTGATTTTTTTTCTTTTAATGCAGTGGATAAGAAAGCCCAATAGAAAATTTTCTAAACCCCCATGAAGCCAGAAAACATGGATTAGTATGAGGTAAGTCTATCTTCTTCAGCTTGGCTCTGCAGGATCATTACATTTTTAAAAAGTGTGTGCGCACATGCATTTGTTGTGTGCATATGTATTTTACATTTGTTGACTGTATACACACACACGTATTTCCTAGGGGTCGTAGATGCTAGATTATCATTACTGATAAGAGATCCTTACTTCACTTTAATGCACTTTAATACAGTCACAGGCTCAAATTCACTTTAATACAGCTTTCTGATTCCAGAGTTTGCTAATGTCTCCATATTTTTTAAAAAATAGTTAAAGCCAGATAAGGCTATAGAAATGATCTTTTGGCTGTAAACTGTGTATAAAAATCTATGGAATTGCTGTTTCTTTTCCAATTGAAACTTGCATAGATATTTTAAGAAAAGGAAAGGTTCACAGCTATTTAAGAAAATTGGAATGCCATTGTATATGTCTTGTGGTATACCTCCTGGTTTTTACATCTGGAATCAGAGAAATGTAATATGAATAATATGTGAGAGAGATTGAAGAGCACAATAGTATTCATGTTTTGCTGGATATTTTAGCACATCAAAATTTGTTGAAAAAAATTAACCATCTACAAAACAGAAAAGTCGAGCCATATAGAAATAATGTAGATCGTAATACTATCTCCCTAAGTATTATTTAGCAAAGTCACATTTTTCATTGATAAAAATTTCTTCATGTACCTGAGACTCAGTTTCTTTAACTGCAGAATGGGGGAACTGGGCCAGTTATCAATTCGCCTTTCACTCTAAAATTACTCTCAAATAAAAAATATCCCTATATGTTTTGAATTAAAAATACATTCCAGATATTTATACTTTTAGTTATTAGAGTGATATATCAATTAATGAATCTCCTAGCAGCAAATACATTTTATACTAGTTAAAAGTGCTGTTAAAATAACTTGATAAATCTTTAGGAGCTGTATTTCTGTGAACATTTAGCTCAGCAGCCTTGTTTCTGCAAAACTGTGTGTGAGTGGATATGAAAGATCATAAAAAATAGCAGTGGCATCTTCAAGAAAAAATGTTCAAGCTCAGGTAGTTTACCAGATTATTAAAAATTGCATTACATGATGTTAAGTACTATATTACTTACAATGAAATTATAAGTGTCACCTTAAAATTATAATTGAATATTTTATAAGAGAAAAATGAAAACTGAAGGCTAAGTGTGTGATACTAACACCTATTCAGCTTAATCTTTCCAGTTTTGAATCAAATCATTAATCTCATCCTTTGGAAATACATTGGCAAAATCATAAAATTATTTTACCTTTCAAATAGTTGTGTCATGTTGAAACACCAAAGAGGAGAAATAAAAGGATAGAATAAAACATGTGCAGAATTAATTTTCTATCATAAAGTGATTTATAGTCACATTCTCATCAAACATGGCCACTTATCACTTACCACTGAGTTTGGCCAGGCCTCTTCACTCTTATTAGTCAATAAACTAGGAAACATATCTCTTAAATAAAATTAAAAATAAGATAAAGAGTTGTCTGCAATGTAGTACATCCTGGTCACGGGTAACTTAGATTTTCATTAATGAAATGGAGGAAAGAATGGAAATTAATATTACATGTGTAAAAAGTACCATTAAAATACAAGATGATCTTAGAATGAAATTTTTAAAAAAATATGGGAAGAACAGTGAGACTGAGGGAAAGTTGTCTATATCATCTAAACACATATCAATTAAACATAATTGGTTAGAATATAGTTGGAATAATCAGTGTCCCAAATAAAGAAGGTACTTTGTGTATATATACATAATGACACTGCCAACTGGTAGATGTCAGGATAATAATAGCCAAATATTTGTTTACTAATTTATTATTTCCTTAATAGTAGTTCAAAAACTATACACACATTATTGCATTAATCCCCAGACCACCCCAATGAGGAATGAAAGTACTATTTGTCTCTCTATGTTACAGATGAGAAATCTAAGACAAAGAGAGGGTAGGTAATTTGCCTCATGTTAACTCTAAATCATTCTCACACTTCATTCATTAGATTATGGATTATTTGAAATAATCCTTTTCTGCCTTTCTCTTCCGGGCAGGAATATCTCTTTTCTACACAAAGCCACCTGAGTCCATTTAAAAAGTAACTTTTGCCATGGAAGAATTCTACCAACACTTTTGTCATCATTTAAACTAACCATTAAATACCTTTTCTATTTTTTATACTATTTTTTGTTACTTTGTGTGTGTGTGTGTTCTATTTACTTATTTTCTTAATATCATAACAAAACAAAATTAAACAAAAAAAAAATGGGTTTTACCAGTGTTGCCATCCAAAATATAGAATACTCAGTTTAACTTGAATTTCATATAAACAAAATTATTTAACTGGATATCCCATCTTTTGTTTGCCAATCTAGCAAACTTAGTTTTTGCAGTCAGCAATGTATTGGTTCCTAATGCTGCTGTAATAAATTACTACAAACTTAGTGTCTTAAAACAATACAAATTTATTCTCTTTCAGTTCTGGAACTCAGAAATCTAAAATGAAGACGTTGGCAAGGCTGTGTTCCTTCTGGGGACTTCAGGAGATAATTATCTCCTTGCCTTTTCTGGCTTCTAGTGGTTACCTGCTTTCCTAGGTTCATGGTTCCTATTTCAATCTTCAAAGTCAATGGCATAGCACCTGCCCTCCTCCATGACCTCTTCTGTCTCTTTTATAAAAGTCCTTGGGATATCATTGAGTTCACACAAATAGTTGAGGACAATCCCATCTTTAAGACCCTTAATTTAATCACATCTGCAAAGTTCCTTTTGAGTGTTAGGTAGTATAGTTACAGGTTCCGGGAATTAAGACTTTCACATTTTGCGGGGGGGGGGGCAAGATTTCTCTCTACCATGAGTAGTTTCTTAAACTTGCTGAAATACCTCATCCATTTTTACGCTGTTATTTCTTGTATTCCATCCTTCCTCCTGAGTTTACTTTCCTTCTCACAGAATTAGACACTTCTGTAGGTCTTTTCATAATGCCCTGTGAGTGGTAAAGTTTCTTAGTCTATGTGACTCAGAAAATGTGCCATTGTTGATTATTGTCTCATAGTTGGTATATGGTAATACTATGATCTTACTCTCTGGACGTAAACTCTACCCTTAGCCACTCTTGGGATGGGTTGGAATCAAACATGACCAATTAGAGCATTGCATTTTCCTGATTAGTCAGGTGTCCTGTCAGTGCCAAAAAAGATGTGGTGACAGTTTTCATGGGAATATTGAAAGAGACAAATTCTAGGAGGATTTATTTGTTCATTTATTTTTTAGACACATGTTCTCACTCTATTGCCCAGAGTGACTGGAGTACAGTAGTGTGATCATAGCTCACTGCAAACTTGAACTCCTGGGCTCAAGCGATTCTCTTGGCTCAGCATCTGAGTGACTAAGACTAGAGGCAGTACCACTACACCTGGGTAAGTTTTTAATTTGTAGAGATGAGGTCTCACTATGTTGGGCAGGCTGGTCTTGAACTCCTTTCCTCAAGTGATCCTCCCTCCTTATCCTCCCAAAGCTTTGGGGTTATAGGCCTGTGTGAGGCTCCTAGGGGGATTTAAACCAAAGATGACTGCCATCTTAAGGAGAGAAGCTAGCTGATTGAGCCAGTACTCCAGAGAGCAGGGTAGAAATGTGAAAAGAAACATTGCTTGTGACTTTTTTTGTGCTCCCAGATCAAGCTATGTGTGAAGCCAGGTCTTTCCCCCAGACTTTTAAATTATGTGATCCAATCCATTTCCTTCTTTGTTTAATCCTGGTAAACAAAGAAGCCATTCTTGGGATGGCACAATTTGCCTCTAAGTTTCTGATCACTTGAAATTAAAAGAAACCTATAAACATACTAAAATTATTTTTTATATCCTGATGATTTTTGTTACATTTTATAATAACCATATACTAATTTTAAGTGAAAGAAAAAAGTAAAGTCCATAGCTAACATACCTATTAATATTGATTCACAAGCCCCTAACACTAATTTCACTCCTGCTATGGTTTCAGTTCTAAGAAGTTTAAATTATAGACAAAAGAAATTTTTAAAATAGATATGACCAAGACTCTGTTAGGCAATACCATAGAGGTCATCATGATGTTTGCCAATTTGGCCTCTATTTGCCCCTAGAAACGATTCTGCAACATACTCCTCGGGTTATTCAATCCCAGCCAAGAAATCTGTGGAAGAGGAAAAACAAACAAATAAACAAAACAGCAAAAGAACTTTCTGATTATTGTGTGACTAGCTGCACAGGCTTGGAAGTCTGAATTTCCTGGTCTTCCTTTTGCCCCATTCTTCACAGAGCTCATGTTAATGTCTAGGGACAGTCTATGAATGAATATAAAGAGAAAGACTAGATATTCATTGTCCATTGGCTCAGCCACTCATGGGATAAGAAATACTTCAAGATTTATATTTCACTGTTAAAAACCACTCCAAACTTTGTAAAAAAATATTATCAGACTTGTACCATGTAAACCAAACACTTTAGGAGAAGGCTTTGATATTTAGCGGGGATATAAGAGGGTTGGATGTTTGCTCTGATTGAATAGATGTCTATTCTGATTGTTCGGTGGCCACGACACACTGAATGTTTAATGTTTGTAATGTTACACCTGAGTGGAGGCAAGCAACTACATAGACCATGGCTTCTGCGAGGTTCTATTCTCAGCCATTAACTAAATATTCTGACTGACATGATCGTGTCGATAGCCATTTCAGCATCCCTATCATATTTAATTAGGATTCAATGAGGTTTTGGAAAAACATGGAAGGAAAACACAGGGATGTTAAAGATTATATGAATACACACACAAACACATATACATGAATATAAATATGTAATCACATACACGTATACAGAAAAGTTTATATATTTTATATATGGATGACATGTACTATATATGCACATAAGTATACATCTATATTAGCATACAAATATACATTTATCTTACTTTATCTTCTAAAGCACGATTGCTTTCACAGAAAAAAGAAACACAATTATAAGAAGATTGAAAATAAATTTGCAAAGACACTGCAATGTACATATCTTAGCATTAACAATATGTAATACAGAAAAGGAGAATTCCATATTTCGTTAACTTACAGAGCCCAGTACACCCAGGAGATACTTAATTAAGAAGTCTCTAAGCTGCAGGTTTATTAAACGAGCATACTAACGAGGGTAAATCCTTTACTTTTAAATACAATTTAGAAATCCCACCCTGCTGTTACTTACAGTTATGATTGTTTGCTCATCAGAAACTTACAATTTACAGTTCCCATTTGTCGACTGGATATTTTTTTCTGAACCAGAAATATTCCATTAACACATATCTATTAAACATCAATATATAGATTTGTAAGCATAATTTTTCTTACTATAATTTATGGAAGTTCATCACAGGAAATTTTACAAATACAAAACTCTTAAAATCTACACATAATCTCACCAGTCAGGGAGCATAACAATTATATTTGCATATCCTCATTGTCTCATATACACATAGATATATATGTATATTCATATCATATAAACACATTCATTTGCATACATATGTATATATACACAAACATACTATTTTGATAGATGTCAACATATTTGCTCTATTAAATTTGAAAGAGAAAAAAATATTTTGTCTTTGGAGACAGACAATTCTTTTGTTTGGTTCAACTCTCAATGAACCTCTATGTATGTACAGGTAAAATTCTTACTATGGGCCAGGCATGGTGGTTCATGCCTATAATCCTAGCATTTTAGGAGGCTGAGGCAGGAAAAGAGTTTGAGCCCTGGAGTTTGTAACCAGCTTGGGCAATATGGCAAAATCCCATCTCTATGAATAATCATCATCATCATCATAAATTAGCCAGATGTGGTGGTGCATGCCAGTGGTCCCAGCTACTTGGGAGGTGAGGTGGGAGGATCACTTAAGTCCGAGCAGTTGAGGCTGCAGTGAGCTGTGCTTGTACCACTGCACTACAGCCTGAGTGACAGAGTGAGATGCTATCTCAAAAATGAAAAAAAGAAACAAAAACATCTCACTATGAATGGAAGATTTGAGATTATGAGGAGCTATAATTTTCTGTATAATAATGTAGAAATCTTTCTTTCCTGGGGTCATCATTGTATCTCAGACTATAATAAGATTATAATAATGGAGAGGTGGGCCAGAGGCTTGAGACAAATTTGAAACATATTTTCATTTTATCCTACCTTTCAAAGATACTTTTTATGGCCTACTAAACATTCTTCTTCCTTCTCTTCAGTAAAACAACTTGAAATTTATGTAGAAAGGCACATGGCCTGTAGTTAAAGGGGTAATTTCAAATAAGTGCTGACCAATGAGATGTAAGCAGGCAAGTTGCATAACCCTACCAAAGAAAATCTTCATCCAAAGGAATGAGTAGGCCTTTTTCTCCATCCTTCTGTGTGGACCAGGAAAGTGGCCACTGGAGTTTAAATATCCAACTTGGAACGATAAGGGAGCATATTTAAAATAGCAGAGGAGCAAAACACGACCTCTGAGTCCCTATTTCAGTTCTGAAAAGCTGCATCCTGAATATTTTTGCATGAGAGAAATGAACTATACCTTGATTGATTAATTAGTTATTTGGGAGTTTACTGTTAGAGTAGAATTTGTTTTATAACTGATGAATTCTCACCAGGATAGAGAAAATTGGAGAGAGGTTATTTACGGGCAAAGACAGTTTGGTCTCTACTAAAAAAAAAAAAAAAAAAAAAAAAAAAATACAAAAAACTAGCTGGGCTAGGTGGCGGGCGCCTGTAGTCCCAGCTACTCGGGAGGCTGAGGCAGAAGAATGGCGTAAACCCGGGAGGCGGAGCTTGCAGCAGTGAGCTGAGATCCGGCCACGGTGCTCCAGCCTGGGCGGCAGAGCGAGACTACGTCTCAAAAAAAAAAAAAAAAAAAAGAGAGACGTAGTTTGACTGCTGACAAATGACAGATTAAGGAGAGAGCATATTTTGAGAAAGGTTTTAGTGTTAGTCTCTAAAAGTTGTGCTCAGTGCTGTGGTCTGAGTGTTTGCCTTCCCACTGCCCCACACCAATTCATGCTTTGAAACCTGATCCTTAATGCCACAGTATTAGGAAGTGGGGTCTTTGGGAAGTGATTAGGTCAAGGATGGAGCTGTCATGAATAGAATTAGTGCCTTTATAAACAAGGCCTGAGGAGGCTTGTTTACCTGTTTCACCATGTGAAGACACAGCAGACAGCACGATCTGTGATGAGTGGGCCCTCATTAGAACTTGTCAGCTTCCAGAATTACGAGAAATAAGGGTTTGCTGTTTACAAACCACCCAGTTTATGGTATTTTTGTTATAGCAGCCTAAACAGACCAAGAAACCCAATTCCTAATTTGAAGATTTTGTTTTTCACGTTGTAATTTCCTTTTGTTATTGCCAAGATTTCACTGATGTTTAGGCAAATGGCATATTCCCGTGTTTTAGGAAATTAAGAAATATCCTGTTTATACCTATACCTGGAGAAGCTATTGTAAAGACACAAGATTATTTATAATGGCTGCTAGAGTGATCCAAAGTAAGCTGACTGGCTGACTTCACAAGCGATGACCAGGATGGATCTGTGGAATGTGAACCCTCTCCCCTGGTATTCCCCGAAACAATTATTTTCAGTGGGAAATTCCATAAAATCCTGGGCTTCATAGCATAGAATGACTTGATTGCTAGTGGAAAATGACCCTTCTCATGGATAAGAATATTGAGGATGTTGGGGTATTAATACACACCCATATAGCCCATAAGATAATGTCTTAGTCTGTTTGTGCAACTGTAACAGAATACCTCAGTTGGATAATTTATGAAGAACATACATGTATTTTCCCACAGTTCTTCAGGTCTGGAAGTCCAAGATTAAGGCACTAGCAGATTTTGTGTCTGGTGAAGGCCACTTTCTGCTTCCATGATGGTGCCTTGTACACTTTGCCCTCTGGAGGGGAGGAACACTGTGCCCTCACTTGGCAAAAGGCTGAAGTACAAAAAGAGATGAACTCACTCTATCACGCTTTCTTAGAAGTATGCCTAATCTCATTCATGAGGGTGGAGCCCTTATGCCTCAATTACCTCCCAAATGCCATACCTCCTAACACTGCTGCATTAAGGATTAAATTTCAACATGCATTCTGGAGGCAACAAAAAAAATTTAACCACAGAAGATGGATTTGAAGCATTATCATTATTATTATTTTTTATCATAGTATTGCCTTTAAATACTTACATTTATTTTTAAAAGAGCTGATATTTTTCACTGAAGATTAATTTAATAAAATAAATATCTAGAACCAGAAATAGCATTTGACCCAGCAATCCCATTACTAGGTATATACCAGAAGGAATAGAAATGATTCTATTATAAAGATGCATGCACATGTACGTTTACTGCAACACTATTCACAATAATAAAGACATGAAGCCAACCCGAATGTCCATCAATGATAGAATGGATTAAAAAAAAAAAAATGTGGTACATATGCACTGTGGAATACTATACAGCCACAAAAAGGAATGAGATCATGTTTTTTTTGTTTTTTTTTTTTTTTTTTTTTTTTTTTTGCAGGGACATAGATGAAGCTGGAAGCCATCATCCTTAGCAAACTAACACAGGAATAAAGAAAAACAAAACCCCATGTTCTCACTCATAAGTGGGATTTGAGCGATGAGAACACACGGACACAGGGAGGGGAACAACACATACCAGGGCCTATCGGGGAGTGGGGGGCATTGAGGGGAGAGAGAGCATCAGGACAAGTAGCTAATACCTACAGGGCTTAAAACCTAGGTGACAGGTTGATAGGTGCAGCAGACCACCATGACGCATGTATAACTATGTAACAAACTTGTACACTCTGCATATGTATCCCAGAATTTAAAGTAAAAAAACAAAAACAAAAAAACAAAAAAACTGTAAATTCTACATGTGTTATCAGGGAATGCATCCGTTTCTTCAACAATACATAATGATACTGAAATTAAGAGAATTCAGAATTTTTGGAACAGCTGCAAATGAACCTAGGAGAGGTAAAAGCTAAGGACATATTCAGTGACAATTCTATGAAGGTTTTCAACTAAAGTAGGCAATGGTTAGTAGGCATATAATGCCTGAAAGTGGAAATCAGTTGATGGCTAAGAGAATCAAACAAGAGAATTAGAAACTGTATTAAGAAAGAATAAAATGAAAATCTGACCTATGTTAAGAGGTGTGTGGTTTAAATGTATTGCCTTCCAAATTCAGGTGTTTCCAATGTGATATTATACTATTATACTAAGGAGGTAGATGTTTTAAGAGCTTAAATTAGGCCAGAAGGGCTTCTCTTTCATGAAAGGATTAAGGACTTATAAAAGAGACTTTACTAAGCATTTGGTTTCTCTTTCCTTTCCAGATTCACCACGGTAGGATATAGCAAGAAGGCCCTCAAAGGATAACAAATGTTGGTGCCTTGATTTTGCACTTCCCAACCTTCAAAACTGTGAGAAATATTCCTGTTATTTTCAAGTTACTCAGCCTCAGATGTTCTGGTGTAGCAGCACAAATGGACGAAGACAAGAAGTCACTTGAGAAGTCAAAACAAACAAACAAAAAATCATTTTTATTCTTCAGAAAGTCTTAGAACAGATCAATAATATTTTCTTCAAAATAGCAAAACCAGCATTTGATAAAGCTAAAGAACTTTTGTGAATAATGTTTTGTATAGAATGTATTTCTCTAGGTAAAAGGTTTCAAGAAGCAGCTAGTGTGTGCTTCTCTCCCAGTAAGGAAATGAAGTGGTGAGTAAATACTGACTTTTCAAGTGAATCATCTGAGAAATCATGCCAGCATCCTTTAAGTGATGGGGGGACACATGGAGAACAGAAAAGAGTGAAGGTAAATAGCTGCCCACCTGGGACCAGTGCAAAGCCAGGAGAAACTCCCTGAGATGGGGAAAGGGGGAGAGAATAAGAGTCCCCAGGGGATCCACATTTCCCACAGGGACCTGTGTAATATTGGAAAAGGGAGAACCTCTCTGACTCCTTAGCCCCCAGGCCTCCAAATTGATAAAGAGAATAAACCAGAGTTTTTGCAGAGGTACCACTCAAGACTGGAAGGAGCTCCACAGGCCTTGGATCCATGAGCAGCTCAACATGAGCTGCCATGACACCAACAGAGGCTGCCATCAAGGTTCTGGGGAACAGACAGACTGCTTCACTCCTTCTTGCCAGACAAGAGTTGGCTCCTTTCTCTAGCACAGTGGTCCCACCACTGCCTGAACTATGCAGCCAGGCATAACTCTGTATTACCCCAGGAAACACATGGATGGTGATCAGTGCTACTCCTCCCACATTTGCTGCTCTTAGCTAGGCAAGACTCACTAGCATGGGTGGAGCACAAGCAGGGGAGAAACCTCCACTCTCTGAATACTGAGAGGGGTGAGATACCTGGGTTCATGAGCTGGCAGGGGAGCAGGGCATACCTCCTTCCACAGAGTTGCTCCAAGAAGGGTGTGGCCTGTCTACCAGCTATAGCCTTTGCCTAAGGGAACCCTGTGGGTATGAAATACCTAATAACAGAAAGACAGGTGCAGTGCCAGTGATTGGAGGAGTCTCTCCCAAGATGTAGGAGAACTGGCGAGAGGATCATCTCTCTCCACCTGACCACAGAGCACTACTGAGAACATGCTGAAATACAAAAGAGCCACACAACTAAGTAAAATCTATGTGCCAGTCATCACTCTTAATTTCCATCTAATGGATTCCAGCCAAAATTACAACACTAAAAATATTTTTCCAGCATACAGCACCTGTGAAACTTAAGGCAAAAAATCAGCCACAGATTAAAATCCTGTACAGAACTTAGCCATTTGAAAGCACCTGGAAATTAAGTCAACTGACTATACTCATCTTACATCACAGTTAAAAGAACACTAGCCCTCTCAGATGAGAAAGAATCAGTGCAATAATTCTGGCCATCCAAAAGGCCAGAGTGGCTCCTTACCTCCAAACAAACACACCAGCCCCCACAAGCAATGATTTTTAACCAGACTGAAATGACTGAAATGACAGACATAGAATTCAGAATCTGGATGGTAAGAAGTGTTTCAAGATCCAGGAGAAAGTTGAAACCCAATTCAAGGAACCCAGTAAAATGATCCAAGAGTTGAAAGATAAAACAGCCATTTTAAGAAAGAACCAAAATAAACTCCTAGAATGAAGAATTTGATACAAAAATACCATAATGCAGTCAGAAACATTAACAGCAAAATAAACCAAGCCAAAGAGAGAGACTTAGAGCTCAAAGACAGGTTCTTCAAATCACCTCAGCAATCAGAATATTAAAAAAGAATTTAAAAAATGAACAAAACCTTCAAGATATATGAAATCACATAAAGAGACCAAATCTATAACTTATTGGCATTCCTGAGAGGGAAAGAGAGTAAGCAACTTGGAAAACATATTTGAGGACATAATCCATGAAAAATTTCCCAATCTTGCTATAGAGGTGGACATGCAAGCTCAAGAAATACAGAGAACCCCTGTGAGACACTCCACAAGATGACCATCCCCAAGGCACATAGCCATCAGATTCACCAAGGTCAACAGAAAGAAGAATTCTTAATTGCAGCTAGAGAAAAAGGTCAAGTCACTTACAAAGGGAACCTCATCAGGCTAGCAGGAGACTTCTCTGCAAAATCCTTACAAGCCCAAAGAGATTGGGGGTCTGTTTTCAGAATCCTCAAAGCAAAGAAATACGTCTAACCACGGAAGTGAATGATCTCTCCAAAGAGAACTGCAAAACATTGCTGAAAGAAATCACAGATGATACAAGTAAATAGAAAAACATTTCATGCTCACAGATTGGAGGAATCGATATTGTTAAAATTGCCATACTTCTCAAAGCAATTTACAGATCCAATGTGATCCCCACTAAAACATCAATACCATTTTCTTTTACATAAGAAGAAAAAACTATTCTAAAATTCATATGGAACTGAAAAAGAGTCCAAATAGCTAATGGAATCTTAAGCAAAAAGAACAAAGCAAGAGACATCACATTACTTGACTTCAAACAATAATAGTATAAGGCCACAGTAATCAAAACAGCCAGTACTCATAGAAAAACAGGACACATGGCCCATTGGGATGTAGTAGAGCAGCCAGAAATAAAGCAGCACACCTACGAAAAAAAATCTGATTTTCAACAAAGTCAACAAAAATAAGCAATGGAGAAAGGACTCCCCGTTCAATAAATGGTGCCAGGATAAGCGGCTAGCCATAAACAGGAGAATAAAACTGTACCCCTACATGTCACTATATATAAAAAAGCAATTAAATATGGATTAAAAATTTAAGTGTAAGACCTCAAGCTATAAAAATCTTGGAAGAAAACTAAGAAATACCCTTCTTGACATTGACTTTGGCAAATAATTTATGGCTAATTTCCCAAAAGCAACTGCAAAAGAAACAAAAATTGATAAGTGGGACCTAGTAAAACTGAAGAGCCTCTGCACAGCAAAAGAAATTATCAACAGAGTAAGTAGACAGCCTACAGAATGGAAAAAAATTCATAAACTATGCACCTGACAAACATCTAATATCCAGGATCTACAAGGAACTCAATAAAATAAAGAAGCAAAAACCAAATAATCCAATTAAGTAATGGGCAAGCGACATGAAAAGATACTTCTCAAAAGAAGGCATACAAATGGCCAGCAAACATGACAAAATGGTCAGTATCACTACTTGTCAGAGAAATGCAAATCAAAGCCATGATGAGATACCATGTCACACCAGTCAGAATGGTGATTATTAAAAAGTCAAAAAACAGCAGATACTGGTGAGGCTGCAGACAAAAGGGAACACTTATGTACTGTTAGTGGGAATACAAATCAGTTCAACCACTGTGGAAAGTAGTTTGGAGATGCCCAAAAGAACTTAAAACAGAACTATCATTCGACCCAGCAATCCCACTACTGAGTACACATCAAAGGAAAATAAATCATTCTACCAAAAAGACATAAGCACTTCTATGTTCTTGTATTTTCATTACAGTGCTATTCACAATAGCAGAGACATGAAATCAACCTGCCCATCAATGGTGGATTAGATAAAGAAAGTGTGTTACATATACACAATGTAATACTATGTAGCTATAAAAAAGAATGAAATCATATCCTCTGCAGCAACATGAATGCAGCTGGAGGCCATTATCCTAAGCAAATTAACACAAGAACAGGAAACAAAATACTGTATGTTCTCACTTATAAGTGGGAGTTAAACACTGAATACACATGGACATAAAAATGTGTAGACATTGGGAGCTACTAGAGGGGGGAGGAAGGGGGAGTATGGACTGAAAAACCATTGAGTACTATGCTCACTACATGAGTGATGGGACCATTTGTATCCCAAACCTCAACATCACACAACATACCCACGTAACAAACCTGTACCCCCCTGAATACTAAATAAATAAATAATGAATAAAATGTGGTATATTTATGCAATATTTAAAAATTCCTTTGAAGTAATATTTCTTAATTTTTAATTATGTCAACATTATTTTAATTAGTCCATAGACTTCCCTTTTACCAAATAATTTATTTCAAATGCCTGTTTTGTGTTATATGTATTAAATTTAAACAAATAAATGTTATTTATTTCTAGCAATTTGGCAACAATGCAGGCAAAAATACTTATTTGTCAATTTTTGAAAGAATTTGTTTTTTAGACAGACATCTTTTCAAAATGATTGTCTAGAGGAAAGAAGAGAAAAACAATTTGTCTCTTCAGAATTCTAAGCTGTTTAAACTTTGTTAAGCTTTCTCTAAGATGGAGAGAGAAAATAGAGAGAGGAAGAGAGAAGGAACGGTAAGAGAAAGCATGAGGGAGAGAAAAAAGAAGAGGGAGGGAAGGAAGGAAGGAAGGAAGGAAGGAAGGAAGGAAGGAAGGAAGGAAGGAAGGAAGGAAGGAAAGAAGAAAGGAAGGAAGGAAGTTAGGGAGGGACAGAAGAAAGGGGAGGTGAGGGGAGGGAAGGGAAAAGAAGGAAGGAAAGAGAGGAAGTTGCTTATAAATGTCAAGTCTTGTCATCAAGAAGAAAAACAAAAAATCCTAACAAGAAAAACATTTCGCTCTTTCAAGACCAGTATCTGGAAATTATAGATGTTCATTGCTACTGGGTTGGTCATCAGACATTGCTTCTAGGCCTTTGGTTGGGAGAACAAATATTTACATTACATATACATCTTTTTAAAACTAAGATACCTGGAAAGTTGCAGTTCTAATTCAAGACTAGAGAGTTGTACTTCATTTCTTCTATATAATAACAGTATCCCCTGTCTTCCCCACTAGGAATTCTGGTTGTCAAGGACACTGGACATAGTAGAATTAGAGTATTCTATGTCTATTGTTTTATACCAACTACTTTATGTCATTTTAGACATAGAATAGTCTCAGAATCACAATACAAATCTACTACCGCAAAATATGATTATTGAATAGTTAAAAGAATTTTGTGCATGCTCTCCCCATTCTCTCCCCATTTGTAAGGTTTATAAATATATCTACATTTCCAGATCATATTGTTACATATTATAATCTACTTCTTTTAATATTTCTATAATCCTAGTTTTATAAAAATGATGTATTTAATGTTCAACACTAGTTATTATGTAGAAGTCTCTCTAATAATTTTATTTGTCTAAAGTCGATCCTTTAGTAGATTCTTTAGTAAAGATCAAGGGGAAAATATTCCCTGAGGTCTACCATTTGGATAATCTTTTGCCTTGCCCTCTATATTAGAGATACATTTTGCTACATCAAAAAGAAAAAAAAGTCTTTCGTTTGCATTTTGTTTCCTTTGACTATGTTAATATGTTACTGTTACTGTTTTCTTTGGGTTTACAAAGTTGTTATTAAAAGTTCTAAAGATAATCTAATTTTATTTTACTTATAAGTCTCAATTATTCAGCTTAAATTCATGGAATAGTTTTCTTTTTTTAAGTCCAATATCTTTAAAATAATTTGTTTTGTTTTTGGACTTCGTAGATTAATATTTTCAAGTACAAAGTTATCTTTTCCAATATATAGTTTCAAATCTGTTTGTTTATTTCAAGAATAATATTTGAGTTATAGTTTTTAATGTTGCTTGTTTTTTTTGTTTTGGTTCTGTTCTTCAGATACTCCTATATTCATATGTTGGATTTATTTGCTTAACTTGGTGATTTGCCTCTTTCTTTTACATTCTTTTGATCTCTTTTCTCATTTCTTTTTGATTTAAAAAAGAACGCTTTTTTCTTCTAATTGTCTTAAGGTATGTCTTATTGCTTTATTTACTCTTCTATTTCTACCAGCTTAGTCCTCATTGCTAAAATAATTTTTTCTAATATTTCTAATTTTCTGTAACATCTGTTACTGATTTCTGAGTTTACTAATTTGTGTTTATTTTGTTCTCTAAAGTTTGAATCATTTTCTTAATGTCTTTTCAGTTATTTTGAAAGAGTATGTAATAGTTCTTCAAGATTTTTTTGGAAGTCCACATAAATAAAAACAACATGCCTTTAAAAATGTCATGATACTCCTTTTTTTCTTATTGCAGCTTCATATGGTGTTTTATTTTGATATATTTCTGTTATATATTTTTATGTGAATCTGGCTTATCTTTATTTTAAGAATGGGACTTGATCCAGAGAGCTTTGCTAACTTCAAAGAGCCCTCCGTTGATCTACACTGAAATGCATACCCACAAAATATAAATATTAGTAAGATGGGGCTGGACACAGTGGCTCACGTCTGTAATCCCAGCACTTTGGGAGGCGGGGCTGGGGGGATCACTTGAGGTCAAGAGTCCCACACCAGCCTAGCCAACGTGGTGAAACCCCGTCTCTAGTAAAAATACAAGAAAATTAGCCGGGCGTGGTGGCATGTGCCTGGTAGTCCTAGCTACTCAGAAGGTCAAGATAGGAGAATTGTTTGAATCCGGAAGCGTGAGGTAGGAGTGAGCCAAGATCATGCCACGGCACTCCGGCACTCCAGTACTTCAGCCTGGGAGACAGAGCGAGACGCCGTCTCAAATATATATACATATATACGCACATTTGTTTTATTTTACTTTAAGTTCTGGGATACATGTGCTGAATGCGCAGCTTTGTTACATAGGTATACATGTGCCATGGTGGTTTGCTGCACCTATCAACCCATCATCAAGGTTTTAAGCCCCGCATGCATTAGGTATTTGTTCTAATGCTCTCCCTCCCCTTGTCCCCCAGCCCCGACAGGTCCTGGTAATTTTGATTTTTTAAAGTGTGTCATTATAGCATACTTGCATTATCTTCAAAAATTTTATGCCATTCCTTCTTATTGTTCTTATTGTGTCTTTGTATGGAACTTTATCTTGATATATTTCTATTGCTTATTTTTATGTGAATGTAATTGTTCAGTTATTTTAGAACGAGGCTTAGTGCAGATAGTTGTGCCAACTTCAAAGCACTTTCCATTGATGTAAACCAAAATTGCCTTTCAAAGTATGCTTTCAAAACGATGATTGATAATAACTACATAGATGCTTATCATATGTTAGTCTATTAATTCATTTAACATTCTTTTTTTTAAATTTACATGATGAAAATGAGTAATCGGCTATAATTTTTACTATTACATATAAGACTGTGATTGCCTTTCTTATACATAGATATTAGTCCAAATCACTAATTTGTTCTTCAGTATACATTTCTAGAAATGAAATTAGGATGGGTGTGGTAGCTCACACCTATCATTCCACGATTGCTTGAGCCCAGGAGTTCAAGATCAGCTTGGGCAACATGACAAAACTCTGTATCCACCAAAAAAATAAAATAAAATACAAAAATTAGCTAGGTGACATGGCACATGCCTGTAACCTCAGGTACTAAAAAGGCTGAGGTGGGAGGATTGAGCCCAGGAGATCAGTGTTGCAGTAAGTTGAGATCACTCCACTGCATTCCATCCTGGGCAAGAGAGTGAGACCCTGCCTGCCTGTCTCACACAACAAATAAAAAATAAAAATAAAAATAAAAAAAAGAAAGAAAGAAAGAAAAAGAAAAAGAAAAGAAGTAGAATTACTAGGCCATATGCTTCCATATTGCTAATTAGAAAAGTTAAAAGTTTATAAAACATTGGCAGGATAGGAAAGTGTTCATTTCACTACTCTCATCAGTAATTTGTTAATATGAAAAGTTAAACATTTTGTTTGTTTAAAAATACTTTTCTTTGATGAAAACTAAAGTTGAACTTAATCTTATTTTATTGGTCTTTTGAATTTCTTCTATTATGAATTATCTATTTTGTAATTTATTTTGTAAGTTACAAAATAGACCACACCACCTCCACCACCCAAAATCTTCTCTCAGTCTTTTTCTCTCAGTAAATGGCACGTGCAACCACCCCTGGGTCCTATACAATGAACTGTGATTCTTTCTTGCATCTAACTTTTCATTACTATTTCATGCAAATGTTGTTCAAATTCTCTAGATTATGCATAAAAATCTCAAATCTGCCTACTTGTCTCCATGTCCACTGCTACCATGCTACTCGAAACTGCCTGGTCTCTGAGCTTCCTTTCTCCCTCTAAACATTCTCCACATTACAGTCTCACTGATTTTAAAGGGTCGCTCTCTCTAGTCCTTTATGCTTAGAAAGACTTTCCCAAACATAAGATGCTACTAGCTGTTTTATGGCCTTTTCATTTTTATTAGATTCTAATTCACCATGCTTTCATAATTATTCTTCTCTAGAACTTAAGAATTTTAGTTTCAGTTTTTTCTTTGATATGAGTTTACCTTTAAAAATGTTTCCTGGTGAGAAGTGCATTTTTTGTTATTACTATTACTAATTGAGGACTTACGGCTCTTTAATGTTGTTTGTATTTCTATTTTTGAGTTATTTATGGCCTAATATATAGTTAATTTTAATAGGGGCTTATGTATACTTGAAAAAAGGTATATTTTCTGCTAGCAGGATAAAGTGCTTATATATTTATAGACTCTATCTTATGGGTTTTAGGCTCTCTATGTCCTTACTAACATTTTTTTTCCCCTTGATCTGTCTAGATCTGAGACTAGTGTGCTAAAGTTTCCTATTTTTAATATGTGTCTATTTCTCCTTTCATCGCCTGTAGTTTCTGCTTTATGAAAGTTGCTACTGATATTTGGTGAATAGATATTAATATCTTCACTGTGAATCGCACTCTTTAGCATTATAGAGTGTCCTACTTTGTATCGTTTAATTCTTCTTGGCCTGAATTCTACCTTGTTTTAGATCAAGGTCATGGCCCCTGCTTTCTTCTTTCTTGCCTTTGCCTGGTGTATTTTTGTTCATGCTTTTATCTTTACCCATTTCAATTCACTTTATTTTAGGTATATCTTTTGCATACAGCATAAAGTTGAATTTTGCTTTCTTAGCCAATCTGAAAGTCTTTTTTTTTTCATGTAAGTCCACTAACATGCATTGATACAACTGATATATTTGGCCTCAGTTCTATAATAAAGTATTATGTTATATAAATGTGAATGCATGTGCATGTTCCATTATTTTAGTTGTTTGCCCTTCTCCCCCATTATTTCCTTTGCTATTTGGGAAAGTTTGAAGTCTTTCTAATGGTTAGCTTTACACTAATACCTATCTATAATGCATTTAACCATACTCTGTTCTGAAACAGTTTCTTTCTATTATTAATACTATTGTCAGCCAGAAACTGCTTCTTTTCCTCTCTTGCTAGTTATAAGTATAATCTTAATGTTGTTTGTAGAGCAAAACATACTTAAGCTTCAAGCTCTTAATTTTTCTGTTTCAAATTATCTTTCTCTTCATAATACCAGTAAGTTAGTCAGCGAGTTTATTTTAATTTCTATTTACTCTACCCCTTTCCATCCCAATTAGTAATTAGTTGTGTTAGTTCTCCAACATCAGAGGCTGTAATATGCACATTGCATTTTGTCATCTTTCATTTTCTGGTCCTTAAATGCTTACTGCCAGGCCACTAGACATATGAAAGAGCTTTCCAAATGTTACAATTTTCTGGATCTCTTTCTGTGATAAGTTCCCTAGAAAAGGTTTATGGAAATGATATTTTTTCAAGTATTGCCTGTTTATAACTCTTTATAACCTTTGTACCAAAGGATGTTTGGCCAGGTGTAAAAACCTTGGCTCACATATGGTTTCCTTCAATACTTTAAAAATATTGCTTAATTGTTTTTTTTTTTTTTTTTTTTTTTTTTGAGACAGAGTCTCACTCTGTCGCCCAGGCTGGAGTGCAGTGGCCGGATCTCAGCTCACTGCAAGCTCCACCTCCCAGGTTCACGCCATTCTCCCGCCTCAGCCTCCCAAGTAACTGGGACTACAGGCGCCCGCCACCTCGCCCGGCTAGTTTTTTTGTATTTTTTTAGTAGAGACGGGGTTTCACCGGGTTAGCCAGGATGGTCTCGATCTCTTGACCTCGTGATCCACCCGTCTCGGCCTCCCAAAGTGCTGGGATTACAGGCTTGAGCAACCGCGCCCAGCCTGCTTAATTGTTTTGTAGCTTAAAACATTGCTGCTTAGAAATTTGGAATGACTTTCATTTTTTTCATTAGTTAATTGATTTATGTATATGTGTTAGTGGTGTGGAGTGAGGATGGAGGATGTGTGGTTCTGAATTTCTGAAGGCAATTTTTCCTTATCTTTATAGTCTAATCTGTCTTGGTAACGACTCCATGTACAAGGAGAGTATGAATTTTCAATAGAATCAATTTTTGTTTTTCCAGAAAATTTTGATAATTGTGATTTTAAATATATTTTTTTTTTCTGTTTTATTGTTTCCATGTCTATCTTCAAGAACAACTATTAAATGCATATTTAATCAACTTTGCAGATTTTCTCCGTTGGGTTTTCAAATCTTTTTAATATCTTTCTTTAAATCTAACTGGTTGAGTTTTGATTTTCTATTTGTTAACTATTTATCCCTCTTCCTTTACAATGTTTTTCCTAATGCCAATTTACTCTTTTATTTTGTTTGTTTGTTTATTTATTTATTTATTTATTTATTTATTTATTTATTTATTGAGATGGAATCTCTCTCTGTTGACCAGACTGGAGTGCAATGGCATGATCTCTGCTCACTGCAAGCTCTGCCTCCCGGGTTCCAGTGATTCTCCCATCTCAGCCTCTGGAGTATCTGGAACTACAGGTGTGCACCCACGTCCAGCTATTTTTTTTTTTTTTTTTTTTTTTTTGTATTTTTAGTATATATGGGATTTCACCATGTTGCCCAGGCTGGGAATTTACTCTTATATTCTTATTTTAGCTTTATTTCTGAATAGTTTTCTCTTTTTCCAATTCAATTTTAATAATTATCAATCCTTCCATCCTGTCTTTTTCTCAGTTACCCATATAAGCTCTGAGATTTTGAATTTCTTAACCGAAACAGTATTTCAAAGCATCTAGCATTTTCTGTACCTTACTTTGAAATATTGTGCCAGAGTTTCTGTTTTGAGGCCATATTTTTTTCTGATGCGTTCTTACTGTCTTTTGAAACATTATCATATTAACTTGCATTACTTCTTTTAGCAGTAACTTATATTGGAGTTAGACTGCATTTTCCTCCACATTTATAAAGGAGTGAGTTTTCCTAAGCTATTAGAAAGAGGCGCCTTAGGACTGGGCACTGTGGCTCATGCCTATAATCCCAGTAATTTGGTAGAATGAGGCAGGAGGATTGCCTGAAGCCAGGAGTTAAAAAGCAGTCTGGGCAGTGAAATGAGGCCTTTCAGAAAGAGGAAAGGAAGGAAGGAAGGAGGGAGGGAGGGAGGGAAGGGAGGAAGCGAGGAAGGAAGGAAGGATAATAATAGCATATTGTCCATTCATGTTAGGAATTAAAGTGTTATTATTTTAGAGTTGAAAGTGTATTAGACAACCCCAAGAGTAAGCAACTAATTATGCAAATAAGGAAACTCAAATTTTCTCATGATCGCAAGGCTTGTAGCTATTACTACTTGTTGTAATGTTTAATTGCTTTCTTAATAATTATATCTCACCTCTCCAAATAGATGGTAAGTTTCTCAAATTTAAGGACAATATTTCATTCATCTTTAAAGTCTTCCACAAGCACCTGGTATGGAGCTAGGAATACGAGGGGAGTATAGAAGGTACTTATTAAGGTGAAGTTAAATAAATACATTAGTTCATTCAGTAAATATTTATTGAGTGCTTCATGTGTCAAGTATTGTTCTAGGAATTTTGTGTGTATCAGCTGAGAAATATTTTTTGAATTCTCTACTTTGCTGGAGCTTATATTTTAGCATGGGTAGAAAGACAACAAAAATAAATATGATAATATGTTAATTATGTGAATGTTAAATATTATAAGAATTATAGGGGAAGATAGGGCACAGAAAGAGAGCAGGGGAATGGAGGGAAGTGCAATTTCTAATAGTAAGATGGTTATGCAGTTGGTGAATTTTGGGGAAAAATCTGAAGCAGGTGCAAGTGTTAATTATGGAGATACCCGAACAGTGTTTCAAGCAGAAGAAACTTCCTGTGCAAGGGCCCTAAGACAGTAGTCTGGGTGCAGGAAAGAGAAATATCACGGGAACTAATGTAGCAAAACAAAGTGAGCAAGGAAAATAATTGTAGGACTTGAGGTAAATGATCAACTCTTAGTGGGACTATATATGGAGCAAGAGTTAGGGTTACATCATATAGGGTTTATATGCCATTGTAGATATTTTGGTTTTTACTTTGAAATAGGAGATTGTAAGGTTTGGAAAATAAGGAACGTTGTGACCTGGCTTATACTTTTAAAAGATTACTCTGGTGGCTCTGTTGAGAATTCATGATAAAAGATAGAAGGGTGGAAGTAGGAAAATCAGGAGGATTCTTCAGTAATTCAGCTGAGAGAAGATGGTGGTTTGACCAGATGTTAGTAATGGAGGTGGTGGGAATCAGTCAGTTAATAGGTAAAGACAACAGGATGTTTTAATATACCAGATATGAGATGTGAGAGAAAGATCAAGGATGACACTAAGATATTTGTCCTGATCAACTGGTAGGGTGACCAATTTATTGTATTTTGCTCAGAATTTTCCCAGTTTTAACAATGAAAATTCTTCATCTTGAGGACTTACTCAGTTCCTGGTTAACTAGGATGGTTGGCCACCCTTGCAACTGAAAGAAAGGCACTGTTGTAAGTAAGGCTGTAAGATTTTTAAAGGAAGACCAAGAATTCATTCTGGACATATTAAGTTTGAGTTATCTATTAGAGTTTCTATCTGTTAGTGGAGATTCTAAGCAGGTAGTAGTTGAATGTACACGTTGAGTTCAGGAGAGTGGTCCGGACTGGAGATATATATTTCAAATTTCTTGGCCTAAAAATATTGTTTAGAATCCTGAGTCTGAATGAAGTCATCAAGAAAATAAATGTAGATACGGGAAAATCCCAATATTTAGAGTTTCAGAGAAGAAAATAATTGAACAAAAGAAGATTGGCTGGGCGCGGTGGCTCAGGCCTGTAATCCCAGCACTTTGGGAGGCCAAAGCAGGAGGATCATGAGGTCAGGAGTTCAAAACAATGCCTGGCCAACATGGTGAAACCCCATCTCTACTAAAAATACAAAAAGTAGCTGGACGTTGTGGCACGGGCCTGTAATCCCAGATACTCAGAAAGTTGAGACAGGAGAATTGCTTAAACCTGGGAGGCAGAGGTTTCAGTGAGCTGAGATCATGCCTCTGCACTCCAGCCTGGGCAACAGAGCAAGATTCCTTCTCAAAAAAAAAAAAAAAAAAAAAAAAAAAGAAGAAGAAGAAGAAGATTGAGAAAGAGTGAGCACTGAGGCAGGATGAAAACCAAGAAAGTATGGTGTTCAGAAAGCCAAGGAAAGAAAGCACAGGAAGGAGCTGGGGAGGATCAGTTGGACAGATGCTGATAAGGGTCTAGGAAGAAGAGGACTGAGAATGTAACTACTGGAGTTAGCAACATGAATGTGAGTCTGAAAAGTTAAGTTTTGGTCATGTAGTGGACACAAAAGCATGACTGGAAAGGGGATAAAGGGAAATGGGAGAAGAAAGACAGAAGGCAGCAGATATGTACCATTATTTCAGGGTGACTTGTGGAAAAGATTCAGAGACTTGGAGAAGCAGCTGGCAAAAAATTTAGTTAGATAAAATATTTGTAAATGAATGACATAATAGCATATTTGTATATTACTGGAAATGACCCAGTAGAGGGAAAAATGAATGATTGTATAAACAGAATAAGAACTGTCCGAGGGATTTTCTTAATAAGGTGAAGCAAAATGGAATTACTAGCAAAATCACTCACTAGAACAATGCATATTTCAACTGTCACACCACATTTAGACAAAAAACATGTAAATGACAGCAAAACAGGGAGGAGTTTGTGCAAGAGAATAACTTCTGGAGTTTGCTCTATAGTCCCTCTGGATTAAGTTTCAATCCATTGAATATGCCTGTACAGTACCACATTTTTTTACTTTATAGCATAATTTTGAAGCATTGCACAATCCTCAATCTTCAGAAAATATTTGCTTGCTATTTACTGGAGTGGAAGGCACTAACTGCATGTTTTAGAAGTCTTTCTAAATACGTTTTCAATACCAATAAGTATTGAAAGAAGAATCTATTTCAAAGTAATTTTAAACCAATCAGAAAATTCCATCAACTTGTTATCTGCTTTCCAAGTATTGTTATACTTCTTTTGTTTCCAATTAAGCAAGTTATAATTAATATTTTCTGTATTGAAACAGGATGAATCTATAGGTACAGTCTTCAGAATCTTATCTGAACTACTGGGTCCATGGTTTACAAAGATTAATATACATGTATTTTTTTCCTACATTAATTATTCTTATTTTTGGGGTTCTATTCAGTATCTAACAATTATTTTTGATATTTCCCTTAAAGCCTGTATATTTTCCTAGATACATTTTCCTTTATGTTGAAGCCTAATCTGCTGACTTCACCTAAATGGAGATGGGATTTATCAGCAAAAGGAAAGCAGGTGAAAACCAGACCAGATGTCGATAATTACACGAGGCACTAATTAACACTACTTAAATGAAACAAGTTTGTCTTTGTTAATATGTCACTTGCACACTATTACTCCTCAACCTGAGGAAATACTCTGTGTGTGATGACACTGTTGTGTTCTGTCATAATGGTGCCATTATTGCATCTGAACAGTTTCTGAGTAGGACTTTCCAGGTGATAGACAAAGATACGCACTTTCATTTCCAGTTTATTTTCTCTAGTTCTAATTACATTATTAATTTTTAAAATAATTATATAAATGCTTTAGAACATAATCTAACATACAAAAAATAAACATAGGAACCTTAAATAAATTTTCCATGAAAAATCTGAATGCATTATTATTTTTCATTACTATGTAAAGTTTTATAATCCAGTTATGGTACTTGAATCTGTGTTTTTATGCTGAATGTACTGAATTTTATAAATTGAGCCATAATTATTTCTAGTTTTAAAAATTATCAGCAATGCTAAAGCAGGCAGCAGAAAGACTGAGTGCTTTTCTCTTTCTTCTCTCAAAAACATACCAAAATAGGCCAGGCATGGTGGCTCATGCCTGTAATCCCAGCACTTTGAGAGACCAAAGCAGGCAGATCACCTGAGGTCCAGAGTTTGAGACCAGCCTGGCCAACATGATGAAACTCTGTCTCTACTAAAAATACAAAAAATTAGCCCAGTGTAGTGGCACATGCCTGTCATCCCAGCTACTAGAGAGGCTGTGGCAGGAGATCACTTGAACCCAGGAGGTGGAGGTTGCATTGAGCTGACATCGCACCACTGCACTCCAGCCTGGGCAACAGAGTGAGACTCCATCTCAAAAATAAATAAATAAATAAAACTAAAAATAGAGTATTTTCCATTATTTCATCTTTAACAAAAGCTGAAAATGACAGTAATTGCACACACACACACACACACACACCCTCTCAGCAATGAGTGCCAGACAGAAACTCTGAAGCAAAACAATTTGAGCACATACAGTTTCATTATGTGATTTTTTTCCTCTTTTTTCTCTCTTTTGTCTTTCTGTGTCTAGAAGATAACAAGTGAAACAATTCTCAATGGCTCCATTACAAATATGTTGAAGAGGTGAGGACCTAGACAGGGACATGAAAAACATCATGAGAAAAGTAGAAAGACTCTATAGGATCTTTTTTTTTTTTTTTTTTTTGAGGCAGAGTCTCGCTCTGTCGCCCAGACTGGAGTGCAGTGGCCGGATCTCAGCTCACTGCAAACTCCGCCTCCCGGGTTCACGCCATTCTACTGCCTCAGCCTCCCGAGTAGCTGGGACTACAGGCGCTCGCCACCTCGTCTGGCTAGTTTTTTGTATTTTTTAGTAGAGACGGGGTTTCACTGTGTTAGCCAGGATGGTTTCGATCTCCTGACCTCGTGATCCGCCCGTCTCGGCCTCCCAAAGTGCTGGGATTACAGGCTTGAGCCACCGCGCCCGGCCTAGGATCTTATCCCCACTTCAATAAAGAGCAGTAAAGACTCAGGGAAAAGGGATTCCTGTACTGGGCTCCACGTTTTAAAGGGTCTTGTATATCTTGTCTATCAGAAGCAAATAAAAGTAAATTCACTAAAACACACATGGGTCCCTAAGTCACAAAGAATTCAATGCTCAGCATTGGTATCAAACAACTCCACTGGCTCTTGGGACTAGCAGCATTCAGACTCCAAGGGAACTCTCATCCACAGCTCTCACTGAATTCATTTGAACATCTTCAGGAATTGCAGGTTGTGCCATGAGAGATGGGTACTGCTTCACAGTTCAAGGAAGATTTTTGTAGTTGAAGCATATAGAGAAGAGAAAAATACAAATTAGTTAACTAGTACAATCTTTCGTCATATGTAGTATGTATGAATGTAATATTTTGTGCTCAATGAAGATTTACTCCTCAATAATGTCAACCATTAATTTTTTGTTTTGCTTTTCTTCATGTTCTAATTATTGGACTCAGAGATATTCACAATACAGTTGTCGTATTTATAAGAGTTGCACCCAGTGGCTGAGAAAATGTTCACAATATTAAAAAACTCACATTCGTCTTATATTTATATAAATGTAGGTCTATATGTAACATGCCTGAAGCTAAATACAGATCCTTGTATTGGCAGCTATGTGGATATTGAATGCTATAATTGTGAATAGCTTTATTTTAATAAAATATTTACTAAGGTTTAATTTCTATAGACAAAAGTTGCTAGCCACACTAGATCAAGTTTTTTTTTTCTCATTTGAAAGGTAACTTGAAAGAATTGAACAGCACATTACTATTTTTTGTTTACTTTAAAATATCTCAATATTGAAGCATTTTAAGGAAGAATTGTATGATTTGTGAATTTATTTTAAGAGATGGTAAAAGCATGAAATAAATACAGTGAATTGTTACGAGAAAGCATTATAATATATTTAAATTTTATCAGCGAATCAAGTTATATGTGGCTTCATTACAGAGCTTAAACATGGTGTATTAGTTTGCTAAGGCTGCTGTAACAAAGTACTACAAACTATAGTTTGATTCAACCTATAATACATGGTATGTAAAGCTTAGCAAAGTGAAGTTTCTTCAAAATTAAGACCAGGCCTGTTGGCTCATACCTGTAATGCTAGCACTTTGGGAGGCTGAGGCAGGTGGGTCACTTGAGGTCAGGAGTTCAAGACCCACCTGACCAACATGGTGAAACCCTATCTTTACTAAATATACAAAATAAACTAGGCATGGTGGCATGTGCTTTTAATGCCAGTTACTAGGTAGGCTGAAGCTGAGGTAAAATAATCACTTGTACCCGGGAAGGGGAGGTTGCAGTGAGCTAAGATCTCACCACTGCACTCCAGCCTGGACAATAGAGCCAGATTCCATGTCAAAAACAAAATAAAAAAATTAATGAAAACTAGGGCCTCCCAGGCTTTCAGAAAGATTGTCAAATTTAACATTATAGGTGCAACACAATTACATAAAACATCTCAATTATAATAACACAGTAACTGGGAATTGTGCTGAAATAAGAGCAATAAGAATTTATTAACTTGCTGGCCTTTATTTTATTAGTCATTTAAACATTCCTGACTCACTACTGGATCACTCAAATACGCACATTATTAAAGTACCATAATTTGTTAGTGTTTTGCTGACTTTACAGGCACATGGAAACAATTGCTTTGCAGTATTTTTTTAACTTTTGTTTTTAGGAAGATATATTTTTGGTGGGGTTTTGTGCTTCTTTTTTTTTTTGAGACAGGATCTCACTCGGTCACTTAGGATGAAGTGCAGTGGCTCGATCTTGGCTGACTGCAGCCTCCACCTCCTGGGCTCAAGCGATCCTCCCACTTCAGCTGCCTGAGTAGCTGGGACCACAGGGGTGTGCCACCACACCTGGCTAATTTTTTTGTATTTTTGGTGGAGACTGGATTTCATCATGTTGCCCAGACTAGTCTTGAACTCCTGAACTCATGTGATCTTCCCGCCTCAGCCCCCCAAAGTACTGGGATTATAGGCATGAGCCACCGCAATGAAGGTATATTTTCAACATAAAATGAGAGTAATATATTTTATTTAATTGTCAGATTTTTAAAAATAAATTTAGATAATCACTATAAATGATAGCGGGACTCCATTTGTTCTCTTCCACTGGGTTCCACCAATATTAGAAGCTGAGCTGCTTACTCTGTTTCAAGAAACAACAAAGTAGAGTCTTCAAGGGAGATCTCAGCAAAGCCATTTGTATTTTCCTACCCAAAACAGAAGATTCAAAAATTCCTAGACAACTTGATATCAGAAATTTTTAGATATATGAATAGAATATCAAATATCTACTTTAATTTCCCTGTAGAGTTAATTCCATGAATACATGCAGAAATGATGAGTAAATGGTAACTTAAAAATATTTTAAAATCTTAACTTAATTGTTTTCAAGCTTTTCACATTATCAACAATGTTTTCATCATTGAGCTATTAATAGTTTTAAGCCACCCACTTTCCAAGTAATATAATCTCTACTTCCATATTTTTTTGAGACAGAACATTTTAAATCTATTGAAGTTATTACCAGTGGAAAATTTGTCTTGTTACTAGAACCCACTCAAGTATCATTAGGGTAGTCACTTATGGGGGAAAACCCCACCCCCGATATTCAACGTGGGTTCTTTTCTATATTCCTAAGCATCAGTTTATCTGAGAAATAAAGGGAAAGAGTACAAAAGAGAGAAATTTTAAATCTGAGTGTCTGGGGGAGACATCACATGTCGTCAGGTTCCGTGATGCTCCCTGAGCCATAAAATCAGCAAGTTTTTATTAGCGATTTTCAAAAGGGGAGGGAGTGTGTGAATAGGGTTTGGGTCACAGAGATAATATGCTTCACAAGGTAATAAAATATCACAAAGCAAATAGAGGCAGAGGAGATCACAGGACCACAGAATGGGGCGAAATTGTAATTGCTAATGAAGTTTTGGCAGGCATTGTCATTGATAACATCTTATCAGGAGACAGAGTTTGAGAGCAGACAACCAGTCTGACCAAAACTTATTAGGCGGGAATTTCCTCATCCTAATAAGCCTGGGAGCGCTACAGGAGACCAGGGCTTATTTCATCCCTTCGTCTTTGACCGTAAAAGACAGCCACCCCCAAAGCGGCCATTTCAGAGGCCTACACTCAGGGGCGCATTCTCTTTCTCAGGGATGTTCCTTGCTGAGAAAAAGAATTCAGCAATATTTCCCCTATTTGCTTTTGAAAGAAAAATATGGCTCTGTTCCGCCTGGCTCGCTGGCAGTCAGAGTTTAAGGTTATCTCCCTTGTTCCCTGAACATTGCTGTTATCCTGTTCCTTTTTCAAGGTGCCCAGATTTCATATTGTTCAAACACACAAGCTTTACAAACAATTTGTGCAGTTAATGCAATCATCACAGGATCCTGAGGCGACATACATCCTCCTCAGCTTAAGAAGATGGCAGGATTAAGAGATTAAAGTAAAGACAGGCATAGGAAATCACAAGAGTATTGATTGGGGAAGTGATATGTGTCCATGAAATCTTCAAAATTTATGTTCAGAGATTGCAGTAAAGACAGGCATAAGACATCAAAAAAGTATTAATTTGGGGAACTAATAAATGTCCATGAAATCTTCACAATTTATGTTCTTCTGCATGGCTTCAGCTGGTCCCTCTGTTTGGGGTCCCTGACTTCCCTAAACAGTCACTATTTTCTCATTCTTTTTATATGTAGGCTTATATTTATAATTTGTAAAGGTAACTATTTACTCAATTGTTTTCTTCTTTTCTTCTTTATTGCTTTCTGAGGTTAATTTACAAGTATTAAAAGATTTTTTACAATGACAGCCCACATATCTCATACTTTCCAGGAAACAAGTGCTGAAACTGTATGTGAGACGTTTTTAGTATTGATTATGGTCATTTCAGACTAAGATCCTTTCCTCAAACAATTTTTTGAGGGAAACTAATTTAATTTAATTCTAATTAATTCCCCTAGCTAAAATTAAATAATTGAGACACATCCTGCTAAAAGAGAAGGTTTTAGAAGAATTGATAGACTAGGCAGCTTCTTCTTGCCCAAAGAATTTTTTTTGGGAAAACAAAAAAATCATTAATATGCAAGCAAATGAAACAATGAACAAAAGGATTTGAGCCACAAGTTTTGCACCCACTGCTTTTAGTCAGACTGAAGTGTTCTTGTCAAACCACAGAGATCAGAAATAATCCTAACCTGGAATCAGTGCAGATGGAATCCCACAGTCAAAGACAGAGGAAGGTGATCAGAGAAAACATGACCTGCTGCTGTTCTACTCAAGTGGCCCCACCTCCCAACACATGTTCCTTCAGCACATGTGACAGCTAAATGACTAAACACAAATAATAAATTGCATCCAGTCTTCCAGCTGAAAGTCTAAGGGTGAACTGGGTTAACAGGGAGACAGTTCAATGAGGGTTCACCCACCCAAATCCTAGCCAAATGCCCAGATCCACTACAGCCATGAGGAAGAAGCAGGAAATAAAATGCCCATGGAGTCGATGAAAAATATCACCCAAGGGGAGAAAGCAACATTACATATAAAAGAAAAATGAAGAGGATATTTGGAATGCTTACTCCAAAATACAAAAGGCACATTTAGAAAAAAGTGCCTCTGGGGCCTTAAGCAAATTTGAGAAGATGGACTTTATGAATCATAAAATCTATAAATAATATTGTGCCATACCCTGTTCAGATTTATTGATTCTATTATTGAGTATCTCTTCTCAAATACTATTTAAAATAGTTGTGACAGTATATACACTTATATTGGGATTATGTTTAGTATTTTTTTGTTAAGCATAATGCAGAACTTAAAGTACCTCAAAAATGACTGGGTAAAAAATACAACAAGCAGCCGGGTGTGGTGGCTCATGCCTGTAATCTCAGTATTTTGGGAGGCCTAGGCTGGCGGATCACCTGAGATCAGGAGTTCAAGACCAGCCTGGCCAACATGGAGAAACCCCATGTCTACTAAAAATACAAAAAATAGCTGGATGTGGGTGTGTGCACCTGCAGTCCTAGCTACTCAGGAGGCTGAGGCAGGAGAATCACTTGAAACCTGGAGGCAGAGGCTGTAGCGGTCAAGGTTGCATGCCACTTCACTCCAGCCTGGGTGACAGAGCAAGACTCTGTCTCAAAAAACAAACAAACAAAAACCCAAACAGGCAAATTTAAAAAATTAAAGTAATACACACAGTATTAATATCAGAAAATATGTAATGTCAAAACATTAAGTTGAAATATGGGCATTTTTATTCTTTACAGGTCTTTTGAAATTCAATTTTATGAACAGATATTCATATAGCAAATGTTATAGCATCAATGTAATCAATGTGATTGAAACAAAAACATTATAATTGTAAAAATCAGCTATAGGTTGAGATGACTGACCTCAGAAAGTAACATTTCACGAAAGGAGATAATTTCTCCATTGTTCAGGAAAACAGTGAAAGTTCAACATCTCTTCTTATCTGGAACCAGTGCAAGATAAAAATATTGAGTGTGCAAACCTAATATTTGCTTATTTAGTTAAAAAGCATTTCACAATGTAAACATATATCAAATCATCACATTGTACCACCTAAATATTTATAGTTGTTAGTTGATATGGTTTGTCTATGTGTCCCTGCTGCCCCCTCAGCCCTGCCCACCTGCCAAATCTCATATAAAACTGTAATCTTCACATGCCCAGGGAGGGACCTGGTAGAAGGTAATTGAATCATAGAGGTGGTTTTCCCCCATGCTGTTCTCATGATAGTGAGGGACTTCTTACAAGAACTGATGGTTTCAAGAATGGCAGGTTTTCCCACGTTCTCTCTCTCCTGCCACCATGTAAGACACGTCTTGCCTCCCCATCCCCAGCCATGCCAAATTGTGAGTCAATTAAACCTCCTTTTTTAAAATAAATTACCCAGTCTCCAGTAGTATCTTTATAGCAGTGTGAGAACAGACTAATATATCAGTCAATTTAAATTAAAATTTTAAGTGATCTAATATGAAAATAGATGTAATGCTCTACAAAAATCGAGGCAGTAGTTTTAAAGAGACATAGATAATTGAATTCACAGTTTTAATATATTTTTTCTCACTTACCTGAGTGTATGATCCCAATTTGGAGATCACTGAGTTAGACAAAAAATGATCAAAATAGTTCTGGAGAATGCACAGGAATTTTATATTTATTATTGGAGACATGAGAATATGTTATCTATGGTGTTCATCATATCAATGACTTGAAAAAAATCTCACATCAATTGATTACAGAAAACAATTTATTATAAAATTCATCATTGGGTGTGTATGTGTATGTATGTATAGCAAACTTTATGCCCAGTAGCAGATTACAGCAGACAATCCCATTAAAGTCAAGGAGCAAATGAGCTTACATAGTAACACTACTAGTTTTAATTTTGCTTCAGAAAACAAATCCTGTAATAGAACTTATATATATTGATAGGATAGAGTGAATTTGGTATAATTTACAAGTTATCTGATACAAGGTAAATCTAAAAAAAAAAATTAAGTCTTCAGAAACACCAAGAATTCAGTAGGATAGTGAATTTCAAATTAATTTGAAAAATTATTATGTAAATATATTAGAAGAATAAATTTATCCACAATAGCAATATCACACACACACACACACAAAAAAGATGGGAAAAACCCCAGTTTGGAATAAATCTATAAAAGCAGGCGGTAATGATGTTCTATACAACATACAATTGTATAGTTTTACAGTTGTAAAGTTTTAAAAGTTGTACAGATGCACAGATTTCTTAAACTTCAAAATTTTAATTTAAGAGTTAGAACATGAATGTGTAGTCACATGTCATGTTCTTGGATGGTATCATGTATTGTGCAGATACAAATTTTCTAAAAGTTGACCTATAAATACAATGAATACTAATCAATTCCCCAATTAAACTGCAGAAAAAAAGTACAAGATTTTTTTAAATTCATTGGAACACTAAGTGCATGAGTATAACCAGAAAATAATTTAAAATAAAAGAAAACAGGAGAGATTGGTCTATCAAGTATAAGAGACATAAGAATATAATTAATTAAACTGTCATTGATTCAGGAATAATAAAAAAAATGGAATACATTAAAGCCTCCAGAAACAGATTCAAGCCTGTATGAGTATTTAATATATAATAAAACTGAATTTCTTTAGTAGTGAAGAGAGAACAAATTAAAGAATAAATGACATTGGGACCATTTTATTCCAGTTTACAAATATTGTATTTTTTTCTCATACCATAAACCAAAAGTCTCAAAAGAGTTGATGATTTAATTGCAAAGGATCATATAACAAAAGAAAATTTGGGAAATAATTTTTATAATTTTAAGGTGGGAACAACTTTCTATAGAAAAGATTGACATGTTGATTTACATAAAAATTTATAATGCACAATAAAGCCATGGACACTGTAGTGATGGGCAGGATCATATATAAAGAGTATTTAAATACTAAAAAGTCTTATTAAGAACTATTTAAGCAGATATTTTTCAGCTATGAAATTGGTTAGGACTTTAACATTTTCCATATCAGTGTGGGTGTAGATTATATACTGACACCTTTCTAGATGTCAATTTAGTAATATAATTAGATGTTGCTAAATTAGTTATCCTATGTAAGTAATTAGATGATTGTGTGATGGTATATACATAGTGGTGGTTATTGCAGTTTGTTTACATTACATTTCTTTAAAATGGTAAGAACTTAATATCCAACAGTAGGGGGCTTACAACCATTTAAAATGGAATATTAGGGGGTTTATAAAATAGCTAACGTTACAGATCTTGTTAGTGGCAAATTTAGAAAAATGGAAAGCAGGTGGCCGTTGTGGGATCCTGAATTGTGTGTGTGTGTGTGTGTGTGTGTGTGTGTGTGTGTGTGTGCGCGCGCGCGCGCATGCGTGTGTGTGTGTGTGTGTCTGGGGGAATTAACGCTGTGGGGAGGAAGAACCTTAGTAAGGAAAGGAGAATGTGAGAGTGATGGGATATTCTGCAATCCTTAACTGGGAAAGGCTGAGGTGCTTGGTGGAGCTGGGAAATAGAGGGAAAAATAAAAATGGTTAACATTAAAAAGTCTATACATCACATTAGTAAGAGAACATGCAAGCTATACAAATAACTTAAGTTAGATAATCTCCCAGACTGTTTTTTACAGGTGCATAGCTAAAATAGTACTAGTAATTATTTCTGGGTAGAGACAGGAAAAAAAAGGACCATTCTTTTATTCTTCATAATTTTCTGAAAAGTTTGAAATGAGTATGAATTTTTCTTATGTTTAGAAATGATTTGGCTATTTTCATTAAACTAGTTTTATTTAAATAAAAAAGTAACAAATGAACTAATCCTATTCTTATTATCTATTGACTTACATACTTTATTTGGGAATCTATGAAGTTTTCCCATTTCTAGTGACTATCATTTCATGTAAATATAATTATCAAAAAAATGACTTTACTCAATTTTAGATGATTTTATTTCAAACTATATATATCACTTGGGAGTCATTAAAATATTTAAATAAATGAATGAAACTTGAAAACAGCACATGCATTTGCCATAATTGCTTCATTTTTAATTTCCCCCCTCTGCCCTTAATGAACATCAGCCTTTTGCTCCCTGTGATTCAGCACACCCAGTGATCACCTATGAACCAGGATATGAGAAATCTGCTTCCCATACAGAGCTAAGTAAAATACATATGCCTTTGCCTCTCTTTGTATCATAATTAACTTACTAGAGTTTCACAGGATATTAATCTACCCTTTTATTTTTATAGTTCATTAAGTATATTATTATGTGTTTGTACATCTTTTATATTCACAGCATTTCTTAAAACAATTTTATTAGTTATTTCTCACATGTTGTTATTAAATTATGAAATATGATTCAACCAAACAAAACAAAACAAAACACTCAGAAATGAAGTTGCCTCCAGTTCTAGCTGTAGAGAAAATCTTATATAATAAGAAAAGTCATGAGATATCCAATTCATAATCACAGCTGCTTCCAAGCAGTTCTAGGTCAGTTTAATGAAACCTAGAATGGTCAGAAAATAACTGATTTTATCTTTCAGCCTTGTCACACTGCATCTGAATTTTCAAAACTACTCCCAAAGCTCAATTTCAATTTAGTCGATTGCATGCAACTCTTAACTCTGCAATTAACCAGCAATTGACTTAGATTTCTTGTCAGCACATAAAAGAAGTTCATTAAGTGACTGATAGTGTCCCCATTTTTCTACCTGTCAATGTCAGTATAATGAATTATTTTGCATTCATATATTTTTATTTAACATTCATAGAGGAAATAGATTGAGTGTGTGTTATTCTCTTTAGTTACATGTAAAGTAGAAAACTCAGGTATTGACATCCAAGCAACAAACAGGCAAACAAACATGGAAGTTCTCCTAGATTCTTATATTCCTCAATAAATCTCCAAGCTCTGTCATTTTCATCTTTAATGTATATGGAACTTTTTTTTTTTTAATCATAGTTTCACTTACCACCTGAATTTTTCAATAGTCTCCATATTGGTCTTCCTTTCTACAATCCTTCCTACACACTGTCACCAGAACGGTCCTTCTAAATTTATTTCTGAGCATGTTACTCTGACCTTTAAATCTGTCAGTGGCTCTCCTCATCTGCCTGGCAAGGGTCAGGTTCATTTGTTGGCATAATACCTTCTCCACAGTGGTGACCCCTCCTCATCTGCCTGGCAAGGGTCAGGTTCATTTGTTGGCATAATACCTTCTCCA